>NW_027423051.1:0-277500 GCF_048934315.1 Petromyzon marinus | reverse complement strand
GCACAGGACACAGACACAGAGAGACATGCTGTACACACACAGGACACAGAGAGACACACGCTGCACACACACAGGACACAGACACAGAGAGACACACGCTGTACACACACAGCACACAGAGAGACACACGCTGTAAACACACAGGACACAGACACAGAGAGACACACGCTGTACACGCACAGGACACAGAGAGACAAAAGGCGATCTGGGCCTTGTTTAAGTAACGAATGATATTAAAATATAGTCATCGTGTTTTCTGGTCGGATTCATCGAAGAGTTGCGAGGAAGTTGTAAAAGTCGATGTCGATTTTTTTTGTTCCCCCAGCGAACGCGCGGCCGCCTCAAGATGGTGGCGGGCGGTGACGGGCGGGTTAATGGCGAGTCGATCACGTGACCCTCGCCGATCACGTGACACCCGCGCGGGGGAGGGCGGGAAATAGGCGCTCCTCGGCACGTAAACATTCGCGTTGTTTTACATTAAGCCCCAGGTTCGTTGTGGTGTTGTTAACGTTGTCGGCGCATGATGTGTGGCTTAATGAATTAACTTTTACGTTGAAAAAATAAAAAGAGAGTGAGAGAACAGGCTAGCAGTGGAGAGGCTAGGAGAGTGAGAGAGAACAGGCTAGCAGTGGAGAGGCTAGGAGGGTGAGAGAACAGGCTAGCAGTGGAGAGGCTAGGAGAGTGAGAGAGAACAGGCTAGCAGTGGAGAGGCTAGGAGAGAGAGAGAACAGGCTAGCAGTAGAGAGGCTAGGAGCGTGAGAGAACAGGCTAGCAGTGGAGAGGCTAGGAGCGTGAGAGAACAGGCTAGCAGTAGAGAGGCTAGGAGCGTGAGAGAGAACAGGCTAGCCGTGGAGAGGCTATGAGAGTGAGAGAACAGGCTAGCAGTAGAGAGGCTAGGAGAGTGAGAGAGAACAGGCTAGCAGTGGAGAGGCTAGGAGAGAGAGAACAGGCTAGCAGTGGAGAGGCTAGGAGAGTGAGAGAACAGGCTAGCAGTGGAGAGGCTAGGAGAGAGAGAACAGGCTAGCAGTGGAGAGGCTAGGAGCGTGAGAGAACAGGCTAGAAGTGGAGAGGCTAGGAGCGTGAGAGAACAGGCTAGCAGTAGAGAGGCTAGGAGGGTGAGAGAGAACAGGCTAGCCGTGGAGAGGCTATGAGAGTGAGAGAACAGGCTAGCAGTAGAGAGGCTAGGAGCGTGAGAGAGAACAGGCTAGCAGTGGAGAGGCTAGGAGAGTGAGAGATAACAGGCTAGCAGTGGAGAGGCTAGGAGAGAGAGAGAACAGGCTAGCAGTGGAGAGGCTAGGAGAGAGAGAACAGGCTAGCAGTGGAGAGGCTAGGAGAGTGAGAGAACAGGCTAGCAGTGGAGAGGCTAGGAGCGTGAGAGAACAGGCTAGCAGTAGAGAGGCTAGGAGCGTGAGAGAGAACAGGCTAGCAGTGGAGAGGCTAGGAGGGTGAGAGAACAGGCTAGCAGTGGAGAGGCTAGGAGCGTGAGAGAGAACAGGCTAGCAGTGGAGAGGCTAGGAGAGTGAGAGAGAACAGGCAGGCAGTGGAGAGGCAAGGAGGGTGAGAGAACAGGCTAGCAGTGGAGAGGCTAGGAGAGTGAGAGAGAACAGGCTAGCAGTGGAGAGGCTAGGAGGGTGAGAGAACAGGCTAGCAGTGGAGAGGCTAGGAGCGTGAGAGAACAGGCTAGCAGTGGAGAGGCTAGGAGAGAGAGAACAGGCTAGCAGTGGATAGGCTAGGAGCGTGAGAACAGGCTAGCAGTGGAGAAGCCAGGAGGGTGAGAGAACAGGCTAGCAGTGGAGAGGCTAGGAGAGAGAGAGAGAGAACAGGCGAGCAGTGGAGAGGCTAGGAGAGTGAGAGAGAACAGGCTAGCAGTGGAGAGGCTAGGAGAGGGTGAGAGAACAGGCTAGCAGTGGAGAGGCTAGGAGAGGGTGAGAGAACAGGCTAGCAGTGGAGAGGCTAGGAGAGGGTGAGAGAACAGGCTAGCAGTGGAGAGGCTAGGAGAGTGAGTGAACAGGCTAGCAGTGGAGAGGCTTGGAGAGAGAGAACAGGGCAGCAGTGGAGAGGCTAGGAGCGTGAGAGAGAACAGGCTAGCAGTGGAGAGGCTAGGAGTGTGAGAGCACAGGCTAGCAGTGGAGAGGCTAAGGAGAGTGAGAGAACAGGCTAGCAGTAGAGAGGCTAGGAGCGTGAGAGAGAACAGGCTAGCAGTGGAGAGGCTAGGAGAGTGAGAGAGAGAACAGGCTAGCAGTGGAGAGGCTAAGGAACGTGAGAGAACAGGCTAGCAGTGGAGAGGCTAGGAGCGTGAGAGAACAGGCTAGCAGTAGAGAGGCTAGGAGGGTGAGAGAGAACAGGCTAGCCGTGGAGAGGCTATGAGAGTGAGAGAACAGGCTAGCAGTAGAGAGGCTAGGAGCGTGAGAGAGAACAGGCTAGCAGTGGAGAGGCTAGGAGAGTGAGAGAGAACAGGCTAGCAGTGGAGAGGCTAGGAGAGTGAGAGAGAACAGGCTAGCAGTGGAGAGGCTAGGAGAGAGAGAACAGGCTACCAGTGGAGGCTAGGAGAGTGAGAGAACAGGCTAGCAGTGGAGAGGCTAGGAGAGTGAGAGAACAGGCTAGCAGTGGAGAGGCTAGGAGCGTGAGAGAGAACAGGCTAGCAGTGGAGAAGCTAGGAGGGTGAGAGAACAGGCTAGCAGTGGAGAGGCTAGGAGCGTGAGAGAGAACAGGCTAGCAGTGGAGAGGCTAGGAGAGTGAGAGAGAACAGGCAGGCAGTGGAGAGGCTAGGAGAGTGAGAGAGAACAGGCTAGCAGTGGAGAGGCTAGGAGGGTGAGAGAACAGGCTAGCAGTGGAGAGGCTAGGAGGGTGAGAGAGAACAGGCTAGCTGTGGAGAGGCTATGAGAGTGAGAGAACAGGCTAGCAGTAGAGAGGCTAGGAGCGTGAGAGAACAGGCTAGCAGTGGAGAGGCTAGGAGAGTGAGAGATAACAGGCTAGCAGTGGAGAGGCTAGGAGAGTGAGAGAGAACAGGCTAGCAGTGGAGAGGCTAGGAGAGAGAGAACAGGCTAGCAGTGGAGAGGCTAGGAGAGTGAGAGAACAGGCTAGCAGTGGAGAGGCTAGAAGCGTGAGAGAACAGGCTAGCAGTAGAGAGGCTAGGAGCGTGAGAGAGAACAGGCAGGCAGTGGAGAGGCTAGGAGAGTGAGAGAACAGGCTAGCAGTGGAGAGGCTAGGAGCGTGAGAGAACAGGCTAGCAGTGGAGAGGCTAGGAGAGAACAGGCTAGCAGTGGAGAGGCTAGGAGCGTGAGAGAACAGGCTAGCAGTGGAGAGGCCAGGAGGGTGAGAGAGAACAGGCGAGCCGTGGAGAGGCTTGGAGAGAGAGAACAGGGCAGCAGTGGAGAGGCTAGGAGCGTGAGAGAGAACAGGCTAGCAGTGGAGAGGCTAGGAGCGTGAGAGAACAGGCTAGCAGTGGAGAGGCTAAGGAGAGTGAGAGAACAGGCTAGCAGTAGAGAGGCTAGGAGCGTGAGAGAGAACAGGCTAGCAGTGGAAAGGCTAGGAGAGTGAGAGAGGGAGAACAGGCTAGCAGTGGAGAGGCTAAGGAGCGTGAGAGAACAGGCTAGCAGTAGAGAGGCTAGGAGGGTGAGAGAGAACAGGCGAGCCGTGGAGAGGCTATGAGAGTGAGAGAACAGGCTAGCAGTAGAGAGGCTAGGAGCGTGAGAGAGAACAGGCTAGCAGTGGAGAGGCTAGGAGAGTGAGAGAGAACAGGCTAGCAGTGGAGAGGCTAGGAGAGTGAGAGAGAACAGGCTAGCAGTGGAGAGGCTAGGAGAGAGAGAACAGGCTAGCAGTGGAGAGGCTAGGAGAGTGAGAGAACAGGCTAGCAGTGGAGAGGCTAGGAGAGTGAGAGAACAGGCTAGCAGTGGAGAGGCTAGGAGCGTGAGAGAATAGGCTAGCAGTAGAGAGGCTAGGAGCGTGAGAGAGAACAGGCTAGCAGTGGAGAGGCTAGGAGGGTGAGAGAACAGGCTAGCAGTGGAGAGGCTAGGAGCGTGAGAGAACAGGCTAGCAGTGGAGAGGCTAGGAGAGTGAGAGAGAACAGGCAGGCAGTGGAGAGGCTAGGAGAGTGAGAGAGAACAGGCTAGCAGTGGAGAGGCTAGGAGGGTGAGAGAACAGGCTAGCAGTGGAGAGGCTAGGAGAGTGAGAGAGAACAGGCTAGCAGTGGAGAGGCTAGGAGCGTGAGAGAACAGGCTAGCAGTAGAGAGGCTAGGAGCGGGAGAGAGAACAGGCTAGCAGTGGAGAGGCTAGGAGGGTGAGAGAACAGGCTAGCAGTGGAGAGGCTAGGAGCGTGAGAGAGAACAGGCTAGCAGTGGAGAGGCTAGGAGAGTGAGAGAGAACAGGCAGGCAGTGGAGAGGCTAGGAGCGTGAGAGAGAACAGGCTAGCAGTGGAGAGGCTAGGAGGGTGAGAGAACAGGCTAGCAGTGGAGAGGCTAGGAGAGTGAGAGAGAACAGGCTAGCAGTGGAGAGGCTAGGAGAGTGAGAGAGAACAGGCTAGCAGTGGAGAGGCTAGGAGGGTGAGAGAACAGGCTAGCAGTGGAGAGGCTAGGAGCGTGAGAGAGAACAGGCTAGCAGTGGAGAGGCTAGGAGAGTGAGAGAGAACAGGCAGGCAGTGGAGAGGCTAGGAGCGTGAGAGAGAACAGGCTAGCAGTGGAGAGGCTAGGAGGGTGAGAGAACAGGCTAGCAGTGGAGAGGCTAGGAGAGTGAGAGAGAACAGGCTAGCAGTGGAGAGGCTAGGAGGGTGAGAGAACAGGCTAGCAGTGGAGAGGCTAGGAGCGTGAGAGAACAGGCTAGCAGTGGAGAGGCTAGGAGAGTGAGAGAGAACAGGCAGGCAGTGGAGAGGCTAGGAGAGTGAGAGAGAACAGGCTAGCAGTGGAGAGGCTAGGAGGGTGAGAGAACAGGCTAGCAGTGGAGAGGCTAGGAGAGTGAGAGAGAACAGGCTAGCAGTGGAGAGGCTAGGAGCGTGAGAGAACAGGCTAGCAGTAGAGAGGCTAGGAGCGGGAGAGAGAACAGGCTAGCAGTGGAGAGGCTAGGAGGGTGAGAGAACAGGCTAGCAGTGGAGAGGCTAGGAGCGTGAGAGAGAACAGGCTAGCAGTGGAGAGGCTAGGAGAGTGAGAGAGAACAGGCAGGCAGTGGAGAGGCTAGGAGCGTGAGAGAGAACAGGCTAGCAGTGGAGAGGCTAGGAGGGTGAGAGAACAGGCTAGCAGTGGAGAGGCTAGGAGAGTGAGAGAACAGGCTAGCAGTAGAGAGGCTAGGAGCGTGAGAGAGAACAGGCTAGCAGTGGAGAGGCTAGGAGAGTGAGAGATAACAGGCTAGCAGTGGAGAGGCTAGGAGAGTGAGAGAGAACAGGCTAGCAGTGGAGAGGCTAGGAGAGTGAGAGAGAACAGGCAGGCAGTGGAGAGGCTAGGAGAGAGAGAGAACAGGCTAGCAGTGGAGAGGCAAGGAGGGTGAGAGAACAGGCTAGCAGTGGAGAGGCTAGGAGAGTGAGAGAGAACAGGCTAGCAGTGGAGAGGCTAGGAGGGTGAGAGAACAGGCTAGCAGTGGAGAGGCTAGGAGCGTGAGAGAACAGGCTAGCAGTGGAGAGGCTAGGAGAGAGAGAACAGGCTAGCAGTGGAGAGGCTAGGAGCGTGAGAGAACAGGCTAGCAGTGGAGAGGCCAGGAGGGTGAGAGAACAGGCTAGCAGTGGAGAGGCTAGGAGAGAGAGAGAGAACAGGCGAGCAGTGGAGAGGCTAGGAGAGTGAGAGAGAACAGGCTAGCAGTGGAGAGGCTAGGAGAGGGTGAGCGAACAGGCTAGCAGTGGAGAGGCTAGGAGAGGGTGAGAGAACAGGCTAGCAGTGGAGAGGCTAGGAGAGTGAGAGAACAGGCTAGCAGTGGAGAGGCTTGGAGAGAGAGAACAGGGCAGCAGTGGAGAGGCTAGGAGCGTGAGAGAGAACAGGCTAGCAGTGGAGAGGCTAGGAGCGTGAGAGCACAGGCTAGCAGTGGAGAGGCTAAGGAGAGTGAGAGAACAGGCTAGCAGTAGAGAGGCTAGGAGCGTGAGAGAACAGGCTAGCAGTAGAGAGGCTAGGAGGGTGAGAGAGAACAGGCTAGCCGTGGAGAGGCTATGAGAGTGAGAGAACAGGCTAGCAGTAGAGAGGCTAGGAGCGTGAGAGAGAACAGGCTAGCAGTGGAGAGGCTAGGAGAGTGAGAGAGAACAGGCTAGCAGTGGAGAGGCTAGGAGAGTGAGAGAGAACAGGCTAGCAGTGGAGAGGCTAGGAGAGAGAGAACAGGCTACCAGTGGAGGCTAGGAGAGTGAGAGAACAGGCTAGCAGTGGAGAGGCTAGGAGAGTGAGAGAACAGGCTAGCAGTGGAGAGGCTAGGAGCGTGAGAGAGAACAGGCTAGCAGTGGAGAAGCTAGGAGGGTGAGAGAACAGGCTAGCAGTGGAGAGGCTAGGAGCGTGAGAGAGAACAGGCTAGCAGTGGAGAGGCTAGGAGAGTGAGAGAGAACAGGCAGGCAGTGGAGAGGCTAGGAGAGTGAGAGAGAACAGGCTAGCAGTGGAGAGGCTAGGAGGGTGAGAGAACAGGCTAGCAGTGGAGAGGCTAGGAGGGTGAGAGAGAACAGGCTAGCTGTGGAGAGGCTATGAGAGTGAGAGAACAGGCTAGCAGTAGAGAGGCTAGGAGCGTGAGAGAACAGGCTAGCAGTGGAGAGGCTAGGAGAGTGAGAGATAACAGGCTAGCAGTGGAGAGGCTAGGAGAGTGAGAGAGAACAGGCTAGCAGTGGAGAGGCTAGGAGAGAACAGGCTAGCAGTGGAGAGGCTAGGAGCGTGAGAGAACAGGCTAGCAGTGGAGAGGCCAGGAGGGTGAGAGAGAACAGGCGAGCCGTGGAGAGGCTTGGAGAGAGAGAACAGGGCAGCAGTGGAGAGGCTAGGAGCGTGAGAGAGAACAGGCTAGCAGTGGAGAGGCTAGGAGCGTGAGAGAACAGGCTAGCAGTGGAGAGGCTAAGGAGAGTGAGAGAACAGGCTAGCAGTAGAGAGGCTAGGAGCGTGAGAGAGAACAGGCTAGCAGTGGAAAGGTTAGGAGAGTGAGAGAGGGAGAACAGGCTAGCAGTGGAGAGGCTAAGGAGCGTGAGAGAACAGGCTAGCAGTAGAGAGGCTAGGAGCGTGAGAGAGAACAGGCTAGCAGTGGAGAGGCTAGGAGAGTGAGAGAGAACAGGCTAGCAGTGGAGAGGCTAGGAGAGTGAGAGAGAACAGGCTAGCAGTGGAGAGGCTAGGAGAGTGAGAGAACAGGCTAGCAGTGGAGAGGCTAGGAGCGTGAGAGAATAGGCTAGCAGTAGAGAGGCTAGGAGCGTGAGAGAGAACAGGCTAGCAGTGGAGAGGCTAGGAGGGTGAGAGAACAGGCTAGCAGTGGAGAGGCTAGGAGCGTGAGAGAACAGGCTAGCAGTGGAGAGGCTAGGAGAGTGAGAGAGAACAGGCAGGCAGTGGAGAGGCTAGGAGAGTGAGAGAGAACAGGCTAGCAGTGGAGAGGCTAGGAGGGTGAGAGAACAGGCTAGCAGTGGAGAGGCTAGGAGAGTGAGAGAGAACAGGCTAGCAGTGGAGAGGCTAGGAGCGTGAGAGAACAGGCTAGCAGTAGAGAGGCTAGGAGCGGGAGAGAGAACAGGCTAGCAGTGGAGAGGCTAGGAGGGTGAGAGAACAGGCTAGCAGTGGAGAGGCTAGGAGCGTGAGAGAGAACAGGCTAGCAGTGGAGAGGCTAGGAGAGTGAGAGAGAACAGGCAGGCAGTGGAGAGGCTAGGAGAGTGAGAGAGAACAGGCTAGCAGTGGAGAGGCTAGGAGGGTGAGAGAACAGGCTAGCAGTGGAGAGGCTAGGAGCGTGAGAGAACAGGCTAGCAGTGGAGAGGCTAGGAGAGAGAGAACAGGCTAGCAGTGGAGAGGCTAGGAGCGTGAGAGAACAGGCTAGCAGTGGAGAGGCTAGGAGTGTGAGAGAACGGGCTAGCAGTAGAGAGGCTAGGAGGGTGAGGGAGAACAGGCTAGCCGTGGAGAGGCTATGAGAGTGAGAGAACAGGCTAGCAGTAGAGAGGCTAGGAGCGTGAGAGAACAGGCTAGCAGTGGAGAGGCTAGGAGAGTGAGAGATAACAGGCTAGCAGTGGAGAGGCTAGGAGAGTGAGAGATAACAGGCTAGCAGTGGAGAGGCTAGGAGAGTGAGAGAGAACAGGCTAGCAGTGGAGAGGCTAGGAGAGTGAGAGAGAACAGGCTAGCAGTGGAGAGGCTAGGAGAGTGAGAGAGAACAGGCTAGCAGTGGAGAGGCTAGGAGAGAGAGAACAGGCTAGCAGTGGAGAGGCTAGGAGAGAGAGAACAGGCTAGCAGTGGAGAGGCTAGGAGAGTGAGAGAACAGGCTAGCAGTGGAGAGGCTAGGAGAGTGAGAGAACAGGCTAGCAGTGGAGAGGCTAGGAGCGTGAGAGAATAGGCTAGCAGTAGAGAGGCTAGGAGCGTGAGAGAGAACAGGCTAGCAGTGGAGAGGCTAGGAGGGTGAGAGAACAGGCTAGCAGTGGAGAGGCTAGGAGCGTGAGAGAACAGGCTAGCAGTGGAGAGGCTAGGAGAGTGAGAGAGAACAGGCAGGCAGTGGAGAGGCTAGGAGAGTGAGAGAGAACAGGCTAGCAGTGGAGAGGCTAGGAGGGTGAGAGAACAGGCTAGCAGTGGAGAGGCTAGGAGAGTGAGAACAGGCTAGCAGTGGAGAGGCTAGGAGCGTGAGAGAACAGGCTAGCAGTAGAGAGGCTAGGAGCGGGAGAGAGAACAGGCTAGCAGTGGAGAGGCTAGGAGGGTGAGAGAACAGGCTAGCAGTGGAGAGGTATAGGAGCGTGAGAGAGAACAGGCTAGCAGTGGAGAGGCTAGGAGAGTGAGAGAGAACAGGCAGGCAGTGGAGAGGCTAGGAGAGTGAGAGAGAACAGGCTAGCAGTGGAGAGGCTAGGAGGGTGAGAGAACAGGCTAGCAGTGGAGAGGCTAGGAGCGTGAGAGAACAGGCTAGCAGTGGAGAGGTTAGGAGAGAGAGAACAGGCTAGCAGTGGAGAGGCTAGGAGCGTGAGAGAACAGGCTAGCAGTGGAGAGGCTAGGAGTGTGAGAGAACGGGCTAGCAGTAGAGAGGCTAGGAGGGTGAGAGAGAACAGGCTAGTCGTGGAGAGGCTATGAGAGTGAGAGAACAGGCTAGCAGTAGAGAGGCTAGGAGCGTGAGAGAACAGGCTAGCAGTGGAGAGGCTAGGAGAGTGAGAGATAACAGGCTAGCAGTGGAGAGGCTAGGAGAGTGAGAGAGAACAGGCTAGCAGTGGAGAGGCTAGGAGAGAGAGAACAGGCTAGCAGTGGAGAGGCTAGGAGAGTGAGAGAACAGGCTAGCAGTGTAGAGGCTAGGAGAGTGAGCGAACAGGCTAGCAGTGGAGAGGCTAGGAGAGTGAGAGAACAGGCTAGCAGTGAAGAGGCTAGGAGCGTGAGAGAACAGGCTAGCAGTAGAGAGGCTAGGAGCGTGAGAGAGAACAGGCTAGCAGTGGAGAGGCTAGGAAGGTGAGAGAACAGGCTAGCAGTGGAGAGGCTAGGAGCGTGAGAGAGAACAGGCTAGCAGTGGAGAGGCTAGGAGAGTGAGAGAGAACAGGCAGGCAGTGGAGAGGCTAGGAGAGTGAGAGAGAACAGGCTAGCAGTGGAGAGGCTAGGAGGGTGAGAGAACAGGCTAGCAGTGGAGAGGCTAGGAGAGTGAGAGAACAGGCTAGCAGTGGAGAGTCTAGGAGGGTGAGAGAACAGGCTAGCAGTGGAGAGGCTAGGAGCGTGAGAGAACAGGCTAGCAGTGGAGAGGCCAGGAGGGTGAGAGAACAGGCTAGCAGTGGAGAGGCTAGGAGCATGAGAGAGAACAGGCTAGCAGTGGAGAGGCTAGGAGAGAGAGAGAACAGGCGAGCAGTGGAGAGGCTAGGAGCGTGAGAGAACAGGCTAGCAGTGGAGAGGCTAGGAGAGTGAGAGAGAACAGGCTAGCAGTGGAGAGGCTAGGAGAGAGAGAACAGGCTACCAGTGGAGGCTAGGAGAGTGAGAGAACAGGCTAGCAGTGGAGAGGCTAGGAGAGTGAGAGAACAGGCTAGCAGTGGAGAGGCTAGGAGCGTGAGAGAGAACAGGCTAGCAGTGGAGAAGCTAGGAGGGTGAGAGAACAGGCTAGCAGTGGAGAGGCTAGGAGCGTGAGAGAGAACAGGCTAGCAGTGGAGAGGCTAGGAGAGTGAGAGAGAACAGGCAGGCAGTGGAGAGGCTAGGAGAGTGAGAGAGAACAGGCTAGCAGTGGAGAGGCTAGGAGGGTGAGAGAACAGGCTAGCAGTGGAGAGGCTAGGAGGGTGAGAGAGAACAGGCTAGCTGTGGAGAGGCTATGAGAGTGAGAGAACAGGCTAGCAGTAGAGAGGCTAGGAGCGTGAGAGAACAGGCTAGCAGTGGAGAGGCTAGGAGAGTGAGAGATAACAGGCTAGCAGTGGAGAGGCTAGGAGAGTGAGAGAGAACAGGCTAGCAGTGGAGAGGCTAGGAGAGAGAGAACAGGCTAGCAGTGGAGAGGCTAGGAGAGTGAGAGAACAGGCTAGCAGTGGAGAGGCTAGGAGCGTGAGAGAACAGGCTAGCAGTAGAGAGGCTAGGAGCGTGAGAGAGAACAGGCAGGCAGTGGAGAGGCTAGGAGAGTGAGAGAACAGGCTAGCAGTGGAGAGGCTAGGAGCGTGAGAGAACAGGCTAGCAGTGGAGAGGCTAGGAGAGAACAGGCTAGCAGTGGAGAGGCTAGGAGCGTGAGAGAACAGGCTAGCAGTGGAGAGGCCAGGAGGGTGAGAGAGAACAGGCGAGCCGTGGAGAGGCTTGGAGAGAGAGAACAGGGCAGCAGTGGAGAGGCTAGGAGCGTGAGAGAGAACAGGCTAGCAGTGGAGAGGCTAGGAGCGTGAGAGAACAGGCTAGCAGTGGAGAGGCTAAGGAGAGTGAGAGAACAGGCTAGCAGTAGAGAGGCTAGGAGCGTGAGAGAGAACAGGCTAGCAGTGGAAAGGCTAGGAGAGTGAGAGAGGGAGAACAGGCTAGCAGTGGAGAGGCTAAGGAGCGTGAGAGAACAGGCTAGCAGTGGAGAGGCTAGGAGCGTGAGAGAACAGGCTAGCAGTAGAGAGGCTAGGAGGGTGAGAGAGAACAGGCGAGCCGTGGAGAGGCTATGAGAGTGAGAGAACAGGCTAGCAGTAGAGAGGCTAGGAGCGTGAGAGAGAACAGGCTAGCAGTGGAGAGGCTAGGAGAGTGAGAGAGAACAGGCTAGCAGTGGAGAGGCTAGGAGAGTGAGAGAGAACAGGTTAGCAGTGGAGAGGCTAGGAGAGAGAGAACAGGCTAGCAGTGGAGAGGCTAGGAGAGTGAGAGAACAGGCTAGCAGTGGAGAGGCTAGGAGAGTTAGAGAACAGGCTAGCAGTGGAGAGGCTAGGAGCGTGAGAGAATAGGCTAGCAGTAGAGAGGCTAGGAGCGTGAGAGAGAACAGGCTAGCAGTGGAGAGGCTAGGAGGGTGAGAGAACAGGCTAGCAGTGGAGAGGCTAGGAGCGTGAGAGAACAGGCTAGCAGTGGAGAGGCTAGGAGAGAGAGAGAACAGGCGAGCAGTGGAGAGGCTAGGAGAGGGAGAGAGAACAGGCTAGCAGTGGAGAGGCTAGGAGAGGGTGAGAGAACAGGCTAGCAGTGGAGAGGCTAGGAGAGTGAGAGAACAGGCTAGCAGTGGAGAGGCTTGGGGAGAGAGAGAACAGGGCAGCAGTGGAGAGGCTAGGAGCGTGAGTGAGAACAGGCTAGCAGTGGAGAGGCTAGGAGCGTGAGAGAACAGGCTAGCAGTGGAGAGGCTAAGGAGAGTGAGAGAACAGGCTAGCAGTAGAGAGGCTAGGAGCGTGAGAGAGAACAGGCTAGCAGTGGAGAGGCTAGGAGAGTGAGAGAGAACAGGCTAGCAGTGGAGAGGCTAGGAGAGTGAGAGAGAACAGGCTAGCAGTGGAGAGGCTAGGAGAGAGAGAACAGGCTACCAGTGGAGGCTAGGAGAGTGAGAGAACAGGCTAGCAGTGGAGAGGCTAGGAGAGTGAGAGAACAGGCTAGCAGTGGAGAGGCTAGGAGCGTGAGAGAACAGGCTAGCAGTGGAGAGGCTAAGGAGAGTGAGAGAACAGGCTAGCAGTAGAGAGGCTAGGAGCGTGAGAGAGAGAACAGGCTAGCAGTGGAGAGGCTAAGGAGTGTGAGAGAACAGGCTAGCAGTGGAGAGGCTAGGAGAGTGAGAGAGAAGAGGCTAGCAGTGGAGAGGCTAAGGAGGGTGAGAGAACAGGCTAGCAGTGGAGTGGCTAGGAGCGTGAGAGAACAGGCTAGCAGTAGAGAGGCTAGGAGAGAGAGAATAGGCTAGCAGTGGAGAGGCTAGGAGCGTGAGAGAACAGGCTAGCAGTGGAGAGGCCAGGAGGGTGAGAGAACAGGCTAGCAGTGGAGAGGCTAGGAGCGTGAGAGAGAACAGGCTAGCAGTGGAGAGGCTAGGAGAGAGAGAGAGAACAGGCGAGCAGTGGAGAGGCTAGGAGAGTGAGAGAGAACAGGCTAGCAGTGGAGAGGCTAGGAGAGGGTGAGAGAACAGGCTAGCAGTGGAGAGGCTAGGAGAGGGTGAGAGAACAGGCTAGCAGTGGAGAGGCTAGGAGAGTGAGAGAACAGGCTAGCAGTGGAGAGGCTTGGAGAGAGAGAACAGGGCAGCAGTGGAGAGGCTAGGAGCGTGAGAGAGAACAGGCTAGCAGTGGAGAGGCTAGGAGAGTGAGAGATAACAGGCTAGCAGTGGAGAGGCTAGGAGAGTGAGAGAGAACAGGCTAGCAGTGGAGAGGCTAGGAGAGTGAGAGAGAACAGGCTAGCAGTGGAGAGGCTAGGAGAGAGAGAACAGGCTAGCAGTGGAGAGGCTAGGAGAGAGAGAACAGGCTAGCAGTGGAGAGGCTAGGAGAGTGAGAGAACAGGCTAGCAGTGGAGAGGCTAGGAGCGTGAGAGAATAGGCTAGCAGTAGAGAGGCTAGGAGCGTGAGAGAGAACAGGCTAGCAGTGGAGAGGCTAGGAGGGTGAGAGAACAGGCTAGCAGTGGAGAGGCTAGGAGAGTGAGAACAGGCTAGCAGTGGAGAGGCTAGGAGCGTGAGAGAACAGGCTAGCAGTAGAGAGGCTAGGAGCGGGAGAGAGAACAGGCTAGCAGTGGAGAGGCTAGGAGGGTGAGAGAACAGGCTAGCAGTGGAGAGGTATAGGAGCGTGAGAGAGAACAGGCTAGCAGTGGAGAGGCTAGGAGAGTGAGAGAGAACAGGCAGGCAGTGGAGAGGCTAGGAGAGTGAGAGAGAACAGGCTAGCAGTGGAGAGGCTAGGAGGGTGAGAGAACAGGCTAGCAGTGGAGAGGCTAGGAGCATGAGAGAACAGGCTAGCAGTGGAGAGGTGAGGAGAGAGAGAACAGGCTAGCAGTGGAGAGGCTAGGAGCGTGAGAGAACAGGCTAGCAGTGGAGAGGCTAGGAGTGTGAGAGAACGGGCTAGCAGTAGAGAGGCTAGGAGGGTGAGAGAGAACAGGCTAGTCGTGGAGAGGCTATGAGAGTGAGAGAACAGGCTAGCAGTGGAGAGTCTAGGAGGGTGAGAGAACAGGCTAGCAGTGGAGAGGCTAGGAGCGTGAGAGAACAGGCTAGCAGTGGAGAGGCCAGGAGGGTGAGAGAACAGGCTAGCAGTGGAGAGGCTAGGAGCATGAGAGAGAACAGGCTAGCAGTGGAGAGGCTAGGAGAGAGAGAGAACAGGCGAGCAGTGGAGAGGCTAGGAGAGGGAGAGAGAACAGGCTAGCAGTGGAGAGGCTAGGAGAGGGTGAGAGAACAGGCTAGCAGTGGAGAGGCTAGGAGAGTGAGAGAACAGGCTAGCAGTGGAGAGGCTTGGGGAGAGAGAGAACAGGGCAGCAGTGGAGAGGCTAGGAGCGTGAGAGAGAACAGGCTAGCAGTGGAGAGGCTAGGAGCGTGAGAGAACAGGCTAGCAGTGGAAAGGCTAAGGAGAGTGAGAGAACAGGCTAGCAGTAGAGAGGCTAGGAGCGTGAGAGAGAACAGGCTAGCAGTGGAGAGGCTAGGAGAGTGAGAGAGAACAGGCTAGCAGTGGAGAGGCTAGGAGAGTGAGAGAGAACAGGCTAGCAGTGGAGAGGCTAGGAGAGAGAGAACAGGCTACCAGTGGAGGCTAGGAGAGTGAGAGAACAGGCTAGCAGTGGAGAGGCTAGGAGAGTGAGAGAACAGGCTAGCAGTGGAGAGGCTAGGAGCGTGAGAGAACAGGCTAGCAGTGGAGAGGCTAAGGAGAGTGAGAGAACAGGCTAGCAGAAGAGAGGCTAGGAGCGTGAGAGAGAGAACAGGCTAGCAGTGGAGAGGCTAAGGAGTGTGAGAGAACAGGCTAGCAGTGGAGAGGCTAGGAGAGTGAGAGAGAACAGGCTAGCAGTGGAGAGGCTAAGAAGGGTGAGAGAACAGGCTAGCAGTGGAGTGGCTAGGAGCGTGAGAGAACAGGCTAGCAGTAGAGAGGCTAGGAGAGAGAGAATAGGCTAGCAGTGGAGAGGCTAGGAGCGTGAGAGAACAGGCTAGCAGTGGAGAGGCCAGGAGGGTGAGAGAACAGGCTAGCAGTGGAGAGGCTAGGAGCGTGAGAGAGAACAGGCTAGCAGTGGAGAGGCTAGGAGAGAGAAAGAGAACAGGCGAGCAGTGGAGAGGCTAGGAGAGTGAGAGAGAACAGGCTAGCAGTGGAGAGGCTAGGAGAGGGTGAGAGAACAGGCTAGCAGTGGAGAGGCTAGGAGAGGGTGAGAGAACAGGCTAGCAGTGGAGAGGCTAGGAGAGTGAGAGAACAGGCTAGCAGTGGAGAGGCTTGGAGAGAGAGAACAGGGCAGCAGTGGAGAGGCTAGGAGCGTGAGAGAGAACAGGCTAGCAGTGGAGGGGCTAGGAGAGTGAGAACAGGCTAGCAGTGGAGAGGCTAAGGAGCGTGAGAGACCAGGCTAGCAGTGGAGAGGCTAGGAGAATGAGAGAGAACAGGCTAGCAGTGGAGAGGCTAGGAGAGTGAGAGAGAACAGGCTAGCAGTGGAGAGGCTAGGAGAAAGAGAACAGGCTAGCAGTGGAGAGGCTAGGAGAGTGAGAGAACAGGCTAGCAGTGGAGAGGCTAGGAGCGTGAGAGAACAGGCTAGCAGTAGAGAGGCTAGGAGCGTGAGAGAGAACAGGCTAGCAGTGGAGAGGCTAGGAGGGTGAGAGAACAGGCTAGCAGTGGAGAGGCTAGGAGCGTGAGAGAGAACAGGCTAGCAGTGGAGAGGCTAGGAGAGTGAGAGAGAACAGGCAGGCAGTGGAGAGGCTAGGAGAGTGAGAGAGAACAGGCTAGCAGTGGAGAGGCTAGGAGGGTGAGAGAACAGGCTAGCAGTGGAGAGGCTAGGAGAGTGAGAGAGAACAGGCTAGCAGTGGAGAGGCTAGGAGGGTGAGAGAACAGGCTAGCAGTGGAGAGGCTAGGAGCGTGAGAGAACAGGCTAGCAGTGGAGAGGGCTAGGAGAGAGAGAACAGGCTAGCAGTGGAGAGGCTAGGAGCGTGAGAGAACAGGCTAGCAGTGGAGAGGCTAGGAGCGTGAGAGAACAGGCTAGCAGTAGAGAGGCTAGGAGCGTGAGAGAGAACAGGCTAGCAGTGGAGAGGCTAGGAGAGTGAGAGATAACAGGCTAGCAGTGGAGAGGCAAGGAGAGTGAGAGAGAACAGGCTAGCAGTGGAGAGTCTAGGAGAGAGAGAACAGGCTAGCAGTGGAGAGGCTAGGAGGGTGAGAGAACAGGCTAGCAGTGGAGAGGCTAGGAGAGTGAGAGAACAGGCTAGCAGTGGAGAGACTAGGAGAGTGAGAGAACAGGCTAGCAGTGGAGAGGCTAGGAGCGTGAGAGAACAGGCTAGCAGTAGAGAGGCTAGGAGCGTGAGAGAGAACAGGCAGGCAGTGGAGAGGCTAGGAGAGTGAGAGAACAGGCTAGCAGTGGAGAGGCTAGGAGGGTGAGAGAACAGGCTAGCAGTGGAGAGGCTAGGAGCGTGAGAGAACAGGCTAGCAGTGGAGAGGCTAGGAGAGAGAGAACAGGCTAGCAGTGGAGAGGCTAGGAGCGTGAGAGAACAGGCTAGCAGTGGAGAGGCCAGGAGGGTGAGAGAACAGGCTAGCAGTGGAGAGGCTTGGAGAGAGAGAACAGGGCAGCAGTGGAGAGGCTAGGAGTGTGAGAGAGAACAGGCTAGCAGTGGAGAGGCTAGGAGCGTGAGAGAACAGGCTAGCAGTGGAGAGGCTAAGGAGAGTGAGAGAATAGGCTAGAAGTAGAGAGGCTAGGAGCGTGAGAGAGAACAGGCTAGCAGTGCAGAGGCTAGGAGAGTGAGAGAGAGAACAGGCTAGCAGTGGAGAGGCTAAGGAGCGTGAGAGAACAGGCTAGCAGTGGAGAGGCTAGGAGCGTGAGAGAACAGGCTAGCAGTAGAGAGGCTAGGAGGGTGAGAGAGAACAGGCGAGCCGTGGAGAGGCTATGAGAGTGAGAGAACAGGCTAGCAGTAGAGAGGCTAGGAGCGTGAGAGAGAACAGGCTAGCAGTGGAGAGGCTAGGAGAGTGAGAGAGAACAGGCTAGCAGTGGAGAGGCTAGGAGAGTGAGAGAACAGGCTAGCAGTGGAGAGGCTAGGAGAGTGAGAGAACAGGCTAGCAGTGGAGAGGCTAGGAGCGTGAGAGAATAGGCTAGCAGTAGAGAGGCTAGGAGCGTGAGAGAGAACAGGCTAGCAGTGGAGAGGCTAGGAGGGTGAGAGAACAGGCTAGCAGTGGAGAGGCTAGGAGCGTGAGAGAACAGGCTAGCAGTGGAGAGGCTAGGAGAGTGAGAGAACAGGCAGGCAGTGGAGAGGCTAGGAGAGTGAGAGAGAACAGGCTAGCAGTGGAGAGGCTAGGAGGGTGAGAGAACAGGCTAGCAGTGGAGAGGCTAGGAGAGTGAGAGAGAACAGGCTAGCAGTGGAGAGGCTAGGAGCGTGAGAGAACAGGCTAGCAGTAGAGAGGCTAGGAGCGTGAGAGAGAACAGGCTAGCAGTGGAGAGGCTAGGAGGGTGAGAGAACAGGCTAGCAGTGGAGAGGCTAGGAGCGTGAGAGAGAACAGGCTAGCAGTGGAGAGGCTAGGAGAGTGAGAGAGAACAGGCGAGCAGTGGAGAGGCTAGGAATGTGAGAGAGAACAGGCTAGCAGTGGAGAGGCTAGGAGAGGGTGAGAGAACAGGCTAGCAGTGGAGAGGCTAGGAGCGTGAGAGAACAGGCTAGCAGTGGAGAGGCTAGGAGTGTGAGAGAACAGGCCAGCAGTAGAGAGGCTAGGAGGGTGAGAGAGAACAGGCTAGCCGTGGAGAGGCTATGAGAGTGAGAGAACAGGCTAGCAGTAGAGAGGCTAGGAGCGTGAGAGAACAGGCTAGCAGTGGAGAGGCTAGGAGAGTGAGAGATAACAGGCTAGCAATGGAGAGGCTAGGAGAGTGAGAGAGAACAGGCTAGCAGTGGAGAGGCTAGGAGAGAGAGAACAGGCTAGCAGTGGAGAGGCTAGGAGAGTGAGAGAACAGGCTAGCAGTGTAGAGGCTAGGAGAGTGAGAGAACAGGCTAGCAGTGGAGAGGCTAGGAGAGTGAGAGAACAGGCTAGCAGTGAAGAGGCTAGGAGCGTGAGAGAACAGGCTAGCAGTAGAGAGGCTAGGAGCGTGAGAGAGAACAGGCTAGCAGTGGAGAGGCTAGGAAGGTGAGAGAACAGGCTAGCAGTGGAGAGGCTAGGAGCGTGAGAGAGAACAGGCTAGCAGTGGAGAGGCTAGGAGAGTGAGAGAGAACAGGCTAGCAGTGGAGAGGCTAGGAGAGTGAGAGAGAACAGGCAGGCAGTGGAGAGGCTAGGAAGGTGAGAGAACAGGCTAGCAGTGGAGAGGCTAGGAGAGTGAGAGAACAGGCTAGCAGTGGAGAGGCTAGGAGGGTGAGAGAACAGGCTAGCAGTGGAGAGGCTAGGAGCGTGAGAGAACAGGCTAGCAGTGGAGAGGCCAGGAGGGTGAGAGAACAGGCTAGCAGTGGAGAGGCTAGGAGCGTGAGAGAGAACAGGCTAGCAGTGGAGAGGCTAGGAGAGAGAGAGAACAGGCGAGCAGTGGAGAGGCTAGGAGAGGGAGAGAGGACAGGCTAGCAGTGGAGAGGCTAGGAGGGTGAGAGAACAGGCTAGCAGTGGAGAGGCTAGGAGCGTGAGAGAGAACAGGCTAGCAGTGGAGAGGCTAGGAGAGTGAGAGAGAACAGGCAGGCAGTGGAGAGGCTAGGAGAGTGAGAGAGAACAGGCTAGCAGTGGAGAGGCTAGGAGGGTGAGAGAACAGGCTAGCAGTGGAGAGGCTAGGAGAGTGAGAGAGAACAGGCTAGCAGTGGAGAGGCTAGGAGGGTGAGAGAACAGGCTAGCAGTGGAGAGGCTAGGAGCGTGAGAGAACAGGCTAGCAGTGGAGAGGCTAGGAGAGAGAGAACAGGCTAGCAGTGGAGAGGCTAGGAGCGTGAGAGAACAGGCTAGCAGTGGAGAGGCTAGGAGCGTGAGAGAACAGGCTAGCAGTAGAGAGGCTAGGAGGGTGAGAGAGAACAGGCTAGCCGTGGAGAGGCAATGAGAGTGAGAGAACAGGCTAGCAGTAGAGAGGCTAGGAGCGTGAGAGAGAACAGGTGAGCAGTGGAGAGGCTAGGAGAGTGAGAGATAACAGGCTAGCAGTGGAGAGGCTAGGAGAGTGAGAGAACAGGCTAGCAGTGGAGAGTCTAGGAGAGAGAGAACAGGCTAGCAGTGGAGAGGCTAGGAGAGTGAGAGAATAGGCTAGCAGTGGAGAGGCTAGGAGAGTGAGAGAACAGGCTAGCAGTGGAGAGGCTAGGAGCGTGAGAGAACAGGCTAGCAGTAGAGAGGCTAGGAGCGTGAGAGAGAACAGGCTAGCAGTGGAGAGGCTAGGAGGGTGAGAGAACAGGCTAGCAGTGGAGAGGCTAGGAGAGTGAGAGAACAGGCAGGCAGTGGAGAGGCTAGGAGAGTGAGAGAGAACAGGCTAGCAGTGGAGAGGCTAGGAGGGTGAGAGAACAGGCTAGCAGTGGAGAGGCTAGGAGAGTGAGAGAACAGGCTAGCAGTGGAGAGGCTAGGAGGGTGAGAGAACAGGCTAGCAGTGGAGAGGCGAGGAGCGTGAGAGAACAGGCTAGCAGTGGAGAGGCTAGGAGAGAGAGAACAGGCTAGCAGTGGAGAGGCTAGGAGCGTGAGAGAACAGGCTAGTAGTGGAGAGGCCAGGAGGGTGAGAGAACAGGCTAGCAGTGGAGAGGCTTGGAGAGAGAGAACAGGGCAGCAGTGGAGAGGCTAGGAGCGTGAGAGAACAGGCTAGCAGTGGAGAGGCTAAGGAGAGTGAGAGAACAGGCTAGCAGTAGAGAGGCTAGGAGCGTGAGAGAGAACAGGCTAGCAGTGGAGAGGCTAGGAGAGTGAGAGAGAGAACAGGCTAGCAGTGGAGAGGCTAGGAGCGTGAGAGAACAGGATAGCAGTAGAGAGGCTAGGAGGGTGAGAGAGAACAGGCTAGCCGTGGAGAGGCTATGAGAGTGAGAGAACAGGCTAGCAGTAGAGAGGCTAGGAGCGTGAGAGAGAACAGGCTAGCAGTGGAGAGGCTAGGAGAGTGAGAGAGAACAGGCTAGCAGTGGAGAGGCTAGGAGAGAGAGAACAGGCTAGCAGTGGAGAGGCTTGGAGAGAGAGAACAGGGCAGCAGTGGAGAGGCTAGGAGCGTGAGAGCACAGGCTAGCAGTGGAGAGGCTAAGGAGAGTGAGAGAAGAGGCTAGCAGTAGAGAGGCTAGGAGCGTGAGAGAGAACAGGCTAGCAGTGGAGAGGCTAGGAGAGTGAGAGAGAGAACAGGCTAGCAGTGGAGAGGCTAAGGAACGTGAGAGAACAGGCTAACAGTGGAGAGGCTAGGAGCGTGAGAGAACAGGCTAGCAGTAGAGAGGCTAGGAGGGTGAGGGAGAACAGGCTAGCCGTGGAGAGGCTATGAGAGTGAGAGAACAGGCTAGCAGTAGAGAGGCTAGGAGCGTGAGAGAGAACAGGCTAGCAGTGGAGAGGCTAGGAGAGTGAGAGAGAACAGGCTAGCAGTGGAGAGGCTAGGAGAGTGAGAGAGAACAGGCTAGCAGTAGAGAGGCTAGGAGAGAGAGAACAGGCTACCAGTGGAGGCTAGGAGAGTGAGAGAACAGGCTAGCAGTGGAGAGGCTAGGAGAGTGAGAGAACAGGCTAGCAGTGGAGAGGCTAGGAGCATGAGAGAACAGGCTAGCAGTAGAGAGGCTAGGAGCGTGAGAGAGAACAGGCTAGCAGTGGAGAAGCTAGGAGGGTGAGAGAACAGGCTAGCAGTGGAGAGGCTAGGAGCGTGAGAGAGAACAGGCTAGCAGTGGAGAGGCTAGGAGGGTGAGAGAACAGGCTAGCAGTGGAGAGGCTAGGAGCGTGAGAGAACAGGCTAGCAGTGGAGAGGCTAGGAGAGAGAGAACAGGCTAGCAGTGGAGAGGCTAGGAGCGTGAGAGAACAGGCTAGCAGTGGAGAGGCCAGCAGGGTGAGAGAACAGGCTAGCAGTGGAGAGGCTAGGAGCGTGAGAGAACAGGCTAGCAGTGGAGA
Source organism: Petromyzon marinus (assembly GCF_048934315.1). Lineage (NCBI taxonomy): Eukaryota > Metazoa > Chordata > Hyperoartia > Petromyzontiformes > Petromyzontidae > Petromyzon > Petromyzon marinus. Next base: position 256,901 of record NW_027423051.1, on the reverse strand, counting down.
GGCTAGGAGAGAGAGAGAGAACAGGCGAGCAGTGGAGAGGCTAGGAGAGTGAGTGAGAACAGGCTAGCAGTGGAGAGGCTAGGAGAGAGAGAACAGGCTAGCAGTGGAGAGGCTAGGAGAGTGAGAGAACAGGCTAGCAGTGGAGAGACTAGGAGAGTGAGAGAACAGGCTAGCAGTGGAGAGGCTAGGAGCGTGAGAGAACAGGCTAGCAGTAGAGAGGCTAGGAGCGTGAGAGAGAACAGGCAGGCAGTGGAGAGGCTAGGAGAGTGAGAGAACAGGCTAGCAGTGGAGAGGCTAGGAGCGTGAGAGAACAGGCTAGCAGTGGAGAGGCTAGGAGCGTGAGAGAACAGGCTAGCAGTGGAGAGGCTAGGAGAGAGAGAACAGGCTAGCAGTGGAGAGGCTAGGAGCGTGAGAGAACAGGCTAGCAGTGGAGAGGCCAGGAGGGTGAGAGAGAACAGGCGAGCCGTGGAGAGGCTTGGAGAGAGAGAACAGGGCAGCAGTGGAGAGGCTAGGAGCGTGAGAGAGAACAGGCTAGCAGTGGAGAGGCTAGGAGCGTGAGAGAACAGGCTAGCAGTGGAGAGGCTAAGGAGAGTGAGAGAACAGGCTAGCAGTAGAGAGGCTAGGAGCGTGAGAGAGAACAGGCTAGCAGTGGAAAGGCTAGGAGAGTGAGAGAGGGAGAACAGGCTAGCAGTGGAGAGGCTAAGGAGCGTGAGAGAACAGGCTAGCAGTGGAGAGGCTAGGAGCGTGAGAGAACAGGCTAGCAGTAGAGAGGCTAGGAGGGTGAGAGAGAACAGGCGAGCCGTGGAGAGGCTATGAGAGTGAGAGAACAGGCTAGCAGTAGAGAGGCTAGGAGCGTGAGAGAGAACAGGCTAGCAGTGGAGAGGCTAGGAGAGTGAGAGAGAACAGGCTAGCAGTGGAGAGGCTAGGAGAGTGAGAGAGAACAGGCTAGCAGTGGAGAGGCTAGGAGAGAGAGAACAGGCTAGCAGTGGAGAGGCTAGGAGAGTGAGAGAACAGGCTAGCAGTGGAGAGGCTAGGAGAGTGAGAGAACAGGCTAGCAGTGGAGAGGCTAGGAGCGTGAGAGAATAGGCTAGCAGTAGAGAGGCTAGGAGCGTGAGAGAGAACAGGCTAGCAGTGGAGAGGCTAGGAGGGTGAGAGAACAGGCTAGCAGTGGAGAGGCTAGGAGCGTGAGAGAACAGGCTAGCAGTGGAGAGGCTAGGAGAGTGAGAGAGAACAGGCAGGCAGTGGAGAGGCTAGGAGAGTGAGAGAGAACAGGCTAGCAGTGGAGAGGCTAGGAGGGTGAGAGAACAGGCTAGCAGTGGAGAGGCTAGGAGAGTGAGAGAGAACAGGCTAGCAGTGGAGAGGCTAGGAGCGTGAGAGAACAGGCTAGCAGTAGAGAGGCTAGGAGCGGGAGAGAGAACAGGCTAGCAGTGGAGAGGCTAGGAGGGTGAGAGAACAGGCTAGCAGTGGAGAGGCTAGGAGCGTGAGAGAGAACAGGCTAGCAGTGGAGAGGCTAGGAGAGTGAGGGAGAACAGGCAGGCAGTGGAGAGGCTAGGAGAGTGAGAGAGAACAGGCTAGCAGTGGAGAGGCTAGGAGGGTGAGAGAACAGGCTAGCAGTGGAGAGGCTAGGAGCGTGAGAGAACAGGCTAGCAGTGGAGAGGCTAGGAGAGAGAGAACAGGCTAGCAGTGGAGAGGCTAGGAGCGTGAGAGAACAGGCTAGCAGTGGAGAGGCTAGGAGTGTGAGAGAACGGGCTAGCAGTAGAGAGGCTAGGAGGGTGAGAGAGAACAGGCTAGCCGTGGAGAGGCTATGAGAGTGAGAAAACAGGCTAGCAGTAGAGAGGCTAGGAGAGTGAGAGATCAGGCTAGCAGTGGAGAGGCTAGGAGAGTGAGAGATAACAGGCTAGCAGTGGAGAGGCTAGGAGAGTGAGAGATAACAGGCTAGCAGTGGAGAGGCTAGGAGAGTGAGAGAGAACAGGCTAGCAGTGGAGAGGCTAGGAGAGTGAGAGAGAACAGGCTAGCAGTGGAGAGGCTAGGAGAGTGAGAGAGAACAGGCTAGCAGTGGAGAGGCTAGGAGAGAGAGAACAGGCTAGCAGTGGAGAGGCTAGGAGAGTGAGAGAACAGGCTAGCAGTGGAGAGGCTAGGAGAGTGAGAGAACAGGCTAGCAGTGGAGAGGCTAGGAGCGTGAGAGAATAGGCTAGCAGTAGAGAGGCTAGGAGCGTGAGAGAGAACAGGCTAGCAGTGGAGAGGCTAGGAGGGTGAGAGAACAGGCTAGCAGTGGAGAGGCTAGGAGCGTGAGAGAACAGGCTAGCAGTGGAGAGGCTAGGAGAGTGAGAGAGAACAGGCAGGCAGTGGAGAGGCTAGGAGAGTGAGAGAGAACAGGCTAGCAGTGGAGAGGCTAGGAGGGTGAGAGAACAGGCTAGCAGTGGAGAGGCTAGGAGAGTGAGAGAGAACAGGCTAGCAGTGGAGAGGCTAGGAGCGTGAGAGAACAGGCTAGCAGTAGAGAGGCTAGGAGCGGGAGAGAGAACAGGCTAGCAGTGGAGAGGCTAGGAGGGTGAGAGAACAGGCTAGCAGTGGAGAGGCTAGGAGCGTGAGAGAGAACAGGCTAGCAGTGGAGAGGCTAGGAGAGTGAGAGAGAACAGGCAGGCAGTGGAGAGGCTAGGAGAGTGAGAGAGAACAGGCTAGCAGTGGAGAGGCTAGGAGGGTGAGAGAACAGGCTAGCAGTGGAGAGGCTAGGAGCGTGAGAGAACAGGCTAGCAGTGGAGAGGTTAGGAGAGAGAGAACAGGCTAGCAGTGGAGAGGCTAGGAGCGTGAGAGAACAGGCTAGCAGTGGAGAGGCTAGGAGTGTGAGAGAACGGGCTAGCAGTAGAGAGGCTAGGAGGGTGAGAGAGAACAGGCTAGTCGTGGAGAGGCTATGAGAGTGAGAGAACAGGCTAGCAGTAGAGGCTAGGAGCGTGAGAGAACAGGCTAGCAGTGGAGAGGCTAGGAGAGTGAGAGATAACAGGCTAGCAGTGGAGAGGCTAGGAGAGTGAGAGAGAACAGGCTAGCAGTGGAGAGGCTAGGAGAGAGAGAACAGGCTAGCAGTGGAGAGGCTAGGAGAGTGAGAGAACAGGCTAGCAGTGTAGAGGCTAGGAGAGTGAGCGAACAGGCTAGCAGTGGAGAGGCTAGGAGAGTGAGAGAACAGGCTAGCAGTGAAGAGGCTAGGAGCGTGAGAGAACAGGCTAGCAGTAGAGAGGCTAGGAGCGTGAGAGAGAACAGGCTAGCAGTGGAGAGGCTAGGAAGGTGAGAGAATAGGCTAGCAGTGGAGAGGCTAGGAGCGTGAGAGAGAACAGGCTAGCAGTGGAGAGGCTAGGAGAGTGAGAGAGAACAGGCAGGCAGTGGAGAGGCTAGGAGAGTGAGAGAGAACAGGCTAGCAGTGGAGAGGCTAGGAGGGTGAGAGAACAGGCTAGCAGTGGAGAGGCTAGGAGAGTGAGAGAACAGGCTAGCAGTGGAGAGGCTAGGAGGGTGAGAGAACAGGCTAGCAGTGGAGAGGCTAGGAGCGTGAGAGAACAGGCTAGCAGTGGAGAGGCTAGGAGGGTGAGAGAACAGGCTAGCAGTGGAGAGGCTAGGAGAGTGAGAACAGGCTAGCAGTGGAGAGGCTAGGAGCGTGAGAGAACAGGCTAGCAGTAGAGAGGCTAGGAGCGGGAGAGAGAACAGGCTAGCAGTGGAGAGGCTAGGAGGGTGAGAGAACAGGCTAGCAGTGGAGAGGTATAGGAGCGTGAGAGAGAACAGGCTAGCAGTGGAGAGGCTAGGAGAGTGAGAGAGAACAGGCAGGCAGTGGAGAGGCTAGGAGAGTGAGAGAGAACAGGCTAGCAGTGGAGAGGCTAGGAGGGTGAGAGAACAGGCTAGCAGTGGAGAGGCTAGGAGCGTGAGAGAACAGGCTAGCAGTGGAGAGGTTAGGAGAGAGAGAACAGGCTAGCAGTGGAGAGGCTAGGAGCGTGAGAGAACAGGCTAGCAGTGGAGAGGCTAGGAGTGTGAGAGAACGGGCTAGCAGTAGAGAGGCTAGGAGGGTGAGAGAGAACAGGCTAGTCGTGGAGAGGCTATGAGAGTGAGAGATAACAGGCTAGCAGTGGAGAGGCTAGGAGAGTGAGAGAGAACAGGCTAGCAGTGGAGAGGCTAGGAGAGAGAGAACAGGCTAGCAGTGGAGAGGCTAGGAGAGTGAGAGAACAGGCTAGCAGTGTAGAGGCTAGGAGAGTGAGAGAACAGGCTAGCAGTAGAGAGGCTAGGAGCGTGAGAGAGAACAGGCTAGCAGTGGAGAGGCTAGGAACGTGAGAGAACAGGCTAGCAGTGGAGAGGCTAGGAGCGTGAGAGAGAACAGGCTAGCAGTGGAGAGGCTAGGAGAGTGAGAGAGAACAGGCAGGCAGTGGAGAGGCTAGGAGAGTGAGAGAGAACAGGCTAGCAGTGGAGAGGCTAGGAGGGTGAGAGAACAGGCTAGCAGTGGAGAGGCTAGGAGAGTGAGAGAACAGGCTAGCAGTGGAGAGTCTAGGAGGGTGAGAGAACAGGCTAGCAGTGGAGAGGCTAGGAGCGTGAGAGAACAGGCTAGCAGTGGAGAGGCCAGGAGGGTGAGAGAACAGGCTAGCAGTGGAGAGGCTAGGAGCATGAGAGAGAACAGGCTAGCAGTGGAGAGGCTAGGAGAGAGAGAGAACAGGCGAGCAGTGGAGAGGCTAGGAGAGGGAGAGAGAACAGGCTAGCAGTGGAGAGGCTAGGAGAGGGTGAGAGAACAGGCTAGCAGTGGAGAGGCTAGGAGAGTGAGAGAACAGGCTAGCAGTGGAGAGGCTTGGGGAGAGAGAGAACAGGGCAGCAGTGGAGAGGCTAGGAGCGTGAGAGAGAACAGGCTAGCAGTGGAGAGGCTAGGAGCGTGAGAGAACAGGCTAGCAGTGGAGAGGCTAGGAGAGTGAGAGAGAACAGGCTAGCAGTGGAGAGGCTAGGAGAGAGAGAACAGGCTACCAGTGGAGGCTAGGAGAGTGAGAGAACAGGCTAGCAGTGGAGAGGCTAGGAGAGTGAGAGAACAGGCTAGCAGTGGAGAGGCTAGGAGCGTGAGAGAGAACAGGCTAGCAGTGGAGAAGCTAGGAGGGTGAGAGAACAGGCTAGCAGTGGAGAGGCTAGGAGCGTGAGAGAGAACAGGCTAGCAGTGGAGAGGCTAGGAGAGTGAGAGAGAACAGGCAGGCAGTGGAGAGGCTAGGAGAGTGAGAGAGAACAGGCTAGCAGTGGAGAGGCTAGGAGGGTGAGAGAACAGGCTAGCAGTGGAGAGGCTAGGAGGGTGAGAGAGAACAGGCTAGCTGTGGAGAGGCTATGAGAGTGAGAGAACAGGCTAGCAGTAGAGAGGCTAGGAGCGTGAGAGAACAGGCTAGCAGTGGAGAGGCTAGGAGAGTGAGAGATAACAGGCTAGCAGTGGAGAGGCTAGGAGAGTGAGAGAACAGGCTAGCAGTGGAGAGGCTAGGAGCGTGAGAGAACAGGCTAGCAGTAGAGAGGCTAGGAGCGTGAGAGAGAACAGGCAGGCAGTGGAGAGGCTAGGAGAGTGAGAGAACAGGCTAGCAGTGGAGAGGCTAGGAGCGTGAGAGAACAGGCTAGCAGTGGAGAGGCTAGGAGAGAACAGGCTAGCAGTGGAGAGGCTAGGAGCGTGAGAGAACAGGCTAGCAGTGGAGAGGCCAGGAGGGTGAGAGAGAACAGGCGAGCCGTGGAGAGGCTTGGAGAGAGAGAACAGGGCAGCAGTGGAGAGGCTAGGAGCGTGAGAGAGAACAGGCTAGCAGTGGAGAGGCTAGGAGCGTGAGAGAACAGGCTAGCAGTGGAGAGGCTAAGGAGAGTGAGAGAACAGGCTAGCAGTAGAGAGGCTAGGAGCGTGAGAGAGAACAGGCTAGCAGTGGAAAGGCTAGGAGAGTGAGAGAGGGAGAACAGGCTAGCAGTGGAGAGGCTAAGGAGCGTGAGAGAACAGGCTAGCAGTGGAGAGGCTAGGAGCGTGAGAGAACAGGCTAGCAGTAGAGAGGCTAGGAGGGTGAGAGAGAACAGGCTAGCTGTGGAGAGGCTATGAGAGTGAGAGAACAGGCTAGCAGTAGAGAGGCTAGGAGCGTGAGAGAACAGGCTAGCAGTGGAGAGGCTAGGAGAGTGAGAGATAACAGGCTAGCAGTGGAGAGGCTAGGAGAGTGAGAGAACAGGCTAGCAGTGGAGAGGCTAGGAGCGTGAGAGAACAGGCTAGCAGTAGAGAGGCTAGGAGCGTGAGAGAGAACAGGCAGGCAGTGGAGAGGCTAGGAGAGTGAGACAACAGGCTAGCAGTGGAGAGGCTAGGAGCGTGAGAGAACAGGCTAGCAGTGGAGAGGCTAGGAGAGAACAGGCTAGCAGTGGAGAGGCTAGGAGCGTGAGAGAACAGGCTAGCATTGGAGAGGCCAGGAGGGTGAGAGAGAACAGGCGAGCCGTGGAGAGGCTTGGAGAGAGAGAACAGGGCAGCAGTGGAGAGGCTAGGAGCGTGAGAGAGAACAGGCTAGCAGTGGAGAGGCTAGGAGCGTGAGAGAACAGGCTAGCAGTGGAGAGGCTAAGGAGAGTGAGAGAACAGGCTAGCAGTAGAGAGGCTAGGAGCGTGAGAGAGAACAGGCTAGCAGTGGAAAGGCTAGGAGAGTGAGAGAGGGAGAACAGGCTAGCAGTGGAGAGGCTAAGGAGCGTGAGAGAACAGGCTAGCAGTGGAGAGGCTAGGAGCGTGAGAGAACAGGCTAGCAGTAGAGAGGCTAGGAGGGTGAGAGAGAACAGGCGAGCCGTGGAGAGGCTATGAGAGTGAGAGAACAGGCTAGCAGTAGAGAGGCTAGGAGCGTGAGAGAGAACAGGCTAGCAGTGGAGAGGCTAGGAGAGTGAGAGAGAACAGGCTAGCAGTGGAGAGGCTAGGAGAGTGAGAGAGAACAGGCTAGCAGTGGAGAGGCTAGGAGAGAGAGAACAGGCTAGCAGTGGAGAGGCTAGGAGAGTGAGAGAACAGGCTAGCAGTGGAGAGGCTAGGAGAGTGAGAGAACAGGCTAGCAGTGGAGAGGCTAGGAGCGTGAGAGAATAGGCTAGCAGTAGAGAGGCTAGGAGCGTGAGAGAGAACAGGCTAGCAGTGGAGAGGCTAGGAGGGTGAGAGAACAGGCTAGCAGTGGAGAGGCTAGGAGCGTGAGAGAACAGGCTAGCAGTGGAGAGGCTAGGAGAGTGAGAGAGAACAGGCAGGCAGTGGAGAGGCTAGGAGAGTGAGAGAGAACAGGCTAGCAGTGGAGAGGCTAGGAGGGTGAGAGAACAGGCTAGCAGTGGAGAGGCTAGGAGAGTGAGAGAGAACATGCTAGCAGTGGAGAGGCTAGGAGCGTGAGAGAACAGGCTAGCAGTAGAGAGGCTAGGAGCGGGAGAGAGAACAGGCTAGCAGTGGAGAGGCTAGGAGGGTGAGAGAACAGGCTAGCAGTGGAGAGGCTAGGAGCGTGAGAGAGAACAGGCTAGCAGTGGAGAGGCTAGGAGAGTGAGAGAGAACAGGCAGGCAGTGGAGAGGCTAGGAGAGTGAGAGAGAACAGGCTAGCAGTGGAGAGGCTAGGAGGGTGAGAGAACAGGCTAGCAGTGGAGAGGCTAGGAGCGTGAGAGAACAGGCTAGCAGTGGAGAGGCTAGGAGAGAGAGAACAGGCTAGCAGTGGAGAGGCTAGGAGCGTGAGAGAACAGGCTAGCAGTGGAGAGGCTAGGAGTGTGAGAGAACGGGCTAGCAGTAGAGAGGCTAGGAGGGTGAGGGAGAACAGGCTAGCCGTGGAGAGGCTATGAGAGTGAGAGAACAGGCTAGCAGTAGAGAGGCTAGGAGCGTGAGAGAACAGGCTAGCAGTGGAGAGGCTAGGAGAGTGAGAGATAACAGGCTAGCAGTGGAGAGGCTAGGAGAGTGAGAGATAACAGGCTAGCAGTGGAGAGGCTAGGAGAGTGAGAGAGAACAGGCTAGCAGTGGAGAGGCTAGGAGAGTGAGAGAGAACAGGCTAGCAGTGGAGAGGCTAGGAGAGTGAGAGAGAACAGGCTAGCAGTGGAGAGGCTAGGAGAGAGAGAACAGGCTAGCAGTGGAGAGGCTAGGAGAGAGAGAACAGGCTAGCAGTGGAGAGGCTAGGAGAGTGAGAGAACAGGCTAGCAGTGGAGAGGCTAGGAGAGTGAGAGAACAGGCTAGCAGTGGAGAGGCTAGGAGTGTGAGAGAATAGGCTAGCAGTAGAGAGGCTAGGAGCGTGAGAGAGAACAGGCAGGCAGTGGAGAGGCTAGGAGAGTGAGAGAACAGGCTAGCAGTGGAGAGGCTAGGAGCGTGAGAGAACAGGCTAGCAGTGGAGAGGCTAGGAGAGAACAGGCTAGCAGTGGAGAGGCTAGGAGCGTGAGAGAACAGGCTAGCAGTGGAGAGGCCAGGAGGGTGAGAGAGAACAGGCGAGCCGTGGAGAGGCTTGGAGAGAGAGAACAGGGCAGCAGTGGAGAGGCTAGGAGCGTGAGAGAACAGGCTAGCAGTGGAGAGGCTAGGAGCGTGAGAGAACAGGCTAGCAGTGGAGAGGCTAAGGAGAGTGAGAGAACAGGCTAGCAGTAGAGAGGCTAGGAGCGTGAGAGAGAACAGGCTAGCAGTGGAAAGGCTAGGAGAGTGAGAGAGGGAGAACAGGCTAGCAGTGGAGAGGCTAAGGAGCGTGAGAGAACAGGCTAGCAGTGGAGAGGCTAGGAGCGTGAGAGAACAGGCTAGCAGTAGAGAGGCTAGGAGGGTGAGAGAGAACAGGCGAGCCGTGGAGAGGCTATGAGAGTGAGAGAACAGGCTAGCAGTAGAGAGGCTAGGAGCGTGAGAGAGAACAGGCTAGCAGTGGAGAGGCTAGGAGAGTGAGAGAGAACAGGCTAGCAGTGGAGAGGCTAGGAGAGTGAGAGAGAACAGGCTAGCAGTGGAGAGGCTAGGAGAGAGAGAACAGGCTAGCAGTAGAGAGGCTAGGAGCGTGAGAGAACAGGCTAGCAGTGGAGAGGCTAGGAGAGTGAGAGATAACAGGCTAGCAGTGGAGAGGCTAGGAGAGTGAGAGAGAACAGGCTAGCAGTAGAGAGGCTAGGAGCGTGAGAACAGGCTAGCAGTGGAGAGGCTAGGAGAGTGAGAGAACAGGCTAGCAGTGTAGAGGCTAGGAGCGTGAGAGAACAGGCTAGCAGTGGAGAGGCTAGGAGAGTGAGAGAGAACAGGCAGGCAGTGGAGAGGCTAGGAGCGTGAGAGAACAGGCTAGCAGTGGAGAGGCTAGGAGGGTGAGAGAACAGGCTAGCAGTGGAGAGGCTAGGAGAGTGAGAGAGAACATGCTAGCAGTGGAGAGGCTAGGAGCGTGAGAGAACAGGCTAGCAGTGGAGAGGCTAGGAGAGTGAGAGAGAACAGGCAGGCAGTGGAGAGGCTAGGAGAGTGAGAGAGAACAGGCTAGCAGTGGAGAGGCTAGGAGCGTGAGAGAGAACAGGCTAGCAGTGGAGAGGCTAGGAGAGTGAGAGAACAGGCTAGCAGTGGAGAGTCTAGGAGGGTGAGAGAACAGGCTAGCAGTGGAGAGGCTAGGAGCGTGAGAGAACAGGCTAGCAGTGGAGAGGCCAGGAGGGTGAGAGAACAGGCTAGCAGTGGAGAGGCTAGGAGCATGAGAGAGAACAGGCTAGCAGTGGAGAGGCTAGGAGAGAGAGAGAACAGGCGAGCAGTGGAGAGGCTAGGAGAGGGAGAGAGAACAGGCTAGCAGTGGAGAGGCTAGGAGAGGGTGAGAGAACAGGCTAGCAGTGGAGAGGCTAGGAGAGTGAGAGAACAGGCTAGCAGTGGAGAGGCTTGGGGAGAGAGAGAACAGGGCAGCAGTGGAGAGGCTAGGAGCGTGAGAGAGAACAGGCTAGCAGTGGAGAGGCTAGGAGCGTGAGAGAACAGGCTAGCAGTGGAGAGGCTAAGGAGAGTGAGAGAACAGGCTAGCAGTAGAGAGGCTAGGAGCGTGAGAGAGAACAGGCTAGCAGTGGAGAGGCTAGGAGAGTGAGAGAGAACAGGCTAGCAGTGGAGAGGCTAGGAGAGTGAGAGAGAACAGGCTAGCAGTGGAGAGGCTAGGAGAGAGAGAACAGGCTACCAGTGGAGGCTAGGAGAGTGAGAGAACAGGCTAGCAGTGGAGAGGCTAGGAGAGTGAGAGAACAGGCTAGCAGTGGAGAGGCTAGGAGCGTGAGAGAACAGGCTAGCAGTGGAGAGGCTAAGGAGAGTGAGAGAACAGGCTAGCAGTAGAGAGGCTAGGAGCGTGAGAGAGAGAACAGGCTAGCAGTGGAGAGGCTAAGGAGTGTGAGAGAACAGGCTAGCAGTGGAGAGGCTAGGAGAGTGAGAGAGAACAGGCTAGCAGTGGAGAGGCTAAGAAGGGTGAGAGAACAGGCTAGCAGTGGAGTGGCTAGGAGCGTGAGAGAACAGGCTAGCAGTAGAGAGGCTAGGAGAGAGAGAATAGGCTAGCAGTGGAGAGGCTAGGAGCGTGAGAGAACAGGCTAGCAGTGGAGAGGCCAGGAGGGTGAGAGAACAGGCTAGCAGTGGAGAGGCTAGGAGCGTGAGAGAGAACAGGCTAGCAGTGGAGAGGCTAGGAGAGAGAAAGAGAACAGGCGAGCAGTGGAGAGGCTAGGAGAGTGAGAGAGAACAGGCTAGCAGTGGAGAGGCTAGGAGAGGGTGAGAGAACAGGCTAGCAGTGGAGAGGCTAGGAGAGGGTGAGAGAACAGGCTAGCAGTGGAGAGGCTAGGAGAGTGAGAGAACAGGCTAGCAGTGGAGAGGCTTGGAGAGAGAGAACAGGGCAGCAGTGGAGAGGCTAGGAGCGTGAGAGAGAACAGGCTAGCAGTGGAGGGGCTAGGAGAGTGAGAACAGGCTAGCAGTGGAGAGGCTAAGGAGCGTGAGAGACCAGGCTAGCAGTGGAGAGGCTAGGAGAATGAGAGAGAACAGGCTAGCAGTGGAGAGGCTAGGAGAGTGAGAGAGAACAGGCTAGCAGTGGAGAGGCTAGGAGAAAGAGAACAGGCTAGCAGTGGAGAGGCTAGGAGAGTGAGAGAACAGGCTAGCAGTGGAGAGGCTAGGAGAGTGAGAGAACAGGCTAGCAGTGGAGAGGCTAGGAGCGTGAGAGAACAGGCTAGCAGTAGAGAGGCTAGGAGCGTGAGAGAGAACAGGCTAGCAGTGGAGAGGCTAGGAGGGTGAGAGAACAGGCTAGCAGTGGAGAGGCTAGGAGCGTGAGAGAGAACAGGCTAGCAGTGGAGAGGCTAGGAGAGTGAGAGAGAACAGGCAGGCAGTGGAGAGGCTAGGAGAGTGAGAGAGAACAGGCTAGCAGTGGAGAGGCTAGGAGGGTGAGAGAACAGGCTAGCAGTGGAGAGGCTAGGAGAGTGAGAGAGAACAGGCTAGCAGTGGAGAGGCTAGGAGGGTGAGAGAACAGGCTAGCAGTGGAGAGGCTAGGAGCGTGAGAGAACAGGCTAGCAGTGGAGAGGGCTAGGAGAGAGAGAACAGGCTAGCAGTGGAGAGGCTAGGAGTGTGAGAGAACAGGCTAGCAGTGGAGAGGCTAGGAGCGTGAGAGAACAGGCTAGCAGTAGAGAGGCTAGGAGCGTGAGAGAGAACAGGCTAGCAGTGGAGAGGCTAGGAGAGTGAGAGATAACAGGCTAGCAGTGGAGAGGCAAGGAGAGTGAGAGAGAACAGGCTAGCAGTGGAGAGTCTAGGAGAGAGAGAACAGGCTAGCAGTGGAGAGGCTAGGAGGGTGAGAGAACAGGCTAGCAGTGGAGAGGCTAGGAGAGTGAGAGAACAGGCTAGCAGTGGAGAGACTAGGAGAGTGAGAGAACAGGCTAGCAGTGGAGAGGCTAGGAGCGTGAGAGAACAGGCTAGCAGTAGAGAGGCTAGGAGCGTGAGAGAGAACAGGCAGGCAGTGGAGAGGCTAGGAGAGTGAGAGAACAGGCTAGCAGTGGAGAGGCTAGGAGGGTGAGAGAACAGGCTAGCAGTGGAGAGGCTAGGAGCGTGAGAGAACAGGCTAGCAGTGGAGAGGCTAGGAGAGAGAGAACAGGCTAGCAGTGGAGAGGCTAGGAGCGTGAGAGAACAGGCTAGCAGTGGAGAGGCCAGGAGGGTGAGAGAACAGGCTAGCAGTGGAGAGGCTTGGAGAGAGAGAACAGGGCAGCAGTGGAGAGGCTAGGAGTGTGAGAGAGAACAGGCTAGCAGTGGAGAGGCTAGGAGCGTGAGAGAACAGGCTAGCAGTGGAGAGGCTAAGGAGAGTGAGAGAATAGGCTAGAAGTAGAGAGGCTAGGAGCGTGAGAGAGAACAGGCTAGCAGTGCAGAGGCTAGGAGAGTGAGAGAGAGAACAGGCTAGCAGTGGAGAGGCTAAGGAGCGTGAGAGAACAGGCTAGCAGTGGAGAGGCTAAGAGCGTGAGAGAACAGGCTAGCAGTAGAGAGGCTAGGAGGGTGAGAGAGAACAGGCGAGCCGTGGAGAGGCTATGAGAGTGAGAGAACAGGCTAGCAGTAGAGAGGCTAGGAGCGTGAGAGAGAACAGGCTAGCAGTGGAGAGGCTAGGAGAGTGAGAGAGAACAGGCTAGCAGTGGAGAGGCTAGGAGAGTGAGAGAACAGGCTAGCAGTGGAGAGGCTAGGAGAGTGAGAGAACAGGCTAGCAGTGGAGAGGCTAGGAGCGTGAGAGAATAGGCTAGCAGTAGAGAGGCTAGGAGCGTGAGAGAGAACAGGCTAGCAGTGGAGAGGCTAGGAGGGTGAGAGAACAGGCTAGCAGTGGAGAGGCTAGGAGCGTGAGAGAACAGGCTAGCAGTGGAGAGGCTAGGAGAGTGAGAGAACAGGCAGGCAGTGGAGAGGCTAGGAGAGTGAGAGAGAACAGGCTAGCAGTGGAGAGGCTAGGAGGGTGAGAGAACAGGCTAGCAGTGGAGAGGCTAGGAGAGTGAGAGAGAACAGGCTAGCAGTGGAGAGGCTAGGAGCGTGAGAGAACAGGCTAGCAGTAGAGAGGCTAGGAGCGTGAGAGAGAACAGGCTAGCAGTGGAGAGGCTAGGAGGGTGAGAGAACAGGCTAGCAGTGGAGAGGCTAGGAGCGTGAGAGAGAACAGGCTAGCAGTGGAGAGGCTAGGAGAGTGAGAGAGAACAGGCGAGCAGTGGAGAGGCTAGGAGAGTGAGAGAGAACAGGCTAGCAGTGGAGAGGCTAGGAGAGGGTGAGAGAACAGGCTAGCAGGGGAGAGGCTAGGAGCGTGAGAGAAAAGGCTAGCAGTGGAGAGGCTAGGAGTGTGAGAGAACAGGCTAGCAGTAGAGAGGCTAGGAGGGTGAGAGAGAACAGGCTAGCCGTGGAGAGGCTATGAGAGTGAGAGAACAGGCTAGCAGTAGAGAGGCTAGGAGCGTGAGAGAACAGGCTAGCAGTGGAGAGGCTAGGAGAGTGAGAGATAACAGGCTAGCAATGGAGAGGCTAGGAGAGTGAGAGAGAACAGGCTAGCAGTGGAGAGGCTAGGAGAGAGAGAACAGGCTAGCAGTGGAGAGGCTAGGAGAGTGAGAGAACAGGCTAGCAGTGTAGAGGCTAGGAGAGTGAGAGAACAGGCTAGCAGTGGAGAGGCTAGGAGAGTGAGAGAACAGGCTAGCAGTGAAGAGGCTAGGAGCGTGAGAGAACAGGCTAGCAGTAGAGAGGCTAGGAGCGTGAGAGAGAACAGGCTAGCAGTGGAGAGGCTAGGAAGGTGAGAGAACAGGCTAGCAGTGGAGAGGCTAGGAGCGTGAGAGAGAACAGGCTAGCAGTGGAGAGGCTAGGAGAGTGAGAGAGAACAGGCAGGCAGTGGAGAGGCTAGGAAGGTGAGAGAACAGGCTAGCAGTGGAGAGGCTAGGAGAGTGAGAGAACAGGCTAGCAGTGGAGAGGCTAGGAGGGTGAGAGAACAGGCTAGCAGTGGAGAGGCTAGGAGCGTGAGAGAACAGGCTAGCAGTGGAGAGGCCAGGAGGGTGAGAGAACAGGCTAGCAGTGGAGAGGCTAGGAGCGTGAGAGAGAACAGGCTAGCAGTGGAGAGGCTAGGAGAGAGAGAGAACAGGCGAGCAGTGGAGAGGCTAGGAGAGGGAGAGAGGACAGGCTAGCAGTGGAGAGGCTAGGAGGGTGAGAGAACAGGCTAGCAGTGGAGAGGCTAGGAGCGTGAGAGAGAACAGGCTAGCAGTGGAGAGGCTAGGAGAGTGAGAGAGAACAGGCAGGCAGTGGAGAGGCTAGGAGAGTGAGAGAGAACAGGCTAGCAGTGGAGAGGCTAGGAGGGTGAGAGAACAGGCTAGCAGTGGAGAGGCTAGGAGAGTGAGAGAGAACAGGCTAGCAGTGGAGAGGCTAGGAGGGTGAGAGAACAGGCTAGCAGTGGAGAGGCTAGGAGCGTGAGAGAACAGGCTAGCAGTGGAGAGGCTAGGAGAGAGAGAACAGGCTAGCAGTGGAGAGGCTAGGAGCGTGAGAGAACAGGCTAGCAGTGGAGAGGCTAGGAGCGTGAGAGAACAGGCTAGCAGTAGAGAGGCTAGGAGGGTGAGAGAGAACAGGCTAGCCGTGGAGAGGCAATGAGAGTGAGAGAACAGGCTAGCAGTAGAGAGGCTAGGAGCGTGAGAGAGAACAGGTGAGCAGTGGAGAGGCTAGGAGAGTGAGAGATAACAGGCTAGCAGTGGAGAGGCTAGGAGAGTGAGAGAACAGGCTAGCAGTGGAGAGTCTAGGAGAGAGAGAACAGGCTAGCAGTGGAGAGGCTAGGAGAGTGAGAGAATAGGCTAGCAGTGGAGAGGCTAGGAGAGTGAGAGAACAGGCTAGCAGTGGAGAGGCTAGGAGCGTGAGAGAACAGGCTAGCAGTAGAGAGGCTAGGAGCGTGAGAGAGAACAGGCTAGCAGTGGAGAGGCTAGGAGGGTGAGAGAACAGGCTAGCAGTGGAGAGGCTAGGAGAGTGAGAGAACAGGCAGGCAGTGGAGAGGCTAGGAGAGTGAGAGAGAACAGGCTAGCAGTGGAGAGGCTAGGAGGGTGAGAGAACAGGCTAGCAGTGGAGAGGCTAGGAGAGTGAGAGAACAGGCTAGCAGTGGAGAGGCTAGGAGGGTGAGAGAACAGGCTAGCAGTGGAGAGGCGAGGAGCGTGAGAGAACAGGCTAGCAGTGGAGAGGCTAGGAGAGAGAGAACAGGCTAGCAGTGGAGAGGCTAGGAGCGTGAGAGAACAGGCTAGTAGTGGAGAGGCCAGGAGGGTGAGAGAACAGGCTAGCAGTGGAGAGGCTTGGAGAGAGAGAACAGGGCAGCAGTGGAGAGGCTAGGAGCGTGAGAGAACAGGCTAGCAGTGGAGAGGCTAAGGAGAGTGAGAGAACAGGCTAGCAGTAGAGAGGCTAGGAGCGTGAGAGAGAACAGGCTAGCAGTGGAGAGGCTAGGAGAGTGAGAGAGAGAACAGGCTAGCAGTGGAGAGGCTAGGAGCGTGAGAGAACAGGATAGCAGTAGAGAGGCTAGGAGGGTGAGAGAGAACAGGCTAGCCGTGGAGAGGCTATGAGAGTGAGAGAACAGGCTAGCAGTAGAGAGGCTAGGAGCGTGAGAGAGAACAGGCTAGCAGTGGAGAGGCTAGGAGAGTGAGAGAGAACAGGCTAGCAGTGGAGAGGCTAGGAGAGAGAGAACAGGCTAGCAGTGGAGAGGCTTGGAGAGAGAGAACAGGGCAGCAGTGGAGAGGCTAGGAGCGTGAGAGAGAACAGGCTAGCAGTGGAGAGGCTAGGAGCGTGAGAGCACAGGCTAGCAGTGGAGAGGCTAAGGAGAGTGAGAGAAGAGGCTAGCAGTAGAGAGGCTAGGAGCGTGAGAGAGAACAGGCTAGCAGTGGAGAGGCTAGGAGAGTGAGAGAGAGAACAGGCTAGCAGTGGAGAGGCTAAGGAACGTGAGAGAACAGGCTAACAGTGGAGAGGCTAGGAGCGTGAGAGAACAGGCTAGCAGTAGAGAGGCTAGGAGGGTGAGGGAGAACAGGCTAGCCGTGGAGAGGCTATGAGAGTGAGAGAACAGGCTAGCAGTAGAGAGGCTAGGAGCGTGAGAGAGAACAGGCTAGCAGTGGAGAGGCTAGGAGAGTGAGAGAGAACAGGCTAGCAGTGGAGAGGCTAGGAGAGTGAGAGAGAACAGGCTAGCAGTGGAGAGGCTAGGAGAGAGAGAACAGGCTACCAGTGGAGGCTAGGAGAGTGAGAGAACAGGCTAGCAGTGGAGAGGCTAGGAGAGTGAGAGAACAGGCTAGCAGTGGAGAGGCTAGGAGCATGAGAGAACAGGCTAGCAGTAGAGAGGCTAGGAGCGTGAGAGAGAACAGGCTAGCAGTGGAGAAGCTAGGAGGGTGAGAGAACAGGCTAGCAGTGGAGAGGCTAGGAGCGTGAGAGAGAACAGGCTAGCAGTGGAGAGGCTAGGAGGGTGAGAGAACAGGCTAGCAGTGGAGAGGCTAGGAGCGTGAGAGAACAGGCTAGCAGTGGAGAGGCTAGGAGAGAGAGAACAGGCTAGCAGTGGAGAGGCTAGGAGCGTGAGAGAACAGGCTAGCAGTGGAGAGGCCAGCAGGGTGAGAGAACAGGCTAGCAGTGGAGAGGCTAGGAGCGTGAGAGAACAGGCTAGCAGTGGAGAGGCTAGGAGAGAGAGAGAGAACAGGCGAGCAGTGGAGAGGCTAGGAGAGTGAGTGAGAACAGGCTAGCAGTGGAGAGGCTAGGAGAGAGAGAACAGGCTAGCAGTGGAGAGGCTAGGAGAGTGAGAGAACAGGCTAGCAGTGGAGAGACTAGGAGAGTGAGAGAACAGGCTAGCAGTGGAGAGGCTAGGAGCGTGAGAGAACAGGCTAGCAGTAGAGAGGCTAGGAGCGTGAGAGAGAACAGGCAGGCAGTGGAGAGGCTAGGAGAGTGAGAGAACAGGCTAGCAGTGGAGAGGCTAGGAGCGTGAGAGAACAGGCTAGCAGTGGAGAGGCTAGGAGCGTGAGAGAACAGGCTAGCAGTGGAGAGGCTAGGAGAGAGAGAACAGGCTAGCAGTGGAGAGGCTAGGAGCGTGAGAGAACAGGCTAGCAGTGGAGAGGCCAGGAGGGTGAGAGAGAACAGGCGAGCCGTGGAGAGGCTTGGAGAGAGAGAACAGGGCAGCAGTGGAGAGGCTAGGAGCGTGAGAGAGAACAGGCTAGCAGTGGAGAGGCTAGGAGCGTGAGAGAACAGGCTAGCAGTGGAGAGGCTAAGGAGAGTGAGAGAACAGGCTAGCAGTAGAGAGGCTAGGAGCGTGAGAGAGAACAGGCTAGCAGTGGAAAGGCTAGGAGAGTGAGAGAGGGAGAACAGGCTAGCAGTGGAGAGGCTAAGGAGCGTGAGAGAACAGGCTAGCAGTGGAGAGGCTAGGAGCGTGAGAGAACAGGCTAGCAGTAGAGAGGCTAGGAGGGTGAGAGAGAACAGGCGAGCCGTGGAGAGGCTATGAGAGTGAGAGAACAGGCTAGCAGTAGAGAGGCTAGGAGCGTGAGAGAGAACAGGCTAGCAGTGGAGAGGCTAGGAGAGTGAGAGAGAACAGGCTAGCAGTGGAGAGGCTAGGAGAGTGAGAGAGAACAGGCTAGCAGTGGAGAGGCTAGGAGAGAGAGAACAGGCTAGCAGTGGAGAGGCTAGGAGAGTGAGAGAACAGGCTAGCAGTGGAGAGGCTAGGAGAGTGAGAGAACAGGCTAGCAGTGGAGAGGCTAGGAGCGTGAGAGAATAGGCTAGCAGTAGAGAGGCTAGGAGCGTGAGAGAGAACAGGCTAGCAGTGGAGAGGCTAGGAGGGTGAGAGAACAGGCTAGCAGTGGAGAGGCTAGGAGCGTGAGAGAACAGGCTAGCAGTGGAGAGGCTAGGAGAGTGAGAGAGAACAGGCAGGCAGTGGAGAGGCTAGGAGAGTGAGAGAGAACAGGCTAGCAGTGGAGAGGCTAGGAGGGTGAGAGAACAGGCTAGCAGTGGAGAGGCTAGGAGAGTGAGAGAGAACAGGCTAGCAGTGGAGAGGCTAGGAGCGTGAGAGAACAGGCTAGCAGTAGAGAGGCTAGGAGCGGGAGAGAGAACAGGCTAGCAGTGGAGAGGCTAGGAGGGTGAGAGAACAGGCTAGCAGTGGAGAGGCTAGGAGCGTGAGAGAGAACAGGCTAGCAGTGGAGAGGCTAGGAGGGTGAGAGAACAGGCTAGCAGTGGAGAGGCTAGGAGCGTGAGAGAACAGGCTAGCAGTGGAGAGGCTAGGAGAGAGAGAACAGGCTAGCAGTGGAGAGGCTAGGAGCGTGAGAGAACAGGCTAGCAGTGGAGAGGCTAGGAGTGTGAGAGAACGGGCTAGCAGTAGAGAGGCTAGGAGGGTGAGAGAGAACAGGCTAGCCGTGGAGAGGCTATGAGAGTGAGAAAACAGGCTAGCAGTAGAGAGGCTAGGAGCGTGAGAGAACAGGCTAGCAGTGGAGAGGCTAGGAGAGTGAGAGATAACAGGCTAGCAGTGGAGAGGCTAGGAGAGCGAGAGATAACAGGCTAGCAGTGGAGAGGCTAGGAGAGTGAGAGAGAACAGGCTAGCAGTGGAGAGGCTAGGAGAGTGAGAGAGAACAGGCTAGCAGTGGAGAGGCTAGGAGAGTGAGAGAGAACAGGCTAGCAGTGGAGAGGCTAGGAGAGTGAGAGAGAACAGGCTAGCAGTGGAGAGGCTAGGAGAGAGAGAACAGGCTAGCAGTGGAGAGGCTAGGAGAGTGAGAGAACAGGCTAGCAGTGGAGAGGCTAGGAGAGTGAGAGAACAGGCTAGCAGTGGAGAGGCTAGGAGCGTGAGAGAATAGGCTAGCAGTAGAGAGGCTAGGAGCGTGAGAGAGAACAGGCTAGCAGTGGAGAGGCTAGGAGGGTGAGAGAACAGGCTAGCAGTGGAGAGGCTAGGAGCGTGAGAGAACAGGCTAGCAGTGGAGAGGCTAGGAGAGTGAGAGAGAACAGGCAGGCAGTGGAGAGGCTAGGAGAGTGAGAGAGAACAGGCTAGCAGTGGAGAGGCTAGGAGGGTGAGAGAACAGGCTAGCAGTGGAGAGGCTAGGAGAGTGAGAGAGAACAGGCTAGCAGTGGAGAGGCTAGGAGCGTGAGAGAACAGGCTAGCAGTAGAGAGGCTAGGAGCGGGAGAGAGAACAGGCTAGCAGTGGAGAGGCTAGGAGGGTGAGAGAACAGGCTAGCAGTGGAGAGGCTAGGAGCGTGAGAGAGAACAGGCTAGCAGTGGAGAGGCTAGGAGAGTGAGAGAGAACAGGCAGGCAGTGGAGAGGCTAGGAGAGTGAGAGAGAACAGGCTAGCAGTGGAGAGGCTAGGAGGGTGAGAGAACAGGCTAGCAGTGGAGAGGCTAGGAGCGTGAGAGAACAGGCTAGCAGTGGAGAGGTTAGGAGAGAGAGAACAGGCTAGCAGTGGAGAGGCTAGGAGCGTGAGAGAACAGGCTAGCAGTGGAGAGGCTAGGAGTGTGAGAGAACGGGCTAGCAGTAGAGAGGCTAGGAGCGTGAGAGAACAGGCTAGCAGTGGAGAGGCTAGGAGAGTGAGAGATAACAGGCTAGCAGTGGAGAGGCTAGGAGAGTGAGAGAGAACAGGCTAGCAGTGGAGAGGCTAGGAGAGAGAGAACAGGCTAGCAGTGGAGAGGCTAGGAGAGTGAGAGAACAGGCTAGCAGTGTAGAGGCTAGGAGAGTGAGCGAACAGGCTAGCAGTGGAGAGGCTAGGAGAGTGAGAGAACAGGCTAGCAGTGAAGAGGCTAGGAGCGTGAGAGAACAGGCTAGCAGTAGAGAGGCTAGGAGCGTGAGAGAGAACAGGCTAGCAGTGGAGAGGCTAGGAAGGTGAGAGAATAGGCTAGCAGTGGAGAGGCTAGGAGCGTGAGAGAGAACAGGCTAGCAGTGGAGAGGCTAGGAGAGTGAGAGAGAACAGGCAGGCAGTGGAGAGGCTAGGAGAGTGAGAGAGAACAGGCTAGCAGTGGAGAGGCTAGGAGGGTGAGAGAACAGGCTAGCAGTGGAGAGGCTAGGAGAGTGAGAGAACAGGCTAGCAGTGGAGAGGCTAGGAGGGTGAGAGAACAGGCTAGCAGTGGAGAGGCTAGGAGCGTGAGAGAACAGGCTAGCAGTGGAGAGGCTAGGAGGGTGAGAGAACAGGCTAGCAGTGGAGAGGCTAGGAGAGTGAGAACAGGCTAGCAGTGGAGAGGCTAGGAGCGTGAGAGAACAGGCTAGCAGTAGAGAGGCTAGGAGCGGGAGAGAGAACAGGCTAGCAGTGGAGAGGCTAGGAGGGTGAGAGAACAGGCTAGCAGTGGAGAGGTATAGGAGCGTGAGAGAGAACAGGCTAGCAGTGGAGAGGCTAGGAGAGTGAGAGAGAACAGGCAGGCAGTGGAGAGGCTAGGAGAGTGAGAGAGAACAGGCTAGCAGTGGAGAGGCTAGGAGGGTGAGAGAACAGGCTAGCAGTGGAGAGGCTAGGAGCGTGAGAGAACAGGCTAGCAGTGGAGAGGTTAGGAGAGAGAGAACAGGCTAGCAGTGGAGAGGCTAGGAGCGTGAGAGAACAGGCTAGCAGTGGAGAGGCTAGGAGTGTGAGAGAACGGGCTAGCAGTAGAGAGGCTAGGAGGGTGAGAGAGAACAGGCTAGTCGTGGAGAGGCTATGAGAGTGAGAGAACAGGCTAGCAGTAGAGAGGCTAGGAGCGTGAGAGAACAGGCTAGCAGTGGAGAGGCTAGGAGAGTGAGAGATAACAGGCTAGCAGTGGAGAGGCTAGGAGAGTGAGAGAGAACAGGCTAGCAGTGGAGAGGCTAGGAGAGAGAGAACAGGCTAGCAGTGGAGAGGCTAGGAGAGTGAGAGAACAGGCTAGCAGTGTAGAGGCTAGGAGAGTGAGCGAACAGGCTAGCAGTGGAGAGGCTAGGAGAGTGAGAGAACAGGCTAGCAGTGAAGAGGCTAGGAGCGTGAGAGAACAGGCAAGCAGTAGAGAGGCTAGGAGCGTGAGAGAGAACAGGCTAGCAGTGGAGAGGCTAGGAAGGTGAGAGAACAGGCTAGCAGTGGAGAGGCTAGGAGCGTGAGAGAGAACAGGCTAGCAGTGGAGAGGCTAGGAGAGTGAGAGAGAACAGGCAGGCAGTGGAGAGGCTAGGAGAGTGAGAGAGAACAGGCTAGCAGTGGAGAGGCTAGGAGGGTGAGAGAACAGGCTAGCAGTGGAGAGGCTAGGAGAGTGAGAGAACAGGCTAGCAGTGGAGAGTCTAGGAGGGTGAGAGAACAGGCTAGCAGTGGAGAGGCTAGGAGCGTGAGAGAACAGGCTAGCAGTGGAGAGGCCAGGAGGGTGAGAGAACAGGCTAGCAGTGGAGAGGCTAGGAGCATGAGAGAGAACAGGCTAGCAGTGGAGAGGCTAGGAGAGAGAGAGAACAGGCGAGCAGTGGAGAGGCTAGGAGAGAGAGAACAGGCTAGCAGTGGAGAGGCTAGGAGAGTGAGAGAACAGGCTAGCAGTGGAGAGGCTAGGAGAGTGAGAGAACAGGCTAGCAGTGGAGAGGCTAGGAGCGTGAGAGAATAGGCTAGCAGTAGAGAGGCTAGGAGCGTGAGAGAGAACAGGCTAGCAGTGGAGAGGCTAGGAGGGTGAGAGAACAGGCTAGCAGTGGAGAGGCTAGGAGCGTGAGAGAACAGGCTAGCAGTGGAGAGGCTAGGAGAGTGAGAGAACAGGCTAGCAGTGGAGAGGCTAGGAGCGTGAGAGAATAGGCTAGCAGTAGAGAGGCTAGGAGCGTGAGAGAGAACAGGCTAGCAGTGGAGAGGCTAGGAGGGTGAGAGAACAGGCTAGCAGTGGAGAGGCTAGGAGCGTGAGAGAACAGGCTAGCAGTGGAGAGGCTAGGAGAGTGAGAGAGAACAGGCAGGCAGTGGAGAGGCTAGGAGAGTGAGAGAGAACAGGCTAGCAGTGGAGAGGCTAGGAGGGTGAGAGAACAGGCTAGCAGTGGAGAGGCTAGGAGAGTGAGAGAGAACAGGCTAGCAGTGGAGAGGCTAGGAGCGTGAGAGAACAGGCTAGCAGTAGAGAGGCTAGGAGCGGGAGAGAGAACAGGCTAGCAGTGGAGAGGCTAGGAGGGTGAGAGAACAGGCTAGCAGTGGAGAGGCTAGGAGCGTGAGAGAGAACAGGCTAGCAGTGGAGAGGCTAGGAGGGTGAGAGAACAGGCTAGCAGTGGAGAGGCTAGGAGCGTGAGAGAACAGGCTAGCAGTGGAGAGGCTAGGAGAGAGAGAACAGGCTAGCAGTGGAGAGGCTAGGAGCGTGAGAGAACAGGCTAGCAGTGGAGAGGCTAGGAGTGTGAGAGAACGGGCTAGCAGTAGAGAGGCTAGGAGGGTGAGAGAGAACAGGCTAGCCGTGGAGAGGCTATGAGAGTGAGAAAACAGGCTAGCAGTAGAGAGGCTAGGAGCGTGAGAGAACAGGCTAGCAGTGGAGAGGCTAGGAGAGTGAGAGATAACAGGCTAGCAGTGGAGAGGCTAGGAGAGCGAGAGATAACAGGCTAGCAGTGGAGAGGCTAGGAGAGTGAGAGAGAACAGGCTAGCAGTGGAGAGGCTAGGAGAGTGAGAGAGAACAGGCTAGCAGTGGAGAGGCTAGGAGAGTGAGAGAGAACAGGCTAGCAGTGGAGAGGCTAGGAGAGTGAGAGAGAACAGGCTAGCAGTGGAGAGGCTAGGAGAGAGAGAACAGGCTAGCAGTGGAGAGGCTAGGAGAGTGAGAGAACAGGCTAGCAGTGGAGAGGCTAGGAGAGTGAGAGAACAGGCTAGCAGTGGAGAGGCTAGGAGCGTGAGAGAATAGGCTAGCAGTAGAGAGGCTAGGAGCGTGAGAGAGAACAGGCTAGCAGTGGAGAGGCTAGGAGGGTGAGAGAACAGGCTAGCAGTGGAGAGGCTAGGAGCGTGAGAGAACAGGCTAGCAGTGGAGAGGCTAGGAGAGTGAGAGAGAACAGGCAGGCAGTGGAGAGGCTAGGAGAGTGAGAGAGAACAGGCTAGCAGTGGAGAGGCTAGGAGGGTGAGAGAACAGGCTAGCAGTGGAGAGGCTAGGAGAGTGAGAGAGAACAGGCTAGCAGTGGAGAGGCTAGGAGCGTGAGAGAACAGGCTAGCAGTAGAGAGGCTAGGAGCGGGAGAGAGAACAGGCTAGCAGTGGAGAGGCTAGGAGGGTGAGAGAACAGGCTAGCAGTGGAGAGGCTAGGAGCGTGAGAGAGAACAGGCTAGCAGTGGAGAGGCTAGGAGAGTGAGAGAGAACAGGCAGGCAGTGGAGAGGCTAGGAGAGTGAGAGAGAACAGGCTAGCAGTGGAGAGGCTAGGAGGGTGAGAGAACAGGCTAGCAGTGGAGAGGCTAGGAGCGTGAGAGAACAGGCTAGCAGTGGAGAGGTTAGGAGAGAGAGAACAGGCTAGCAGTGGAGAGGCTAGGAGCGTGAGAGAACAGGCTAGCAGTGGAGAGGCTAGGAGTGTGAGAGAACGGGCTAGCAGTAGAGAGGCTAGGAGCATGAGAGAACAGGCTAGCAGTGGAGAGGCTAGGAGAGTGAGAGATAACAGGCTAGCAGTGGAGAGGCTAGGAGAGTGAGAGAGAACAGGCTAGCAGTGGAGAGGCTAGGAGAGAGAGAACAGGCTAGCAGTGGAGAGGCTAGGAGAGTGAGAGAACAGGCTAGCAGTGTAGAGGCTAGGAGAGTGAGCGAACAGGCTAGCAGTGGAGAGGCTAGGAGAGTGAGAGAACAGGCTAGCAGTGAAGAGGCTAGGAGCGTGAGAGAACAGGCTAGCAGTAGAGAGGCTAGGAGCGTGAGAGAGAACAGGCTAGCAGTGGAGAGGCTAGGAAGGTGAGAGAATAGGCTAGCAGTGGAGAGGCTAGGAGCGTGAGAGAGAACAGGCTAGCAGTGGAGAGGCTAGGAGAGTGAGAGAGAACAGGCAGGCAGTGGAGAGGCTAGGAGAGTGAGAGAGAACAGGCTAGCAGTGGAGAGGCTAGGAGGGTGAGAGAACAGGCTAGCAGTGGAGAGGCTAGGAGAGTGAGAGAACAGGCTAGCAGTGGAGAGGCTAGGAGGGTGAGAGAACAGGCTAGCAGTGGAGAGGCTAGGAGCGTGAGAGAACAGGCTAGCAGTGGAGAGGCTAGGAGGGTGAGAGAACAGGCTAGCAGTGGAGAGGCTAGGAGAGTGAGAACAGGCTAGCAGTGGAGAGGCTAGGAGCGTGAGAGAACAGGCTAGCAGTAGAGAGGCTAGGAGCGGGAGAGAGAACAGGCTAGCAGTGGAGAGGCTAGGAGGGTGAGAGAACAGGCTAGCAGTGGAGAGGTATAGGAGCGTGAGAGAGAACAGGCTAGCAGTGGAGAGGCTAGGAGAGTGAGAGAGAACAGGCAGGCAGTGGAGAGGCTAGGAGAGTGAGAGAGAACAGGCTAGCAGTGGAGAGGCTAGGAGGGTGAGAGAACAGGCTAGCAGTGGAGAGGCTAGGAGCGTGAGAGAACAGGCTAGCAGTGGAGAGGTTAGGAGAGAGAGAACAGGCTAGCAGTGGAGAGGCTAGGAGCGTGAGAGAACAGGCTAGCAGTGGAGAGGCTAGGAGTGTGAGAGAACGGGCTAGCAGTAGAGAGGCTAGGAGGGTGAGAGAGAACAGGCTAGTCGTGGAGAGGCTATGAGAGTGAGAGAACAGGCTAGCAGTAGAGAGGCTAGGAGCGTGAGAGAACAGGCTAGCAGTGGAGAGGCTAGGAGAGTGAGAGATAACAGGCTAGCAGTGGAGAGGCTAGGAGAGTGAGAGAGAACAGGCTAGCAGTGGAGAGGCTAGGAGAGAGAGAACAGGCTAGCAGTGGAGAGGCTAGGAGAGTGAGAGAACAGGCTAGCAGTGTAGAGGCTAGGAGAGTGAGCGAACAGGCTAGCAGTGGAGAGGCTAGGAGAGTGAGAGAACAGGCTAGCAGTGAAGAGGCTAGGAGCGTGAGAGAACAGGCAAGCAGTAGAGAGGCTAGGAGCGTGAGAGAGAACAGGCTAGCAGTGGAGAGGCTAGGAAGGTGAGAGAACAGGCTAGCAGTGGAGAGGCTAGGAGCGTGAGAGAGAACAGGCTAGCAGTGGAGAGGCTAGGAGAGTGAGAGAGAACAGGCAGGCAGTGGAGAGGCTAGGAGAGTGAGAGAGAACAGGCTAGCAGTGGAGAGGCTAGGAGGGTGAGAGAACAGGCTAGCAGTGGAGAGGCTAGGAGAGTGAGAGAACAGGCTAGCAGTGGAGAGTCTAGGAGGGTGAGAGAACAGGCTAGCAGTGGAGAGGCTAGGAGCGTGAGAGAACAGGCTAGCAGTGGAGAGGCCAGGAGGGTGAGAGAACAGGCTAGCAGTGGAGAGGCTAGGAGCATGAGAGAGAACAGGCTAGCAGTGGAGAGGCTAGGAGAGAGAGAGAACAGGCGAGCAGTGGAGAGGCTAGGAGAGGGAGAGAGAACAGGCTAGCAGTGGAGAGGCTAGGAGAGGGTGAGAGAACAGGCTAGCAGTGGAGAGGCTAGGAGAGTGAGAGAACAGGCTAGCAGTGGAGAGGCTTGGGGAGAGAGAGAACAGGGCAGCAGTGGAGAGGCTAGGAGCGTGAGAGAGAACAGGCTAGCAGTGGAGAGGCTAGGAGCGTGAGAGAACAGGCTAGCAGTGGAGAGGCTAGGAGAGTGAGAGAGAACAGGCTAGCAGTGGAGAGGCTAGGAGAGAGAGAACAGGCTACCAGTGGAGGCTAGGAGAGTGAGAGAACAGGCTAGCAGTGGAGAGGCTAGGAGAGTGAGAGAACAGGCTAGCAGTGGAGAGGCTAGGAGCGTGAGAGAGAACAGGCTAGCAGTGGAGAAGCTAGGAGGGTGAGAGAACAGGCTAGCAGTGGAGAGGCTAGGAGCGTGAGAGAGAACAGGCTAGCAGTGGAGAGGCTAGGAGAGTGAGAGAGAACAGGCAGGCAGTGGAGAGGCTAGGAGAGTGAGAGAGAACAGGCTAGCAGTGGAGAGGCTAGGAGGGTGAGAGAACAGGCTAGCAGTGGAGAGGCTAGGAGGGTGAGAGAGAACAGGCTAGCTGTGGAGAGGCTATGAGAGTGAGAGAACAGGCTAGCAGTAGAGAGGCTAGGAGCGTGAGAGAACAGGCTAGCAGTGGAGAGGCTAGGAGAGTGAGAGATCAGGCTAGCAGTGGAGAGGCTAGGAGCGTGAGAGAACAGGCTAGCAGTAGAGAGGCTAGGAGCGTGAGAGAGAACAGGCAGGCAGTGGAGAGGCTAGGAGAGTGAGAGGACAGGCTAGCAGTGGAGAGGCTAGGAGCGTGAGAGAACAGGCTAGCAGTGGAGAGGCTAGGAGAGAACAGGCTAGCAGTGGAGAGGCTAGGAGCGTGAGAGAACAGGCTAGCAGTGGAGAGGCCAGGAGGGTGAGAGAGAACAGGCGAGCCGTGGAGAGGCTTGGAGAGAGAGAACAGGGCAGCAGTGGAGAGGCTAGGAGCGTGAGAGAGAACAGGCTAGCAGTGGAGAGGCTAGGAGCGTGAGAGAACAGGCTAGCAGTGGAGAGGCTAAGGAGAGTGAGAGAACAGGCTAGCAGTAGAGAGGCTAGGAGCGTGAGAGAGAACAGGCTAGCAGTGGAAAGGCTAGGAGAGTGAGAGAGGGAGAACAGGCTAGCAGTGGAGAGGCTAAGGAGCGTGAGAGAACAGGCTAGCAGTGGAGAGGCTAGGAGCGTGAGAGAACAGGCTAGCAGTAGAGAGGCTAGGAGGGTGAGAGAGAACAGGCGAGCCGTGGAGAGGCTATGAGAGTGAGAGAACAGGCTAGCAGTAGAGAGGCTAGGAGCGTGAGAGAGAACAGGCTAGCAGTGGAGAGGCTAGGAGAGTGAGAGAGAACAGGCTAGCAGTGGAGAGGCTAGGAGAGTGAGAGAGAACAGGCTAGCAGTGGAGAGGCTAGGAGAGAGAGAACAGGCTAGCAGTGGAGAGGCTAGGAGAGTGAGAGAACAGGCTAGCAGTGGAGAGGCTAGGAGAGTGAGAGAACAGGCTAGCAGTGGAGAGGCTAGGAGCGTGAGAGAATAGGCTAGCAGTAGAGAGGCTAGGAGCGTGAGAGAGAACAGGCTAGCAGTGGAGAGGCTAGGAGGGTGAGAGAACAGGCTAGCAGTGGAGAGGCTAGGAGCGTGAGAGAACAGGCTAGCAGTGGAGAGGCTAGGAGAGTGAGAGAGAACAGGCAGGCAGTGGAGAGGCTAGGAGAGTGAGAGAGAACAGGCTAGCAGTGGAGAGGCTAGGAGGGTGAGAGAACAGGCTAGCAGTGGAGAGGCTAGGAGAGTGAGAGAGAACATGCTAGCAGTGGAGAGGCTAGGAGCGTGAGAGAACAGGCTAGCAGTAGAGAGGCTAGGAGCGGGAGAGAGAACAGGCTAGCAGTGGAGAGGCTAGGAGGGTGAGAGAACAGGCTAGCAGTGGAGAGGCTAGGAGCGTGAGAGAGAACAGGCTAGCAGTGGAGAGGCTAGGAGAGTGAGAGAGAACAGGCAGGCAGTGGAGAGGCTAGGAGAGTGAGAGAGAACAGGCTAGCAGTGGAGAGGCTAGGAGGGTGAGAGAACAGGCTAGCAGTGGAGAGACTAGGAGCGTGAGAGAACAGGCTAGCAGTGGAGAGGCTAGGAGAGAGAGAACAGGCTAGCAGTGGAGAGGCTAGGAGCGTGAGAGAACAGGCTAGCAGTGGAGAGGCTAGGAGTGTGAGAGAACGGGCTAGCAGTAGAGAGGCTAGGAGGGTGAGGGAGAACAGGCTAGCCGTGGAGAGGCTATGAGAGTGAGAGAACAGGCTAGCAGTAGAGAGGCTAGGAGCGTGAGAGAACAGGCTAGCAGTGGAGAGGCTAGGAGAGTGAGAGATAACAGGCTAGCAGTGGAGAGGCTAGGAGAGTGAGAGATAACAGGCTAGCAGTGGAGAGGCTAGGAGAGTGAGAGAGAACAGGCTAGCAGTGGAGAGGCTAGGAGAGTGAGAGAGAACAGGCTAGCAGTGGAGAGGCTAGGAGAGTGAGAGAGAACAGGCTAGCAGTGGAGAGGCTAGGAGAGAGAGAACAGGCTAGCAGTGGAGAGGCTAGGAGAGAGAGAACAGGCTAGCAGTGGAGAGGCTAGGAGAGTGAGAGAACAGGCTAGCAGTGGAGAGGCTAGGAGAGTGAGAGAACAGGCTAGCAGTGGAGAGGCTAGGAGTGTGAGAGAATAGGCTAGCAGTAGAGAGGCTAGGAGCGTGAGAGAGAACAGGCAGGCAGTGGAGAGGCTAGGAGAGTGAGAGAACAGGCTAGCAGTGGAGAGGCTAGGAGCGTGAGAGAACAGGCTAGCAGTGGAGAGGCTAGGAGAGAACAGGCTAGCAGTGGAGAGGCTAGGAGCGTGAGAGAACAGGCTAGCAGTGGAGAGGCCAGGAGGGTGAGAGAACAGGCGAGCCGTGGAGAGGCTTGGAGAGAGAGAACAGGGCAGCAGTGGAGAGGCTAGGAGCGTGAGAGAACAGGCTAGCAGTGGAGAGGCTAGGAGCGTGAGAGAACAGGCTAGCAGTGGAGAGGCTAAGGAGAGTGAGAGAACAGGCTAGCAGTAGAGAGGCTAGGAGCGTGAGAGAGAACAGGCTAGCAGTGGAAAGGCTAGGAGAGTGAGAGAGGGAGAACAGGCTAGCAGTGGAGAGGCTAAGGAGCGTGAGAGAACAGGCTAGCAGTGGAGAGGCTAGGAGCGTGAGAGAACAGGCTAGCAGTAGAGAGGCTAGGAGGGTGAGAGAGAACAGGCGAGCCGTGGAGAGGCTATGAGAGTGAGAGAACAGGCTAGCAGTAGAGAGGCTAGGAGCGTGAGAGAGAACAGGCTAGCAGTGGAGAGGCTAGGAGAGTGAGAGAGAACAGGCTAGCAGTGGAGAGGCTAGGAGAGTGAGAGAGAACAGGCTAGCAGTGGAGAGGCTAGGAGAGAGAGAACAGGCTAGCAGTAGAGAGGCTAGGAGCGTGAGAGAACAGGCTAGCAGTGGAGAGGCTAGGAGAGTGAGAGATAACAGGCTAGCAGTGGAGAGGCTAGGAGAGTGAGAGAGAACAGGCTAGCAGTAGAGAGGCTAGGAGCGTGAGAACAGGCTAGCAGTGGAGAGGCTAGGAGAGTGAGAGAACAGGCTAGCAGTGTAGAGGCTAGGAGCGTGAGAGAACAGGCTAGCAGTGGAGAGGCTAGGAGATTGAGAGAGAACAGGCAGGCAGTGGAGAGGCTAGGAGCGTGAGAGAACAGGCTAGCAGTGGAGAGGCTAGGAGGGTGAGAGAACAGGCTAGCAGTGGAGAGGCTAGGAGAGTGAGAGAGAACATGCTAGCAGTGGAGAGGCTAGGAGCGTGAGAGAACAGGCTAGCAGTGGAGAGGCTAGGAGAGTGAGAGAGAACAGGCAGGCAGTGGAGAGGCTAGGAGAGTGAGAGAGAACAGGCTAGCAGTGGAGAGGCTAGGAGCGTGAGAGAGAACAGGCTAGCAGTGGAGAGGCTAGGAGAGTGAGAGAACAGGCTAGCAGTGGAGAGTCTAGGAGGGTGAGAGAACAGGCTAGCAGTGGAGAGGCTAGGAGCGTGAGAGAACAGGCTAGCAGTGGAGAGGCCAGGAGGGTGAGAGAACAGGCTAGCAGTGGAGAGGCTAGGAGAGAGAGAACAGGCTAGCAGTGGAGAGGCTAGGAGAGAGAGAGAACAGGCGAGCAGTGGAGAGGCTAGGAGAGGGAGAGAGAACAGGCTAGCAGTGGAGAGGCTAGGAGAGGGTGAGAGAACAGGCTAGCAGTGGAGAGGCTAGGAGAGTGAGAGAACAGGCTAGCAGTGGAGAGGCTTGGGGAGAGAGAGAACAGGGCAGCAGTGGAGAGGCTAGGAGCGTGAGTGAGAACAGGCTAGCAGTGGAGAGGCTAGGAGCGTGAGAGAACAGGCTAGCAGTGGAGAGGCTAAGGAGAGTGAGAGAACAGGCTAGCAGTAGAGAGGCTAGGAGCGTGAGAGAGAACAGGCTAGCAGTGGAGAGGCTAGGAGAGTGAGAGAGAACAGGCTAGCAGTGGAGAGGCTAGGAGAGTGAGAGAGAACAGGCTAGCAGTGGAGAGGCTAGGAGAGAGAGAACAGGCTACCAGTGGAGGCTAGGAGAGTGAGAGAACAGGCTAGCAGTGGAGAGGCTAGGAGAGTGAGAGAACAGGCTAGCAGTGGAGAGGCTAGGAGCGTGAGAGAACAGGCTAGCAGTGGAGAGGCTAAGGAGAGTGAGAGAACAGGCTAGCAGTAGAGAGGCTAGGAGCGTGAGAGAGAGAACAGGCTAGCAGTGGAGAGGCTAAGGAGTGTGAGAGAACAGGCTAGCAGTGGAGAGGCTAGGAGAGTGAGAGAGAACAGGCTAGCAGTGGAGTGGCTAGGAGCGTGAGAGAACAGGCTAGCAGTAGAGAGGCTAGGAGAGAGAGAATAGGCTAGCAGTGGAGAGGCTAGGAGCGTGAGAGAACAGGCTAGCAGTGGAGAGGCCAGGAGGGTGAGAGAACAGGCTAGCAGTGGAGAGGCTAGGAGCGTGAGAGAGAACAGGCTAGCAGTGGAGAGGCTAGGAGAGAGAGAGAACAGGCGAGCAGTGGAGAGGCTAGGAGAGTGAGAGAGAACAGGCTAGCAGTGGAGAGGCTAGGAGAGGGTGAGAGAACAGGCTAGCAGTGGAGAGGCTAGGAGAGGGTGAGAGAACAGGCTAGCAGTGGAGAGGCTAGGAGAGTGAGAGAACAGGCTAGCAGTGGAGAGGCTTGGAGAGAGAGAACAGGGCAGCAGTGGAGAGGCTAGGAGCGTGAGAGAGAACAGGCTAGCAGTGGAGAGGCTAGGAGAGTGAGAGATAACAGGCTAGCAGTGGAGAGGCTAGGAGAGTGAGAGAGAACAGGCTAGCAGTGGAGAGGCTAGGAGAGTGAGAGAGAACAGGCTAGCAGTGGAGAGGCTAGGAGAGTGAGAGAGAACAGGCTAGCAGTGGAGAGGCTAGGAGAGAGAGAACAGGCTAGCAGTGGAGAGGCTAGGAGAGTGAGAGAACAGGCTAGCAGTGGAGAGGCTAGGAGCGTGAGAGAATAGGCTAGCAGTAGAGAGGCTAGGAGCGTGAGAGAGAACAGGCTAGCAGTGGAGAGGCTAGGAGGGTGAGAGAACAGGCTAGCAGTGGAGAGGCTCGGAGAGTGAGAACAGGCTAGCAGTGGAGAGGCTAGGAGCGTGAGAGAACAGGCTAGCAGTAGAGAGGCTAGGAGCGGGAGAGAGAACAGGCTAGCAGTGGAGAGGCTAGGAGGGTGAGAGAACAGGCTAGCAGTGGAGAGGTATAGGAGCGTGAGAGAGAACAGGCTAGCAGTGGAGAGGCTAGGAGAGTGAGAGAGAACAGGCAGGCAGTGGAGAGGCTAGGAGAGTGAGAGAGAACAGGCTAGCAGTGGAGAGGCTAGGAGGGTGAGAGAACAGGCTAGCAGTGGAGAGGCTAGGAGCGTGAGAGAACAGGCTAGCAGTGGAGAGGTGAGGAGAGAGAGAACAGGCTAGCAGTGGAGAGGCTAGGAGCGTGAGAGAACAGGCTAGCAGTGGAGAGGCTAGGAGTGTGAGAGAACGGGCTAGCAGTAGAGAGGCTAGGAGGGTGAGAGAGAACAGGCTAGTCGTGGAGAGGCTATGAGAGTGAGAGAACAGGCTAGCAGTAGAGAGGCTAGGAGCGTGAGAGAACAGGCTAGCAGTGGAGAGGCTAGGAGAGTGAGAGATAACAGGCTAGCAGTGGAGAGGCTAGGAGAGTGAGAGAGAACAGGCAGGCAGTGGAGAGGCTAGGAGAGTGAGAGAGAACAGGCTAGCAGTGGAGAGGCTAGGAGGGTGAGAGAACAGGCTAGCAGTGGAGAGGCTAGGAGAGTGAGAGAACAGGCTAGCAGTGGAGAGTCTAGGAGGGTGAGAGAACAGGCTAGCAGTGGAGAGGCTAGGAGCGTGAGAGAACAGGCTAGCAGTGGAGAGGCCAGGAGGGTGAGAGAACAGGCTAGCAGTGGAGAGGCTAGGAGCATGAGAGAGAACAGGCTAGCAGTGGAGAGGCTAGGAGAGAGAGAGAACAGGCGAGCAGTGGAGAGGCTAGGAGAGGGAGAGAGAACAGGCTAGCAGTGGAGAGGCTAGGAGAGGGTGAGAGAACAGGCTAGCAGTGGAGAGGCTAGGAGAGTGAGAGAACAGGCTAGCAGTGGAGAGGCTTGGGGAGAGAGAGAACAGGGCAGCAGTGGAGAGGCTAGGAGCGTGAGAGAGAACAGGCTAGCAGTGGAGAGGCTAGGAGCGTGAGAGAACAGGCTAGCAGTGGAGAGGCTAAGGAGAGTGAGAGAACAGGCTAGCAGTAGAGAGGCTAGGAGCGTGAGAGAGAACAGGCTAGCAGTGGAGAGGCTAGGAGAGTGAGAGAGAACAGGCTAGCAGTGGAGAGGCTAGGAGAGTGAGAGAGAACAGGCTAGCAGTGGAGAGGCTAGGAGAGAGAGAACAGGCTACCAGTGGAGGCTAGGAGAGTGAGAGAACAGGCTAGCAGTGGAGAGGCTAGGAGAGTGAGAGAACAGGCTAGCAGTGGAGAGGCTAGGAGCGTGAGAGAACAGGCTAGCAGTGGAGAGGCTAAGGAGAGTGAGAGAACAGGCTAGCAGTAGAGAGGCTAGGAGCGTGAGAGAGAGAACAGGCTAGCAGTGGAGAGGCTAAGGAGTGTGAGAGAACAGGCTAGCAGTGGAGAGGCTAGGAGAGTGAGAGAGAACAGGCTAGCAGTGGAGAGGCTAAGAAGGGTGAGAGAACAGGCTAGCAGTGGAGTGGCTAGGAGCGTGAGAGAACAGGCTAGCAGTAGAGAGGCTAGGAGAGAGAGAATAGGCTAGCAGTGGAGAGGCTAGGAGCGTGAGAG
The DNA here is from genome assembly GCF_048934315.1 of Petromyzon marinus. Lineage (NCBI taxonomy): Eukaryota > Metazoa > Chordata > Hyperoartia > Petromyzontiformes > Petromyzontidae > Petromyzon > Petromyzon marinus. Next base: position 224,338 of record NW_027423051.1, on the reverse strand, counting down.
AACAGGCTAGCAGTGGAGAGGCCAGGAGGGTGAGAGAACAGGCTAGCAGTGGAGAGGCTAGGAGCGTGAGAGAGAACAGGCTAGCAGTGGAGAGGCTAGGAGAGAGAAAGAGAACAGGCGAGCAGTGGAGAGGCTAGGAGAGTGAGAGAGAACAGGCTAGCAGTGGAGAGGCTAGGAGAGAGAGAACAGGCTAGCAGTGGAGAGGCTAGGAGAGTGAGAGAACAGGCTAGCAGTGGAGAGGCTAGGAGAGTGAGAGAACAGGCTAGCAGTGGAGAGGCTAGGAGCGTGAGAGAATAGGCTAGCAGTAGAGAGGCTAGGAGCGTGAGAGAGAACAGGCTAGCAGTGGAGAGGCTAGGAGGGTGAGAGAACAGGCTAGCAGTGGAGAGGCTAGGAGCGTGAGAGAACAGGCTAGCAGTGGAGAGGCTAGGAGAGTGAGAGAGAACAGGCAGGCAGTGGAGAGGCTAGGAGAGTGAGAGAGAACAGGCTAGCAGTGGAGAGGCTAGGAGGGTGAGAGAACAGGCTAGCAGTGGAGAGGCTAGGAGAGTGAGAGAGAACATGCTAGCAGTGGAGAGGCTAGGAGCGTGAGAGAACAGGCTAGCAGTAGAGAGGCTAGGAGCGGGAGAGAGAACAGGCTAGCAGTGGAGAGGCTAGGAGGGTGAGAGAACAGGCTAGCAGTGGAGAGGCTAGGAGAGTGAGAGAGAACAGGCAGGCAGTGGAGAGGCTAGGAGAGTGAGAGAGAACAGGCTAGCAGTGGAGAGGCTAGGAGGGTGAGAGAACAGGCTAGCAGTGGAGAGGCTAGGAGCGTGAGAGAACAGGCTAGCAGTGGAGAGGCTAGGAGAGAGAGAACAGGCTAGCAGTGGAGAGGCTAGGAGCGTGAGAGAACAGGCTAGCAGTGGAGAGGCTAGGAGTGTGAGAGAACGGGCTAGCAGTAGAGAGGCTAGGAGGGTGAGGGAGAACAGGCTAGCCGTGGAGAGGCTATGAGAGTGAGAGAGAACAGGCTAGCAGTGGAGAGGCTAGGAGAGTGAGAGAGAACAGGCTAGCAGTGGAGAGGCTAGGAGAGTGAGAGAGAACAGGCTAGCAGTGGAGAGGCTAGGAGAGAGAGAACAGGCTAGCAGTGGAGAGGCTAGGAGAGAGAGAACAGGCTAGCAGTGGAGAGGCTAGGAGAGTGAGAGAACAGGCTAGCAGTGGAGAGGCTAGGAGAGTGAGAGAACAGGCTAGCAGTGGAGAGGCTAGGAGTGTGAGAGAATAGGCTAGCAGTAGAGAGGCTAGGAGCGTGAGAGAGAACAGGCAGGCAGTGGAGAGGCTAGGAGAGTGAGAGAACAGGCTAGCAGTGGAGAGGCTAGGAGCGTGAGAGAACAGGCTAGCAGTGGAGAGGCTAGGAGAGAACAGGCTAGCAGTGGAGAGGCTAGGAGCGTGAGAGAACAGGCTAGCAGTGGAGAGGCCAGGAGGGTGAGAGAGAACAGGCGAGCCGTGGAGAGGCTTGGAGAGAGAGAACAGGGCAGCAGTGGAGAGGCTAGGAGCGTGAGAGAACAGGCTAGCAGTGGAGAGGCTAGGAGCGTGAGAGAACAGGCTAGCAGTGGAGAGGCTAAGGAGAGTGAGAGAACAGGCTAGCAGTAGAGAGGCTAGGAGCGTGAGAGAGAACAGGCTAGCAGTGGAAAGGCTAGGAGAGTGAGAGAGGGAGAACAGGCTAGCAGTGGAGAGGCTAAGGAGCGTGAGAGAACAGGCTAGCAGTGGAGAGGCTAGGAGCGTGAGAGAACAGGCTAGCAGTAGAGAGGCTAGGAGGGTGAGAGAGAACAGGCGAGCCGTGGAGAGGCTATGAGAGTGAGAGAACAGGCTAGCAGTAGAGAGGCTAGGAGCGTGAGAGAGAACAGGCTAGCAGTGGAGAGGCTAGGAGAGTGAGAGAGAACAGGCTAGCAGTGGAGAGGCTAGGAGAGTGAGAGAGAACAGGCTAGCAGTGGAGAGGCTAGGAGAGAGAGAACAGGCTAGCAGTAGAGAGGCTAGGAGCGTGAGAGAACAGGCTAGCAGTGGAGAGGCTAGGAGAGTGAGAGATAACAGGCTAGCAGTGGAGAGGCTAGGAGAGTGAGAGAGAACAGGCTAGCAGTAGAGAGGCTAGGAGCGTGAGAACAGGCTAGCAGTGGAGAGGCTAGGAGAGTGAGAGAACAGGCTAGCAGTGTAGAGGCTAGGAGCGTGAGAGAACAGGCTAGCAGTGGAGAGGCTAGGAGAGTGAGAGAGAACAGGCAGGCAGTGGAGAGGCTAGGAGTGTGAGAGAACAGGCTAGCAGTGGAGAGGCTAGGAGGGTGAGAGAACAGGCTAGCAGTGGAGAGGCTAGGAGAGTGAGAGAGAACATGCTAGCAGTGGAGAGGCTAGGAGCGTGAGAGAACAGGCTAGCAGTGGAGAGGCTAGGAGAGTGAGAGAGAACAGGCAGGCAGTGGAGAGGCTAGGAGAGTGAGAGAGAACAGGCTAGCAGTGGAGAGGCTAGGAGCGTGAGAGAGAACAGGCTAGCAGTGGAGAGGCTAGGAGAGTGAGAGAACAGGCTAGCAGTGGAGAGTCTAGGAGGGTGAGAGAACAGGCTAGCAGTGGAGAGGCTAGGAGCGTGAGAGAACAGGCTAGCAGTGGAGAGGCCAGGAGGGTGAGAGAACAGGCTAGCAGTGGAGAGGCTAGGAGAGAGAGAACAGGCTAGCAGTGGAGAGGCTAGGAGAGAGAGAGAACAGGCGAGCAGTGGAGAGGCTAGGAGAGGGAGAGAGAACAGGCTAGCAGTGGAGAGGCTAGGAGAGGGTGAGAGAACAGGCTAGCAGTGGAGAGGCTAGGAGAGTGAGAGAACAGGCTAGCAGTGGAGAGGCTTGGGGAGAGAGAGAACAGGGCAGCAGTGGAGAGGCTAGGAGCGTGAGTGAGAACAGGCTAGCAGTGGAGAGGCTAGGAGCGTGAGAGAACAGGCTAGCAGTGGAGAGGCTAAGGAGAGTGAGAGAACAGGCTAGCAGTAGAGAGGCTAGGAGCGTGAGAGAGAACAGGCTAGCAGTGGAGAGGCTAGGAGAGTGAGAGAGAACAGGCTAGCAGTGGAGAGGCTAGGAGAGTGAGAGAGAACAGGCTAGCAGTGGAGAGGCTAGGAGAGAGAGAACAGGCTACCAGTGGAGGCTAGGAGAGTGAGAGAACAGGCTAGCAGTGGAGAGGCTAGGAGAGTGAGAGAACAGGCTAGCAGTGGAGAGGCTAGGAGCGTGAGAGAACAGGCTAGCAGTGGAGAGGCTAAGGAGAGTGAGAGAACAGGCTAGCAGTAGAGAGGCTAGGAGCGTGAGAGAGAGAACAGGCTAGCAGTGGAGAGGCTAAGGAGTGTGAGAGAACAGGCTAGCAGTGGAGAGGCTAGGAGAGTGAGAGAGAACAGGCTAGCAGTGGAGAGGCTAAGGAGGGTGAGAGAACAGGCTAGCAGTAGAGAGGCTAGGAGAGAGAGAATAGGCTAGCAGTGGAGAGGCTAGGAGCGTGAGAGAACAGGCTAGCAGTGGAGAGGCCAGGAGGGTGAGAGAACAGGCTAGCAGTGGAGAGGCTAGGAGCGTGAGAGAGAACAGGCTAGCAGTGGAGAGGCTAGGAGAGAGAGAGAACAGGCGAGCAGTGGAGAGGCTAGGAGAGTGAGAGAGAACAGGCTAGCAGTGGAGAGGCTAGGAGATGGTGAGAGAACAGGCTAGCAGTGGAGAGGCTAGGAGAGGGTGAGAGAACAGGCTAGCAGTGGAGAGGCTAGGAGAGTGAGAGAACAGGCTAGCAGTGGAGAGGCTTGGAGAGAGAGAACAGGGCAGCAGTGGAGAGGCTAGGAGCGTGAGAGAGAACAGGCTAGCAGTGGAGAGGCTAGGAGAGTGAGAGATAACAGGCTAGCAGTGGAGAGGCTAGGAGAGTGAGAGAGAACAGGCTAGCAGTGGAGAGGCTAGGAGAGTGAGAGAGAACAGGCTAGCAGTGGAGAGGCTAGGAGAGTGAGAGAGAACAGGCTAGCAGTGGAGAGGCTATGAGAGTGAGAGAACAGGCTAGCAGTAGAGAGGCTAGGAGCGTGAGAGAGAACAGGCTAGCAGTGGAGAGGCTAGGAGAGTGAGAGAGAACAGGCTAGCAGTGGAGAGGCTAGGAGAGTGAGAGAGAACAGGCTAGCAGTGGAGAGGCTAGGAGAGAGAGAACAGGCTAGCAGTGGAGAGGCTAGGAGGGTGAGAGAACAGGCTAGCAGTGGAGAGGTATAGGAGCGTGAGAGAGAACAGGCTAGCAGTGGAGAGGCTAGGAGAGTGAGAGAGAACAGGCAGGCAGTGGAGAGGCTAGGAGAGTGAGAGAGAACAGGCTAGCAGTGGAGAGGCTAGGAGGGTGAGAGAACAGGCTAGCAGTGGAGAGGCTAGGAGCGTGAGAGAACAGGCTAGCAGTGGAGAGGTGAGGAGAGAGAGAACAGGCTAGCAGTGGAGAGGCTAGGAGCGTGAGAGAACAGGCTAGCAGTGGAGAGGCTAGGAGTGTGAGAGAACGGGCTAGCAGTAGAGAGGCTAGGAGGGTGAGAGAGAACAGGCTAGTCGTGGAGAGGCTATGAGAGTGAGAGAACAGGCTAGCAGTAGAGAGGCTAGGAGCGTGAGAGAACAGGCTAGCAGTGGAGAGGCTAGGAGAGTGAGAGATAACAGGCTAGCAGTGGAGAGGCTAGGAGAGTGAGAGAGAACAGGCAGGCAGTGGAGAGGCTAGGAGAGTGAGAGAGAACAGGCTAGCAGTGGAGAGGCTAGGAGGGTGAGAGAACAGGCTAGCAGTGGAGAGGCTAGGAGAGTGAGAGAACAGGCTAGCAGTGGAGAGTCTAGGAGGGTGAGAGAACAGGCTAGCAGTGGAGAGGCTAGGAGCGTGAGAGAACAGGCTAGCAGTGGAGAGGCCAGGAGGGTGAGAGAACAGGCTAGCAGTGGAGAGGCTAGGAGCATGAGAGAGAACAGGCTAGCAGTGGAGAGGCTAGGAGAGAGAGAGAACAGGCGAGCAGTGGAGAGGCTAGGAGAGGGAGAGAGAACAGGCTAGCAGTGGAGAGGCTAGGAGAGGGTGAGAGAACAGGCTAGCAGTGGAGAGGCTAGGAGAGTGAGAGAACAGGCTAGCAGTGGAGAGGCTTGGGTAGAGAGAGATCAGGGCAGCAGTGGAGAGGCTAGGAGCGTGAGAGAGAACAGGCTAGCAGTGGAGAGGCTAGGAGCGTGAGAGAACAGGCTAGCAGTGGAGAGGCTAAGGAGAGTGAGAGAACAGGCTAGCAGTAGAGAGGCTGGGAGCGTGAGAGAGAACAGGCTAGCAGTGGAGAGGCTAGGAGAGTGAGAGAGAACAGGCTAGCAGTGGAGAGGCTAGGAGAGTGAGAGAGAACAGGCTAGCAGTGGAGAGGCTAGGAGAGAGAGAACAGGCTACCAGTGGAGGCTAGGAGAGTGAGAGAACAGGCTAGCAGTGGAGAGGCTAGGAGAGTGAGAGAACAGGCTAGCAGTGGAGAGGCTAGGAGCGTGAGAGAACAGGCTAGCAGTGGAGAGGCTAAGGAGAGTGAGAGAACAGGCTAGCAGTAGAGAGGCTAGGAGCGTGAGAGAGAGAACAGGCTAGCAGTGGAGAGGCTAAGGAGTGTGAGAGAACAGGCTAGCAGTGGAGAGGCTAGGAGAGTGAGAGAGAACAGGCTAGCAGTGGAGAGGCTAAGAAGGGTGAGAGAACAGGCTAGCAGTGGAGTGGCTAGGAGCGTGAGAGAACAGGCTAGCAGTAGAGAGGCTAGGAGAGAGAGAATAGGCTAGCAGTGGAGAGGCTAGGAGCGTGAGAGAACAGGCTAGCAGTGGAGAGGCCAGGAGGGTGAGAGAACAGGCTAGCAGTGGAGAGGCTAGGAGCGTGAGAGAGAACAGGCTAGCAGTGGAGAGGCTAGGAGAGAGAAAGAGAACAGGCGAGCAGTGGAGAGGCTAGGAGAGTGAGAGAGAACAGGCTAGCAGTGGAGAGGCTAGGAGAGGGTGAGAGAACAGGCTAGCAGTGGAGAGGCTAGGAGAGGGTGAGAGAACAGGCTAGCAGTGGAGAGGCTAGGAGAGTGAGAGAACAGGCTAGCAGTGGAGAGGCTTGGAGAGAGAGAACAGGGCAGCAGTGGAGAGGCTAGGAGCGTGAGAGAGAACAGGCTAGCAGTGGAGGGGCTAGGAGAGTGAGAACAGGCTAGCATTGGAGAGGCTAAGGAGCGTGAGAGACCAGGCTAGCAGTGGAGAGGCTAGGAGAATGAGAGAGAACAGGCTAGCAGTGGAGAGGCTAGGAGAGTGAGAGAGAACAGGCTAGCAGTGGAGAGGCTAGGAGAGAGAGAACAGGCTAGCAGTGGAGAGGCTAGGAGAGTGAGAGAACAGGCTAGCAGTAGAGAGGCTAGGAGCGTGAGAGAGAGAACAGGCTAGCAGTGGAGAGGCTAAGGAGTGTGAGAGAACAGGCTAGCAGTGGAGAGGCTAGGAGAGTGAGAGAGAACAGGCTAGCAGTGGAGAGGCTAAGAAGGGTGAGAGAACAGGCTAGCAGTGGAGAGGCTAGGAGAGTGAGAGAACAGGCTAGCAGTGGAGAGGCTAGGAGCGTGAGAGAACAGGCTAGCAGTGGAGAGGCTAAGGAGAGTGAGAGAACAGGCTAGCAGTAGAGAGGCTAGGAGCGTGAGAGAGAGAACAGGCTAGCAGTGGAGAGGCTAAGGAGTGTGAGAGAACAGGCTAGCAGTGGAGAGGCTAGGAGAGTGAGAGAGAACAGGCTAGCAGTGGAGAGGCTAAGGAGGGTGAGAGAACAGGCTAGCAGTAGAGAGGCTAGGAGAGAGAGAATAGGCTAGCAGTGGAGAGGCTAGGAGCGTGAGAGAACAGGCTAGCAGTGGAGAGGCCAGGAGGGTGAGAGAACAGGCTAGCAGTGGAGAGGCTAGGAGCGTGAGAGAGAACAGGCTAGCAGTGGAGAGGCTAGGAGAGAGAGAGAACAGGCGAGCAGTGGAGAGGCTAGGAGAGTGAGAGAGAACAGGCTAGCAGTGGAGAGGCTAGGAGATGGTGAGAGAACAGGCTAGCAGTGGAGAGGCTAGGAGAGGGTGAGAGAACAGGCTAGCAGTGGAGAGGCTAGGAGAGTGAGAGAACAGGCTAGCAGTGGAGAGGCTTGGAGAGAGAGAACAGGGCAGCAGTGGAGAGGCTAGGAGCGTGAGAGAGAACAGGCTAGCAGTGGAGAGGCTAGGAGAGTGAGAGATAACAGGCTAGCAGTGGAGAGGCTAGGAGAGTGAGAGAGAACAGGCTAGCAGTGGAGAGGCTAGGAGAGTGAGAGAGAACAGGCTAGCAGTGGAGAGGCTAGGAGAGTGAGAGAGAACAGGCTAGCAGTGGAGAGGCTATGAGAGTGAGAGAACAGGCTAGCAGTAGAGAGGCTAGGAGCGTGAGAGAGAACAGGCTAGCAGTGGAGAGGCTAGGAGAGTGAGAGAGAACAGGCTAGCAGTGGAGAGGCTAGGAGAGTGAGAGAGAACAGGCTAGCAGTGGAGAGGCTAGGAGAGAGAGAACAGGCTAGCAGTGGAGAGGCTAGGAGGGTGAGAGAACAGGCTAGCAGTGGAGAGGTATAGGAGCGTGAGAGAGAACAGGCTAGCAGTGGAGAGGCTAGGAGAGTGAGAGAGAACAGGCAGGCAGTGGAGAGGCTAGGAGAGTGAGAGAGAACAGGCTAGCAGTGGAGAGGCTAGGAGGGTGAGAGAACAGGCTAGCAGTGGAGAGGCTAGGAGCGTGAGAGAACAGGCTAGCAGTGGAGAGGTGAGGAGAGAGAGAACAGGCTAGCAGTGGAGAGGCTAGGAGCGTGAGAGAACAGGCTAGCAGTGGAGAGGCTAGGAGTGTGAGAGAACGGGCTAGCAGTAGAGAGGCTAGGAGGGTGAGAGAGAACAGGCTAGTCGTGGAGAGGCTATGAGAGTGAGAGAACAGGCTAGCAGTAGAGAGGCTAGGAGCGTGAGAGAACAGGCTAGCAGTGGAGAGGCTAGGAGAGTGAGAGATAACAGGCTAGCAGTGGAGAGGCTAGGAGAGTGAGAGAGAACAGGCAGGCAGTGGAGAGGCTAGGAGAGTGAGAGAGAACAGGCTAGCAGTGGAGAGGCTAGGAGGGTGAGAGAACAGGCTAGCAGTGGAGAGGCTAGGAGAGTGAGAGAACAGGCTAGCAGTGGAGAGTCTAGGAGGGTGAGAGAACAGGCTAGCAGTGGAGAGGCTAGGAGCGTGAGAGAACAGGCTAGCAGTGGAGAGGCCAGGAGGGTGAGAGAACAGGCTAGCAGTGGAGAGGCTAGGAGCATGAGAGAGAACAGGCTAGCAGTGGAGAGGCTAGGAGAGAGAGAGAACAGGCGAGCAGTGGAGAGGCTAGGAGAGGGAGAGAGAACAGGCTAGCAGTGGAGAGGCTAGGAGAGGGTGAGAGAACAGGCTAGCAGTGGAGAGGCTAGGAGAGTGAGAGAACAGGCTAGCAGTGGAGAGGCTTGGGTAGAGAGAGATCAGGGCAGCAGTGGAGAGGCTAGGAGCGTGAGAGAGAACAGGCTAGCAGTGGAGAGGCTAGGAGCGTGAGAGAACAGGCTAGCAGTGGAGAGGCTAAGGAGAGTGAGAGAACAGGCTAGCAGTAGAGAGGCTGGGAGCGTGAGAGAGAACAGGCTAGCAGTGGAGAGGCTAGGAGAGTGAGAGAGAACAGGCTAGCAGTGGAGAGGCTAGGAGAGTGAGAGAGAACAGGCTAGCAGTGGAGAGGCTAGGAGAGAGAGAACAGGCTACCAGTGGAGGCTAGGAGAGTGAGAGAACAGGCTAGCAGTGGAGAGGCTAGGAGAGTGAGAGAACAGGCTAGCAGTGGAGAGGCTAGGAGCGTGAGAGAACAGGCTAGCAGTGGAGAGGCTAAGGAGAGTGAGAGAACAGGCTAGCAGTAGAGAGGCTAGGAGCGTGAGAGAGAGAACAGGCTAGCAGTGGAGAGGCTAAGGAGTGTGAGAGAACAGGCTAGCAGTGGAGAGGCTAGGAGAGTGAGAGAGAACAGGCTAGCAGTGGAGAGGCTAAGAAGGGTGAGAGAACAGGCTAGCAGTGGAGTGGCTAGGAGCGTGAGAGAACAGGCTAGCAGTAGAGAGGCTAGGAGAGAGAGAATAGGCTAGCAGTGGAGAGGCTAGGAGCGTGAGAGAACAGGCTAGCAGTGGAGAGGCCAGGAGGGTGAGAGAACAGGCTAGCAGTGGAGAGGCTAGGAGCGTGAGAGAGAACAGGCTAGCAGTGGAGAGGCTAGGAGAGAGAAAGAGAACAGGCGAGCAGTGGAGAGGCTAGGAGAGTGAGAGAGAACAGGCTAGCAGTGGAGAGGCTAGGAGAGGGTGAGAGAACAGGCTAGCAGTGGAGAGGCTAGGAGAGGGTGAGAGAACAGGCTAGCAGTGGAGAGGCTAGGAGAGTGAGAGAACAGGCTAGCAGTGGAGAGGCTTGGAGAGAGAGAACAGGGCAGCAGTGGAGAGGCTAGGAGCGTGAGAGAGAACAGGCTAGCAGTGGAGGGGCTAGGAGAGTGAGAACAGGCTAGCATTGGAGAGGCTAAGGAGCGTGAGAGACCAGGCTAGCAGTGGAGAGGCTAGGAGAATGAGAGAGAACAGGCTAGCAGTGGAGAGGCTAGGAGAGTGAGAGAGAACAGGCTAGCAGTGGAGAGGCTAGGAGAAAGAGAACAGGCTAGCAGTGGAGAGGCTAGGAGAGTGAGAGAACAGGCTAGCAGTGGAGAGGCTAGGAGAGTGAGAGAACAGGCTAGCAGTGGAGAGGCTAGGAGCGTGAGAGAACAGGCTAGCAGTAGAGAGGCTAGGAGCGTGAGAGAGAACAGGCTAGCAGTGGAGAGGCTAGGAGGGTGAGAGAACAGGCTAGCAGTGGAGAGGCTAGGAGCGTGAGAGAGAACAGGCTAGCAGTGGAGAGGCTAGGAGAGTGAGAGAGAACAGGCAGGCAGTGGAGAGGCTAGGAGAGTGAGAGAGAACAGGCTAGCAGTGGAGAGGCTAGGAGGGTGAGAGAACAGGCTAGCAGTGGAGAGGCTAGGAGAGTGAGAGAGAACAGGCTAGCAGTGGAGAGGCTAGGAGGGTGAGAGAACAGGCTAGCAGTGGAGAGGCTAGGAGCGTGAGAGAACAGGCTAGCAGTGGAGAGGGCTAGGAGAGAGAGAACAGGCTAGCAGTGGAGAGGCTAGGAGCGTGAGAGAACAGGCTAGCATTGGAGAGGCTAGGAGCGTGAGAGAACAGGCTAGCAGTAGAGAGGCTAGGAGGGTGAGAGAGACCAGGCTAGCCGTGGAGAGGCTATGAGAGTGAGAGAACAGGCTAGCAGTAGAGAGGCTAGGAGCGTGAGAGAGAACAGGCTAGCAGTGGAGAGGCTAGGAGAGTGAGAGATAACAGGCTAGCAGTGGAGAGGCAAGGAGAGTGAGAGAGAACAGGCTAGCAGTGGAGAGTCTAGGAGAGAGAGAACAGGCTAGCAGTGGAGAGGCTAGGAGGGTGAGAGAACAGGCTAGCAGTGGAGAGGCTAGGAGAGTGAGAGAACAGGCTAGCAGTGGAGAGACTAGGAGAGTGAGAGAACAGGCTAGCAGTGGAGAGGCTAGGAGCGTGAGAGAACAGGCTAGCAGTAGAGAGGCTAGGAGCGTGAGAGAGAACAGGCAGGCAGTGGAGAGGCTAGGAGAGTGAGAGAACAGGCTAGCAGTGGAGAGGCTAGGAGGGTGAGAGAGAACAGGCTAGTCGTGGAGAGGCTATGAGAGTGAGAGAACAGGCTAGCAGTAGAGAGGCTAGGAGCGTGAGAGAACAGGCTAGCAGTGGAGAGGCTAGGAGAGTGAGAGATAACAGGCTAGCAGTGGAGAGGCTAGGAGAGTGAGAGAGAACAGGCTAGCAGTGGAGAGGCTAGGAGAGAGAGAACAGGCTAGCAGTGGAGAGGCTAGGAGAGTGAGCGAACAGGCTAGCAGTGGAGAGGCTAGGAGAGTGAGCGAACAGGCTAGCAGTGGAGAGGCTAGGAGAGTGAGAGAACAGGCTAGCAGTGAAGAGGCTAGGAGCGTGAGAGAACAGGCTAGCAGTAGAGAGGCTAGGAGCGTGAGAGAGAACAGGCTAGCAGTGGAGAGGCTAGGAAGGTGAGAGAACAGGCTAGCAGTGGAGAGGCTAGGAGCGTGAGAGAGAACAGGCTAGCAGTGGAGAGGCTAGGAGAGTGAGAGAGAACAGGCAGGCAGTGGAGAGGCTAGGAGAGTGAGAGAGAACAGGCTAGCAGTGGAGAGGCTAGGAGGGTGAGAGAACAGGCTAGCAGTGGAGAGGCTAGGAGAGTGAGAGAACAGGCTAGCAGTGGAGAGTCTAGGAGGGTGAGAGAACAGGCTAGCAGTGGAGAGGCTAGGAGCGTGAGAGAACAGGCTAGCAGTGGAGAGGCCAGGAGGGTGAGAGAACAGGCTAGCAGTGGAGAGGCTAGGAGCATGAGAGAGAACAGGCTAGCAGTGGAGAGGCTAGGAGAGAGAGAGAACAGGCGAGCAGTGGAGAGGCTAGGAGAGGGAGAGAGAACAGGCTAGCAGTGGAGAGGCTAGGAGAGGGTGAGAGAACAGGCTAGCAGTGGAGAGGCTAGGAGAGTGAGAGAACAGGCTAGCAGTGGAGAGGCTTGGGGAGAGAGAGAACAGGGCAGCAGTGGAGAGGCTAGGAGCGTGAGAGAGAACAGGCTAGCAGTGGAGAGGCTAGGAGCGTGAGAGAACAGGCTAGCAGTGGAGAGGCTAGGAGAGTGAGAGAGAACAGGCTAGCAGTGGAGAGGCTAGGAGAGAGAGAACAGGCTACCAGTGGAGGCTAGGAGAGTGAGAGAACAGGCTAGCAGTGGAGAGGCTAGGAGAGTGAGAGAACAGGCTAGCAGTGGAGAGGCTAGGAGCGTGAGAGAGAACAGGCTAGCAGTGGAGAAGCTAGGAGGGTGAGAGAACAGGCTAGCAGTGGAGAGGCTAGGAGCGTGAGAGAGAACAGGCTAGCAGTGGAGAGGCTAGGAGAGTGAGAGAGAACAGGCAGGCAGTGGAGAGGCTAGGAGAGTGAGAGAGAACAGGCTAGCAGTGGAGAGGCTAGGAGGGTGAGAGAACAGGCTAGCAGTGGAGAGGCTAGGAGGGTGAGAGAGAACAGGCTAGCTGTGGAGAGGCTATGAGAGTGAGAGAACAGGCTAGCAGTAGAGAGGCTAGGAGCGTGAGAGAACAGGCTAGCAGTGGAGAGGCTAGGAGAGTGAGAGATAACAGGCTAGCAGTGGAGAGGCTAGGAGAGTGAGAGAACAGGCTAGCAGTGGAGAGGCTAGGAGCGTGAGAGAACAGGCTAGCAGTAGAGAGGCTAGGAGCGTGAGAGAGAACAGGCAGGCAGTGGAGAGGCTAGGAGAGTGAGAGAACAGGCTAGCAGTGGAGAGGCTAGGAGCGTGAGAGAACAGGCTAGCAGTGGAGAGGCTAGGAGAGAACAGGCTAGCAGTGGAGAGGCTAGGAGCGTGAGAGAACAGGCTAGCAGTGGAGAGGCCAGGAGGGTGAGAGAGAACAGGCGAGCCGTGGAGAGGCTTGGAGAGAGAGAACAGGGCAGCAGTGGAGAGGCTAGGAGCGTGAGAGAGAACAGGCTAGCAGTGGAGAGGCTAGGAGCGTGAGAGAACAGGCTAGCAGTGGAGAGGCTAAGGAGAGTGAGAGAACAGGCTAGCAGTAGAGAGGCTAGGAGCGTGAGAGAGAACAGGCTAGCAGTGGAAAGGCTAGGAGAGTGAGAGAGGGAGAACAGGCTAGCAGTGGAGAGGCTAAGGAGCGTGAGAGAACAGGCTAGCAGTGGAGAGGCTAGGAGCGTGAGAGAACAGGCTAGCAGTAGAGAGGCTAGGAGGGTGAGAGAGAACAGGCGAGCCGTGGAGAGGCTATGAGAGTGAGAGAACAGGCTAGCAGTAGAGAGGCTAGGAGCGTGAGAGAGAACAGGCTAGCAGTGGAGAGGCTAGGAGAGTGAGAGAGAACAGGCTAGCAGTGGAGAGGCTAGGAGAGTGAGAGAGAACAGGCTAGCAGTGGAGAGGCTAGGAGAGAGAGAACAGGCTAGCAGTGGAGAGGCTAGGAGAGTGAGAGAACAGGCTAGCAGTGGAGAGGCTAGGAGAGTGAGAGAACAGGCTAGCAGTGGAGAGGCTAGGAGCGTGAGAGAATAGGCTAGCAGTAGAGAGGCTAGGAGCGTGAGAGAGAACAGGCTAGCAGTGGAGAGGCTAGGAGGGTGAGAGAACAGGCTAGCAGTGGAGAGGCTAGGAGCGTGAGAGAACAGGCTAGCAGTGGAGAGGCTAGGAGAGTGAGAGAGAACAGGCAGGCAGTGGAGAGGCTAGGAGAGTGAGAGAGAACAGGCTAGCAGTGGAGAGGCTAGGAGGGTGAGAGAACAGGCTAGCAGTGGAGAGGCTAGGAGAGTGAGAGAGAACATGCTAGCAGTGGAGAGGCTAGGAGCGTGAGAGAACAGGCTAGCAGTGGAGAGGCTAGGAGAGTGAGAGATAACAGGCTAGCAGTGGAGAGGCTAGGAGAGTGAGAGAGAACAGGCAGGCAGTGGAGAGGCTAGGAGAGTGAGAGAGAACAGGCTAGCAGTGGAGAGGCTAGGAGGGTGAGAGAACAGGCTAGCAGTGGAGAGGCTAGGAGAGTGAGAGAACAGGCTAGCAGTGGAGAGTCTAGGAGGGTGAGAGAACAGGCTAGCAGTGGAGAGGCTAGGAGCGTGAGAGAACAGGCTAGCAGTGGAGAGGCCAGGAGGGTGAGAGAACAGGCTAGCAGTGGAGAGGCTAGGAGCATGAGAGAGAACAGGCTAGCAGTGGAGAGGCTAGGAGAGAGAGAGAACAGGCGAGCAGTGGAGAGGCTAGGAGAGGGAGAGAGAACAGGCTAGCAGTGGAGAGGCTAGGAGAGGGTGAGAGAACAGGCTAGCAGTGGAGAGGCTAGGAGAGTGAGAGAACAGGCTAGCAGTGGAGAGGCTTGGGGAGAGAGAGAACAGGGCAGCAGTGGAGAGGCTAGGAGCGTGAGAGAGAACAGGCTAGCAGTGGAGAGGCTAGGAGCGTGAGAGAACAGGCTAGCAGTGGAGAGGCTAAGGAGAGTGAGAGAACAGGCTAGCAGTAGAGAGGCTAGGAGCGTGAGAGAGAACAGGCTAGCAGTGGAGAGGCTAGGAGAGTGAGAGAGAACAGGCTAGCAGTGGAGAGGCTAGGAGAGTGAGAGAGAACAGGCTAGCAGTGGAGAGGCTAGGAGAGAGAGAACAGGCTACCAGTGGAGGCTAGGAGAGTGAGAGAACAGGCTAGCAGTGGAGAGGCTAGGAGAGTGAGAGAACAGGCTAGCAGTGGAGAGGCTAGGAGCGTGAGAGAACAGGCTAGCAGTGGAGAGGCTAAGGAGAGTGAGAGAACAGGCTAGCAGTAGAGAGGCTAGGAGCGTGAGAGAGAGAACAGGCTAGCAGTGGAGAGGCTAAGGAGTGTGAGAGAACAGGCTAGCAGTGGAGAGGCTAGGAGCGTGAGAGAACAGGCTAGCAGTGGAGAGGCCAGGAGGGTGAGAGAGAACAGGCGAGCCGTGGAGAGGCTTGGAGAGAGAGAACAGGGCAGCAGTGGAGAGGCTAGGAGCGTGAGAGAACAGGCTAGCAGTGGAGAGGCTAGGAGCGTGAGAGAACAGGCTAGCAGTGGAGAGGCTAAGGAGAGTGAGAGAACAGGCTAGCAGTAGAGAGGCTAGGAGCGTGAGAGAGAACAGGCTAGCAGTGGAAAAGCTAGGAGAGTGAGAGAGGGAGAACAGGCTAGCAGTGGAGAGGCTAAGGAGCGTGAGAAAACAGGCTAGCAGTGGAGAGGCTAGGAGCGTGAGAGAACAGGCTAGCAGTAGAGAGGCTAGGAGGGTGAGAGAGAACAGGCGAGCCGTGGAGAGGCTATGAGAGTGAGAGAACAGGCTAGCAGTAGAGAGGCTAGGAGCGTGAGAGAGAACAGGCTAGCAGTGGAGAGGCTAGGAGAGTGAGAGAGAACAGGCTAGCAGTGGAGAGGCTAGGAGAGTGAGAGAGAACAGGCTAGCAGTGGAGAGGCTAGGAGAGAGAGAACAGGCTAGCAGTAGAGAGGCTAGGAGCGTGAGAGAACAGGCTAGCAGTGGAGAGGCTAGGAGAGTGAGAGATAACAGGCTAGCAGTGGAGAGGCTAGGAGAGTGAGAGAGAACAGGCTAGCAGTAGAGAGGCTAGGAGCGTGAGAACAGGCTAGCAGTGGAGAGGCTAGGAGAGTGAGAGAACAGGCTAGCAGTGTAGAGGCTAGGAGCGTGAGAGAACAGGCTAGCAGTGGAGAGGCTAGGAGAGTGAGAGAGAACAGGCAGGCAGTGGAGAGGCTAGGAGCGTGAGAGAACAGGCTAGCAGTGGAGAGGCTAGGAGGGTGAGAGAACAGGCTAGCAGTGGAGAGGCTAGGAGAGTGAGAGAGAACATGCTAGCAGTGGAGAGGCTAGGAGCGTGAGAGAACAGGCTAGCAGTGGAGAGGCTAGGAGAGTGAGAGAGAACAGGCAGGCAGTGGAGAGGCTAGGAGAGTGAGAGAGAACAGGCTAGCAGTGGAGAGGCTAGGAGCGTGAGAGAGAACAGGCTAGCAGTGGAGAGGCTAGGAGAGTGAGCAAACAGGCTAGCAGTGGAGAGTCTAGGAGGGTGAGAGAACAGGCTAGCAGTGGAGAGGCTAGGAGCGTGAGAGAACAGGCTAGCAGTGGAGAGGCCAGGAGGGTGAGAGAACAGGCTAGCAGTGGAGAGGCTAGGAGAGAGAGAACAGGCTAGCAGTGGAGAGGCTAGGAGAGAGAGAGAACAGGCGAGCAGTGGAGAGGCTAGGAGAGGGAGAGAGAACAGGCTAGCAGTGGAGAGGCTAGGAGAGAGAGAGAACAGGCGAGCAGTGGAGAGGCTAGGAGAGTGAGAGAGAACAGGCTAGCAGTGGAGAGGCTAGGAGAGGGTGAGAGAACAGGCTAGCAGTGGAGAGGCTAGGAGAGGGTGAGAGAACAGGCTAGCAGTGGAGAGGCTAGGAGAGTGAGAGAACAGGCTAGCAGTGGAGAGGCTTGGAGAGAGAGAACAGGGCAGCAGTGGAGAGGCTAGGAGCGTGAGAGAGAACAGGCTAGCAGTGGAGAGGCTAGGAGAGTGAGAGATAACAGGCTAGCAGTGGAGAGGCTAGGAGAGTGAGAGAGAACAGGCTAGCAGTGGAGAGGCTAGGAGAGTGAGAGAGAACAGGCTAGCAGTGGAGAGGCTAGGAGAGTGAGAGAGAACAGGCTAGCAGTGGAGAGGCTAGGAGAGAGAGAACAGGCTAGCAGTGGAGAGGCTAGGAGAGTGAGAGAACAGGCTAGCAGTGGAGAGGCTAGGAGCGTGAGAGAATAGGCTAGCAGTAGAGAGGCTAGGAGCGTGAGAGAGAACAGGCTAGCAGTGGAGAGGCTAGGAGGGTGAGAGAACAGGCTAGCAGTGGAGAGGCTCGGAGAGTGAGAACAGGCTAGCAGTGGAGAGGCTAGGAGCGTGAGAGAACAGGCTAGCAGTAGAGAGGCTAGGAGCGGGAGAGAGAACAGGCTTGCAGTGGAGAGGCTAGGAGGGTGAGAGAACAGGCTAGCAGTGGAGAGGTATAGGAGCGTGAGAGAGAACAGGCTAGCAGTGGAGAGGCTAGGAGAGTGAGAGAGAACAGGCAGGCAGTGGAGAGGCTAGGAGAGTGAGAGAGAACAGGCTAGCAGTGGAGAGGCTAGGAGGGTGAGAGAACAGGCTAGCAGTGGAGAGGCTAGGAGCGTGAGAGAACAGGCTAGCAGTGGAGAGGTGAGGAGAGAGAGAACAGGCTAGCAGTGGAGAGGCTAGGAGCGTGAGAGAACAGGCTAGCAGTGGAGAGGCTAGGAGTGTGAGAGAACGGGCTAGCAGTAGAGAGGCTAGGAGGGTGAGAGAGAACAGGCTAGTCGTGGAGAGGCTATGAGAGTGAGAGAACAGGCTAGCAGTAGAGAGGCTAGGAGCGTGAGAGAACAGGCTAGCAGTGGAGAGGCTAGGAGAGTGAGAGATAACAGGCTAGCAGTGGAGAGGCTAGGAGAGTGAGAGAGAACAGGCAGGCAGTGGAGAGGCTAGGAGAGTGAGAGAGAACAGGCTAGCAGTGGAGAGGCTAGGAGGGTGAGAGAACAGGCTAGCAGTGGAGAGGCTAGGAGAGTGAGAGAACAGGCTAGCAGTGGAGAGTCTAGGAGGGTGAGAGAACAGGCTAGCAGTGGAGAGGCTAGGAGCGTGAGAGAACAGGCTAGCAGTGGAGAGGCCAGGAGGGTGAGAGAACAGGCTAGCAGTGGAGAGGCTAGGAGCATGAGAGAGAACAGGCTAGCAGTGGAGAGGCTAGGAGAGAGAGAGAACAGGCGAGCAGTGGAGAGGCTAGGAGAGGGAGAGAGAACAGGCTAGCAGTGGAGAGGCTAGGAGAGGGTGAGAGAACAGGCTAGCAGTGGAGAGGCTAGGAGAGTGAGAGAACAGGCTAGCAGTGGAGAGGCTTGGGGAGAGAGAGAACAGGGCAGCAGTGGAGAGGCTAGGAGCGTGAGAGAGAACAGGCTAGCAGTGGAGAGGCTAGGAGCGTGAGAGAACAGGCTAGCAGTGGAGAGGCTAAGGAGAGTGAGAGAACAGGCTAGCAGTAGAGAGGCTAGGAGCGTGAGAGAGAACAGGCTAGCAGTGGAGAGGCTAGGAGAGTGAGAGAGAACAGGCTAGCAGTGGAGAGGCTAGGAGAGTGAGAGAGAACAGGCTAGCAGTGGAGAGGCTAGGAGAGAGAGAACAGGCTACCAGTGGAGGCTAGGAGAGTGAGAGAACAGGCTAGCAGTGGAGAGGCTAGGAGAGTGAGAGAACAGGCTAGCAGTGGAGAGGCTAGGAGCGTGAGAGAACAGGCTAGCAGTGGAGAGGCTAAGGAGAGTGAGAGAACAGGCTAGCAGTAGAGAGGCTAGGAGCGTGAGAGAGAGAACAGGCTAGCAGTGGAGAGGCTAAGGAGTGTGAGAGAACAGGCTAGCAGTGGAGAGGCTAGGAGAGTGAGAGAGAACAGGCTAGCAGTGGAGAGGCTAAGAAGGGTGAGAGAACAGGCTAGCAGTGGAGTGGCTAGGAGCGTGAGAGAACAGGCTAGCAGTAGAGAGGCTAGGAGAGAGAGAATAGGCTAGCAGTGGAGAGGCTAGGAGCGTGAGAGAACAGGCTAGCAGTGGAGAGGCCAGGAGGGTGAGAGAACAGGCTAGCAGTGGAGAGGCTAGGAGCGTGAGAGAGAACAGGCTAGCAGTGGAGAGGCTAGGAGAGAGAAAGAGAACAGGCGAGCAGTGGAGAGGCTAGGAGAGTGAGAGAGAACAGGCTAGCAGTGGAGAGGCTAGGAGAGGGTGAGAGAACAGGCTAGCAGTGGAGAGGCTAGGAGAGGGTGAGAGAACAGGCTAGCAGTGGAGAGGCTAGGAGAGTGAGAGAACAGGCTAGCAGTGGAGAGGCTTGGAGAGAGAGAACAGGGCAGCAGTGGAGAGGCTAGGAGCGTGAGAGAGAACAGGCTAGCAGTGGAGGGGCTAGGAGAGTGAGAACAGGCTAGCATTGGAGAGGCTAAGGAGCGTGAGAGACCAGGCTAGCAGTGGAGAGGCTAGGAGAATGAGAGAGAACAGGCTAGCAGTGGAGAGGCTAGGAGAGTGAGAGAGAACAGGCTAGCAGTGGAGAGGCTAGGAGAAAGAGAACAGGCTAGCAGTGGAGAGGCTAGGAGAGTGAGAGAACAGGCTAGCAGTGGAGAGGCTAGGAGAGTGAGAGAACAGGCTAGCAGTGGAGAGGCTAGGAGCGTGAGAGAACAGGCTAGCAGTAGAGAGGCTAGGAGCGTGAGAGAGAACAGGCTAGCAGTGGAGAGGCTAGGAGGGTGAGAGAACAGGCTAGCAGTGGAGAGGCTAGGAGCGTGAGAGAGAACAGGCTAGCAGTGGAGAGGCTAGGAGAGTGAGAGAGAACAGGCAGGCAGTGGAGAGGCTAGGAGAGTGAGAGAGAACAGGCTAGCAGTGGAGAGGCTAGGAGGGTGAGAGAACAGGCTAGCAGTGGAGAGGCTAGGAGAGTGAGAGAGAACAGGCTAGCAGTGGAGAGGCTAGGAGGGTGAGAGAACAGGCTAGCAGTGGAGAGGCTAGGAGCGTGAGAGAACAGGCTAGCAGTGGAGAGGGCTAGGAGAGAGAGAACAGGCTAGCAGTGGAGAGGCTAGGAGCGTGAGAGAACAGGCTAGCAGTGGAGAGGCTAGGAGCGTGAGAGAACAGGCTAGCAGTAGAGAGGCTAGGAGGGTGAGAGAGAACAGGCTAGCCGTGGAGAGGCTATGAGAGTGAGAGAACAGGCTAGCAGTAGAGAGGCTAGGAGCGTGAGAGAGAACAGGCTAGCAGTGGAGAGGCTAGGAGAGTGAGAGATAACAGGCTAGCAGTGGAGAGGCAAGGAGAGTGAGAGAGAACAGGCTAGCAGTGGAGAGTCTAGGAGAGAGAGAACAGGCTAGCAGTGGAGAGGCTAGGAGGGTGAGAGAACAGGCTAGCAGTGGAGAGGCTAGGAGAGTGAGAGAACAGGCTAGCAGTGGAGAGACTAGGAGAGTGAGAGAACAGGCTAGCAGTGGAGAGGCTAGGAGCGTGAGAGAACAGGCTAGCAGTAGAGAGGCTAGGAGCGTGAGAGAGAACAGGCAGGCAGTGGAGAGGCTAGGAGAGTGAGAGAACAGGCTAGCAGTGGAGAGGCTAGGAGGGTGAGAGAACAGGCTAGCAGTGGAGAGGCTAGGAGCGTGAGAGAACAGGCTAGCAGTGGAGAGGCTAGGAGAGAGAGAACAGGCTAGCAGTGGAGAGGCTAGGAGCGTGAGAGAACAGGCTAGCAGTGGAGAGGCCAGGAGGGTGAGAGAACAGGCTAGCAGTGGAGAGGCTTGGAGAGAGAGAACAGGGCAGCAGTGGAGAGGCTAGGAGTGTGAGAGAGAACAGGCTAGCAGTGGAGAGGCTAGGAGCGTGAGAGAACAGGCTAGCAGTGGAGAGGCTAAGGAGAGTGAGAGAATAGGCTAGAAGTAGAGAGGCTACGAGCGTGAGAGAGAACAGGCTAGCAGTGCAGAGGCTAGGAGAGTGAGAGAGAGAACAGGCTAGCAGTGGAGAGGCTAAGGAGCGTGAGAGAACAGGCTAGCAGTGGAGAGGCTAGGAGCGTGAGAGAACAGGCTAGCAGTAGAGAGGCTAGGAGGGTGAGAGAGAACAGGCGAGCCGTGGAGAGGCTATGAGAGTGAGAGAACAGGCTAGCAGTAGAGAGGCTAGGAGCGTGAGAGAGAACAGGCTAGCAGTGGAGGCTAGGAGAGTGAGAGAGAACAGGCTAGCAGTGGAGAGGCTAGGAGAGTGAGAGAACAGGCTAGCAGTGGAGAGGCTAGGAGAGTGAGAGAACAGGCTAGCAGTGGAGAGGCTAGGAGCGTGAGAGAATAGGCTAGCAGTAGAGAGGCTAGGAGCGTGAGAGAGAACAGGCTA
The DNA here is from genome assembly GCF_048934315.1 of Petromyzon marinus. NCBI lineage: Eukaryota > Metazoa > Chordata > Hyperoartia > Petromyzontiformes > Petromyzontidae > Petromyzon > Petromyzon marinus. The sequence continues at coordinate 204,055 of NW_027423051.1, read as the reverse complement.
GCAGTGGAGAGGCTAGGAGGGTGAGAGAACAGGCTAGCAGTGGAGAGGCTAGGAGCGTGAGAGAACAGGCTAGCAGTGGAGAGGCTAGGAGAGTGAGAGAACAGGCAGGCAGTGGAGAGGCTAGGAGAGTGAGAGAGAACAGGCTAGCAGTGGAGAGGCTAGGAGGGTGAGAGAACAGGCTAGCAGTGGAGAGGCTAGGAGAGTGAGAGAGAACAGGCTAGCAGTGGAGAGGCTAGGAGCGTGAGAGAACAGGCTAGCAGTAGAGAGGCTAGGAGCGTGAGAGAGAACAGGCTAGCAGTGGAGAGGCTAGGAGGGTGAGAGAACAGGCTAGCAGTGGAGAGGCTAGGAGCGTGAGAGAGAACAGGCTAGCAGTGGAGAGGCTAGGAGAGTGAGAGAGAACAGGCGAGCAGTGGAGAGGCTAGGAGAGTGAGAGAGAACAGGCTAGCAGTGGAGAGGCTAGGAGAGGGTGAGAGAACAGGCTAGCAGTGGAGAGGCTAGGAGCGTGAGAGAACAGGCTAGCAGTGGAGAGGCTAGGAGTGTGAGAGAACAGGCTAGCAGTAGAGAGGCTAGGAGGGTGAGAGAGAACAGGCTAGCCGTGGAGAGGCTATGAGAGTGAGAGAACAGGCTAGCAGTAGAGAGGCTAGGAGCGTGAGAGAACAGGCTAGCAGTGGAGAGGCTAGGAGAGTGAGAGATAACTGGCTAGCAATGGAGAGGCTAGGAGAGTGAGAGAGAACAGGCTAGCAGTGGAGAGGCTAGGAGAGAGAGAACAGGCTAGCAGTGGAGAGGCTAGGAGAGTGAGAGAACAGGCTAGCAGTGTAGAGGCTAGGAGAGTGAGAGAACAGGCTAGCAGTGGAGAGGCTAGGAGAGTGAGAGAACAGGCTAGCAGTGAAGAGGCTAGGAGCGTGAGAGAGAACAGGCTAGCAGTAGAGAGGCTAGGAGCGTGAGAGAGAACAGGCTAGCAGTGGAGAGGCTAGGAAGGTGAGAGAACAGGCTAGCAGTGGAGAGGCTAGGAGCGTGAGAGAGAACAGGCTAGCAGTGGAGAGGCTAGGAGAGTGAGAGAGAACAGGCAGGCAGTGGAGAGGCTAGGAAGGTGAGAGAACAGGCTAGCAGTGGAGAGGCTAGGAGAGTGAGAGAACAGGCTAGCAGTGGAGAGGCTAGGAGGGTGAGAGAACAGGCTAGCAGTGGAGAGGCTAGGAGCGTGAGAGAACAGGCTAGCAGTGGAGAGGCCAGGAGGGTGAGAGAACAGGCTAGCAGTGGAGAGGCTAGGAGCGTGAGAGAGAACAGGCTAGCAGTGGAGAGGCTAGGAGAGAGAGAGAACAGGCGAGCAGTGGAGAGGCTAGGAGAGGGAGAGAGGACAGGCTAGCAGTGGAGAGGCTAGGAGGGTGAGAGAACAGGCTAGCAGTGGAGAGGCTAGGAGCGTGAGAGAGAACAGGCTAGCAGTGGAGAGGCTAGGAGAGTGAGAGAGAACAGGCAGGCAGTGGAGAGGCTAGGAGAGTGAGAGAGAACAGGCTAGCAGTGGAGAGGCTAGGAGGGTGAGAGAACAGGCTAGCAGTGGAGAGGCTAGGAGAGTGAGAGAGAACAGGCTAGCAGTGGAGAGGCTAGGAGGGTGAGAGAACAGGCTAGCAGTGGAGAGGCTAGGAGCGTGAGAGAACAGGCTAGCAGTGGAGAGGCTAGGAGAGAGAGAACAGGCTAGCAGTGGAGAGGCTAGGAGCGTGAGAGAACAGGCTAGCAGTGGAGAGGCTAGGAGCGTGAGAGAACAGGCTAGCAGTAGAGAGGCTAGGAGGGTGAGAGAGAACAGGCTAGCCGTGGAGAGGCAATGAGAGTGAGAGAACAGGCTAGCAGTAGAGAGGCTAGGAGCGTGAGAGAGAACAGGTGAGCAGTGGAGAGGCTAGGAGAGTGAGAGATAACAGGCTAGCAGTGGAGAGGCTAGGAGAGTGAGAGAACAGGCTAGCAGTGGAGAGTCTAGGAGAGAGAGAACAGGCTAGCAGTGGAGAGGCTAGGAGAGTGAGAGAATAGGCTAGCAGTGGAGAGGCTAGGAGAGTGAGAGAACAGGCTAGCAGTGGAGAGGCTAGGAGCGTGAGAGAACAGGCTAGCAGTAGAGAGGCTAGGAGCGTGAGAGAGAACAGGCTAGCAGTGGAGAGGCTAGGAGGGTGAGAGAACAGGCTAGCAGTGGAGAGGCTAGGAGAGTGAGAGAACAGGCAGGCAGTGGAGAGGCTAGGAGAGTGAGAGAGAACAGGCTAGCAGTGGAGAGGCTAGGAGGGTGAGAGAACAGGCTAGCAGTGGAGAGGCTAGGAGAGTGAGAGAACAGGCTAGCAGTGGAGAGGCTAGGAGGGTGAGAGAACAGGCTAGCAGTGGAGAGGCGAGGAGCGTGAGAGAACAGGCTAGCAGTGGAGAGGCTAGGAGAGAGAGAACAGGCTAGCAGTGGAGAGGCTAGGAGCGTGAGAGAACAGGCTAGTAGTGGAGAGGCCAGGAGGGTGAGAGAACAGGCTAGCAGTGGAGAGGCTTGGAGAGAGAGAACAGGGCAGCAGTGGAGAGGCTAGGAGCGTGAGAGAACAGGCTAGCAGTGGAGAGGCTAAGGAGAGTGAGAGAACAGGCTAGCAGTAGAGAGGCTAGGAGCGTGAGAGAACAGGCTAGCCGTGGAGAGGCTAAGGAGAGTGAGAGAACAGGCTAGCAGTAGAGAGGCTAGGAGCGTGAGAGAGAACAGGCTAGCAGTGGAGAGGCTAGGAGAGTGAGAGAGAACAGGCTAGCAGTGGAGAGGCTAGGAGAGAGAGAACAGGCTAGCAGTGGAGAGGCTTGGAGAGAGAGAACAGGGCAGCAGTGGAGAGGCTAGGAGCGTGAGAGAGAACAGGCTAGCAGTGGAGAGGCTAGGAGCGTGAGAGCACAGGCTAGCAGTGGAGAGGCTAAGGAGAGTGAGAGAAGAGGCTAGCAGTAGAGAGGCTAGGAGCGTGAGAGAGAACAGGCTAGCAGTGGAGAGGCTAGGAGAGTGAGAGAGAGAACAGGCTAGCAGTGGAGAGGCTAAGGAACGTGAGAGAACAGGCTAACAGTGGAGAGGCTAGGAGCGTGAGAGAACAGGCTAGCAGTAGAGAGGCTAGGAGGGTGAGGGAGAACAGGCTAGCCGTGGAGAGGCTATGAGAGTGAGAGAACAGGCTAGCAGTAGAGAGGCTAGGAGCGTGAGAGAGAACAGGCTAGCAGTGGAGAGGCTAGGAGAGTGAGAGAGAACAGGCTAGCAGTGGAGAGGCTAGGAGAGTGAGAGAGAACAGGCTAGCAGTGGAGAGGCTAGGAGAGAGAGAACAGGCTACCAGTGGAGGCTAGGAGAGTGAGAGAACAGGCTAGCAGTGGAGAGGCTAGGAGAGTGAGAGAACAGGCTAGCAGTGGAGAGGCTAGGAGCATGAGAAAACAGGCTAGCAGTAGAGAGGCTAGGAGCGTGAGAGAGAACAGGCTAGCAGTGGAGAAGCTAGGAGGGTGAGAGAACAGGCTAGCAGTGGAGAGGCTAGGAGCGTGAGAGAGAACAGGCTAGCAGTGGAGAGGCTAGGAGGGTGAGAGAACAGGCTAGCAGTGGAGAGGCTAGGAGCGTGAGAGAACAGGCTAGCAGTGGAGAGGCTAGGAGAGAGAGAACAGGCTAGCAGTGGAGAGGCTAGGAGCGTGAGAGAACAGGCTAGCAGTGGAGAGGCCAGCAGGGTGAGAGAACAGGCTAGCAGTGGAGAGGCTAGGAGCGTGAGAGAACAGGCTAGCAGTGGAGAGGCTAGGAGAGAGAGAGAGAACAGGCGAGCAGTGGAGAGGCTAGGAGAGTGAGTGAGAACAGGCTAGCAGTGGAGAGGCTAGGAGAGAGAGAACAGGCTAGCAGTGGAGAGGCTAGGAGAGTGAGAGAACAGGCTAGCAGTGGAGAGACTAGGAGAGTGAGAGAACAGGCTAGCAGTGGAGAGGCTAGGAGCGTGAGAGAACAGGCTAGCAGTAGAGAGGCTAGGAGCGTGAGAGAGAACAGGCAGGCAGTGGAGAGGCTAGGAGAGTGAGAGAACAGGCTAGCAGTGGAGAGGCTAGGAGCGTGAGAGAACAGGCTAGCAGTGGAGAGGCTAGGAGCGTGAGAGAACAGGCTAGCAGTGGAGAGGCTAGGAGAGAGAGAACAGGCGAGCCGTGGAGAGGCTTGGAGAGAGAGAACAGGGCAGCAGTGGAGAGGCTAGGAGCGTGAGAGAGAACAGGCTAGCAGTGGAGAGGCTAGGAGCGTGAGAGAACAGGCTAGCAGTGGAGAGGCTAAGGAGAGTGAGAGAACAGGCTAGCAGTAGAGAGGCTAGGAGCGTGAGAGAGAACAGGCTAGCAGTGGAGAGGCTAGGAGAGTGAGAGAGAACAGGCTAGCAGTGGAGAGGCTAGGAGAGAGAGAACAGGCTAGCAGTGGAGAGGCTTGGAGAGAGAGAACAGGGCAGCAGTGGAGAGGCTAGGAGCGTGAGAGAGAACAGGCTAGCAGTGGAGAGGCTAGGAGCGTGAGAGCACAGGCTAGCAGTGGAGAGGCTAAGGAGAGTGAGAGAAGAGGCTAGCAGTAGAGAGGCTAGGAGCGTGAGAGAGAACAGGCTAGCAGTGGAGAGGCTAGGAGAGTGAGAGAGAGAACAGGCTAGCAGTGGAGAGGCTAAGGAACGTGAGAGAACAGGCTAACAGTGGAGAGGCTAGGAGCGTGAGAGAACAGGCTAGCAGTAGAGAGGCTAGGAGGGTGAGGGAGAACAGGCTAGCCGTGGAGAGGCTATGAGAGTGAGAGAACAGGCTAGCAGTAGAGAGGCTAGGAGCGTGAGAGAGAACAGGCTAGCAGTGGAGAGGCTAGGAGAGTGAGAGAGAACAGGCTAGCAGTGGAGAGGCTAGGAGAGTGAGAGAGAACAGGCTAGCAGTGGAGAGGCTAGGAGAGAGAGAACAGGCTACCAGTGGAGGCTAGGAGAGTGAGAGAACAGGCTAGCAGTGGAGAGGCTAGGAGAGTGAGAGAACAGGCTAGCAGTGGAGAGGCTAGGAGCATGAGAGAACAGGCTAGCAGTAGAGAGGCTAGGAGCGTGAGAGAGAACAGGCTAGCAGTGGAGAAGCTAGGAGGGTGAGAGAACAGGCTAGCAGTGGAGAGGCTAGGAGCGTGAGAGAGAACAGGCTAGCAGTGGAGAGGCTAGGAGGGTGAGAGAACAGGCTAGCAGTGGAGAGGCTAGGAGCGTGAGAGAACAGGCTAGCAGTGGAGAGGCTAGGAGAGAGAGAACAGGCTAGCAGTGGAGAGGCTAGGAGCGTGAGAGAACAGGCTAGCAGTGGAGAGGCCAGCAGGGTGAGAGAACAGGCTAGCAGTGGAGAGGCTAGGAGCGTGAGAGAACAGGCTAGCAGTGGAGAGGCTAGGAGAGAGAGAGAGAACAGGCGAGCAGTGGAGAGGCTAGGAGAGTGAGTGAGAACAGGCTAGCAGTGGAGAGGCTAGGAGAGAGAGAACAGGCTAGCAGTGGAGAGGCTAGGAGAGTGAGAGAACAGGCTAGCAGTGGAGAGACTAGGAGAGTGAGAGAACAGGCTAGCAGTGGAGAGGCTAGGAGCGTGAGAGAACAGGCTAGCAGTAGAGAGGCTAGGAGCGTGAGAGAGAACAGGCAGGCAGTGGAGAGGCTAGGAGAGTGAGAGAACAGGCTAGCAGTGGAGAGGCTAGGAGCGTGAGAGAACAGGCTAGCAGTGGAGAGGCTAGGAGCGTGAGAGAACAGGCTAGCAGTGGAGAGGCTAGGAGAGAGAGAACAGGCTAGCAGTGGAGAGGCTAGGAGCGTGAGAGAACAGGCTAGCAGTGGAGAGGCCAGGAGGGTGAGAGAGAACAGGCGAGCCGTGGAGAGGCTTGGAGAGAGAGAACAGGGCAGCAGTGGAGAGGCTAGGAGCGTGAGAGAGAACAGGCTAGCAGTGGAGAGGCTAGGAGCGTGAGAGAACAGGCTAGCAGTGGAGAGGCTAAGGAGAGTGAGAGAACAGGCTAGCAGTAGAGAGGCTAGGAGCGTGAGAGAGAACAGGCTAGCAGTGGAAAGGCTAGGAGAGTGAGAGAGGGAGAACAGGCTAGCAGTGGAGAGGCTAAGGAGCGTGAGAGAACAGGCTAGCAGTGGAGAGGCTAGGAGCGTGAGAGAACAGGCTAGCAGTAGAGAGGCTAGGAGGGTGAGAGAGAACAGGCGAGCCGTGGAGAGGCTATGAGAGTGAGAGAACAGGCTAGCAGTAGAGAGGCTAGGAGCGTGAGAGAGAACAGGCTAGCAGTGGAGAGGCTAGGAGAGTGAGAGAGAACAGGCTAGCAGTGGAGAGGCTAGGAGAGTGAGAGAGAACAGGCTAGCAGTGGAGAGGCTAGGAGAGAGAGAACAGGCTAGCAGTGGAGAGGCTAGGAGAGTGAGAGAACAGGCTAGCAGTGGAGAGGCTAGGAGAGTGAGAGAACAGGCTAGCAGTGGAGAGGCTAGGAGCGTGAGAGAATAGGCTAGCAGTAGAGAGGCTAGGAGCGTGAGAGAGAACAGGCTAGCAGTGGAGAGGCTAGGAGGGTGAGAGAACAGGCTAGCAGTGGAGAGGCTAGGAGCGTGAGAGAACAGGCTAGCAGTGGAGAGGCTAGGAGAGTGAGAGAGAACAGGCAGGCAGTGGAGAGGCTAGGAGAGTGAGAGAGAACAGGCTAGCAGTGGAGAGGCTAGGAGGGTGAGAGAACAGGCTAGCAGTGGAGAGGCTAGGAGAGTGAGAGAGAACAGGCTAGCAGTGGAGAGGCTAGGAGCGTGAGAGAACAGGCTAGCAGTAGAGAGGCTAGGAGCGGGAGAGAGAACAGGCTAGCAGTGGAGAGGCTAGGAGGGTGAGAGAACAGGCTAGCAGTGGAGAGGCTAGGAGCGTGAGAGAGAACAGGCTAGCAGTGGAGAGGCTAGGAGAGTGAGGGAGAACAGGCAGGCAGTGGAGAGGCTAGGAGAGTGAGAGAGAACAGGCTAGCAGTGGAGAGGCTAGGAGGGTGAGAGAACAGGCTAGCAGTGGAGAGGCTAGGAGCGTGAGAGAACAGGCTAGCAGTGGAGAGGCTAGGAGAGAGAGAACAGGCTAGCAGTGGAGAGGCTAGGAGCGTGAGAGAACAGGCTAGCAGTGGAGAGGCTAGGAGTGTGAGAGAACGGGCTAGCAGTAGAGAGGCTAGGAGGGTGAGAGAGAACAGGCTAGCCGTGGAGAGGCTATGAGAGTGAGAAAACAGGCTAGCAGTAGAGAGGCTAGGAGCGTGAGAGAACAGGCTAGCAGTGGAGAGGCTAGGAGAGTGAGAGATAACAGGCTAGCAGTGGAGAGGCTAGGAGAGTGAGAGATAACAGGCTAGCAGTGGAGAGGCTAGGAGAGTGAGAGAGAACAGGCTAGCAGTGGAGAGGCTAGGAGAGTGAGAGAGAACAGGCTAGCAGTGGAGAGGCTAGGAGAGTGAGAGATAACAGGCTAGCAGTGGAGAGGCTAGGAGAGTGAGAGAGAACAGGCTAGCAGTGGAGAGGCTAGGAGAGAGAGAACAGGCTAGCAGTGGAGAGGCTAGGAGAGTGAGAGAACAGGCTAGCAGTGGAGAGGCTAGGAGAGTGAGAGAACAGGCTAGCAGTGGAGAGGCTAGGAGCGTGAGAGAATAGGCTAGCAGTAGAGAGGCTAGGAGCGTGAGAGAGAACAGGCTAGCAGTGGAGAGGCTAGGAGGGTGAGAGAACAGGCTAGCAGTGGAGAGGCTAGGAGCGTGAGAGAACAGGCTAGCAGTGGAGAGGCTAGGAGAGTGAGAGAGAACAGGCAGGCAGTGGAGAGGCTAGGAGAGTGAGAGAGAACAGGCTAGCAGTGGAGAGGCTAGGAGGGTGAGAGAACAGGCTAGCAGTGGAGAGGCTAGGAGAGTGAGAGAGAACAGGCTAGCAGTGGAGAGGCTAGGAGCGTGAGAGAACAGGCTAGCAGTAGAGAGGCTAGGAGCGGGAGAGAGAACAGGCTAGCAGTGGAGAGGCTAGGAGGGTGAGAGAACAGGCTAGCAGTGGAGAGGCTAGGAGCGTGAGAGAGAACAGGCAGGCAGTGGAGAGGCTAGGAGAGTGAGAGAGAACAGGCTAGCAGTGGAGAGGCTAGGAGGGTGAGAGAACAGGCTAGCAGTGGAGAGGCTAGGAGCGTGAGAGAACAGGCTAGCAGTGGAGAGGTTAGGAGAGAGAGAACAGGCTAGCAGTGGAGAGGCTAGGAGCGTGAGAGAACAGGCTAGCAGTGGAGAGGCTAGGAGTGTGAGAGAACGGGCTAGCAGTAGAGAGGCTAGGAGGGTGAGAGAGAACAGGCTAGTCGTGGAGAGGCTATGAGAGTGAGAGAACAGGCTAGCAGTAGAGAGGCTAGGAGCGTGAGAGAACAGGCTAGCAGTGGAGAGGCTAGGAGAGTGAGAGATAACAGGCTAGCAGTGGAGAGGCTAGGAGAGTGAGAGAGAACAGGCTAGCAGTGGAGAGGCTAGGAGAGAGAGAACAGGCTAGCAGTGTAGAGGCTAGGAGAGTGAGCGAACAGGCTAGCAGTGGAGAGGCTAGGAGAGTGAGAGAACAGGCTAGCAGTGAAGAGGCTAGGAGCGTGAGAGAACAGGCTAGCAGTAGAGAGGCTAGGAGCGTGAGAGAGAACAGGCTAGCAGTGGAGAGGCTAGGAAGGTGAGAGAATAGGCTAGCAGTGGAGAGGCTAGGAGCGTGAGAGAGAACAGGCTAGCAGTGGAGAGGCTAGGAGAGTGAGAGAGAACAGGCAGGCAGTGGAGAGGCTAGGAGAGTGAGAGAGAACAGGCTAGCAGTGGAGAGGCTAGGAGGGTGAGAGAACAGGCTAGCAGTGGAGAGGCTAGGAGAGTGAGAGAACAGGCTAGCAGTGGAGAGGCTAGGAGGGTGAGAGAACAGGCTAGCAGTGGAGAGGCTAGGAGCGTGTGAGAACAGGCTAGCAGTGGAGAGGCTAGGAGCATGAGAGAGAACAGGCTAGCAGTGGAGAGGCTAGGAGAGAGAGAGAACAGGCGAGCAGTGGAGAGGCTAGGAGAGAGAACAGGCTAGCAGTGGAGAGGCTAGGAGAGGGTGAGAGAACAGGCTAGCAGTGGAGAGGCTAGGAGAGTGAGAGAACAGGCTAGCAGTGGAGAGGCTTGGGGAGAGAGAACAGGGCAGCAGTGGAGAGGCTAGGAGCGTGAGAGAGAACAGGCTAGCAGTGGAGAGGCTAGGAGCGTGAGAGAACAGCCTAGCAGTGGAGAGGCTAAGGAGAGTGAGAGAACAGGCTAGCAGTAGAGAGGCTAGGAGCGTGAGAGAGAACAGGCTAGCAGTGGAGAGGCTAGGAGAGTGAGAGAGAACAGGCTAGCAGTGGAGAGGCTAGGAGAGTGAGAGAGAACAGGCTAGCAGTGGAGAGGCTAGGAGCGTGAGAGAACAGGCTAGCAGTGGAGAGGCTAAGGAGAGTGAGAGAACAGGCTAGCAGTAGAGAGGCTAGGAGCGTGAGAGAGAACAGGCTAGCAGTGGAGAGGCTAGGAGAGTGAGAGAGAGAACAGGCTAGCAGTGGAGAGGCTAGGAGCGTGAGAGAACAGGCTAGCAGTGGAGAGGCTAAGGAGTGTGAGAGAACAGGCTAGCAGTGGAGAGGCTAGGAGAGTGAGAGAGAACAGGCTAGCAGTGGAGAGGCTAAGGAGGGTGAGAAAACAGGCTAGCAGTGGAGTGGCTAGGAGCGTGAGAGAACAGGCTAGCAGTAGAGAGGCTAGGAGAGAGAGAATAGGCTAGCAGTGGAGAGGCTAGGAGCGTGAGAGAACAGGCTAGCAGTGGAGAGGCCAGGAGGGTGAGAGAACAGGCTAGCAGTGGAGAGGCTAGGAGCGTGAGAGAGAACAGGCTAGCAGTGGAGAGGCTAGGAGAGAGAGAGAGAACAGGCGAGCAGTGGAGAGGCTATGAGAGTGAGAGAGAACAGGCTAGCAGTGGAGAGGCTAGGAGAGGGTGAGAGAACAGGCTAGCAGTGGAGAGGCTAGGAGAGGGTGAGAGAACAGGCTAGCAGTGGAGAGGCTAGGAGAGTGAGAGAACAGGCTAGCAGTGGAGAGGCTTGGAGAGAGAGAACAGGGCAGCAGTGGAGAGGCTAGGAGCGTGAGAGAGAACAGGCTAGCAGTGGAGAGGCTAGGAGAGTGAGAGAGAGAACAGGCTAGCAGTGGAGAGGCTAAGGAGCGTGAGAGAACAGGCTAGCAGTGGAGAGGCTAGGAGAATGACAGAGAACAGGCTAGCAGTGGAGAGGCTAGGAGAGTGAGAGAGAACAGGCTAGCAGTGGAGAGGCTAGGAGAAAGAGAACAGGCTAGCAGTGGAGAGGCTAGGAGAGTGAGAGAACAGGCTAGCAGTGGAGAGGCTAGGAGAGTGAGAGAACAGGCTATCAGTGGAGAGGCTAGGAGCGTGAGAGAACAGGCTAGCAGTAGAGAGGCTAGGAGCGTGAGAGAGAACAGGCTAGCAGTGGATAGGCTAGGAGGGTGAGAGAACAGGCTAGCAGTGGAGAGGCTAGGAGCGTGAGAGAGAACAGGCTAGCAGTGGAGAGGCTAGGAGAGTGAGAGAGAACAGGCAGGCAGTGGAGAGGCTAGGAGAGTGAGAGAGAACAGGCTAGCAGTGGAGAGGCTAGGAGGGTGAGAGAACAGGCTAGCAGTGGAGAGGCTAGGAGAGTGAGAGAGAACAGGCTAGCAGTGGAGAGGCTAGGAGGGTGAGAGAACAGGCTAGCAGTGGAGAGGCTAGGAGCGTGAGAGAACAGGCTAGCAGTGGAGAGGGCTAGGAGAGAGAGAACAGGCTAGCAGTGGAGAGGCTAGGAGCGTGAGAGAACAGGCTAGCAGTGGAGAGGCTAGGAGCGTGAGAGAACAGGCTAGCAGTAGAGAGGCTAGGAGGGTGAGAGAGAACAGGCTAGCAGTGGAGAGGCTAGGAGAGGGTGAGAGAACAGGCTAGCAGTGGAGAGGCTAGGAGAGGGTGAGAGAACAGGCTAGCAGTGGAGAGGCTAGGAGAGGGTGAGAGAACAGGCTAGCAGTGGAGAGGCTAGGAGAGTGAGTGAACAGGCTAGCAGTGGAGAGGCTTGGAGAGAGAGAACAGGGCAGCAGTGGAGAGGCTAGGAGCGTGAGAGAGAACAGGCTAGCAGTGGAGAGGCTAGGAGCGTGAGAGCACAGGCTAGCAGTGGAGAGGCTAAGGAGAGTGAGAGAACAGGCTAGCAGTAGAGAGGCTAGGAGCGTGAGAGAGAACAGGCTAGCAGTGGAGAGGCTAGGAGAGTGAGAGAGAGAACAGGCTAGCAGTGGAGAGGCTAAGGAACGTGAGAGAACAGGCTAGCAGTGGAGAGGCTAGGAGCGTGAGAGAACAGGCTAGCAGTAGAGAGGCTAGGAGGGTGAGAGAGAACAGGCTAGCCGTGGAGAGGCTATGAGAGTGAGAGAACAGGCTAGCAGTAGAGAGGCTAGGAGCGTGAGAGAGAACAGGCTAGCAGTGGAGAGGCTAGGAGAGTGAGAGAGAACAGGCTAGCAGTGGAGAGGCTAGGAGAGTGAGAGAGAACAGGCTAGCAGTGGAGAGGCTAGGAGAGAGAGAACAGGCTACCAGTGGAGGCTAGGAGAGTGAGAGAACAGGCTAGCAGTGGAGAGGCTAGGAGAGTGAGAGAACAGGCTAGCAGTGGAGAGGCTAGGAGGGTGAGAGAACAGGCTAGCAGTGGAGAGGCTAGGAGCGTGAGAGAACAGGCTAGCAGTGGAGAGGCTAGGAGAGTGAGAGAGAACAGGCAGGCAGTGGAGAGGCTAGGAGAGTGAGAGAGAACAGGCTAGCAGTGGAGAGGCTAGGAGGGTGAGAGAACAGGCTAGCAGTGGAGAGGCTAGGAGAGTGAGAGAGAACAGGCTAGCAGTGGAGAGGCTAGGAGCGTGAGAGAACAGGCTAGCAGTAGAGAGGCTAGGAGCGGGAGAGAGAACAGGCTAGCAGTGGAGAGGCTAGGAGGGTGAGAGAACAGGCTAGCAGTGGAGAGGCTAGGAGCGTGAGAGAGAACAGGCAGGCAGTGGAGAGGCTAGGAGAGTGAGAGAGAACAGGCTAGCAGTGGAGAGGCTAGGAGGGTGAGAGAACAGGCTAGCAGTGGAGAGGCTAGGAGCGTGAGAGAACAGGCTAGCAGTGGAGAGGTTAGGAGAGAGAGAACAGGCTAGCAGTGGAGAGGCTAGGAGCGTGAGAGAACAGGCTAGCAGTGGAGAGGCTAGGAGTGTGAGAGAACGGGCTAGCAGTAGAGAGGCTAGGAGGGTGAGAGAGAACAGGCTAGTCGTGGAGAGGCTATGAGAGTGAGAGAACAGGCTAGCAGTAGAGAGGCTAGGAGCGTGAGAGAACAGGCTAGCAGTGGAGAGGCTAGGAGAGTGAGAGATAACAGGCTAGCAGTGGAGAGGCTAGGAGAGTGAGAGAGAACAGGCTAGCAGTGGAGAGGCTAGGAGAGAGAGAACAGGCTAGCAGTGTAGAGGCTAGGAGAGTGAGCGAACAGGCTAGCAGTGGAGAGGCTAGGAGAGTGAGAGAACAGGCTAGCAGTGAAGAGGCTAGGAGCGTGAGAGAACAGGCTAGCAGTAGAGAGGCTAGGAGCGTGAGAGAGAACAGGCTAGCAGTGGAGAGGCTAGGAAGGTGAGAGAATAGGCTAGCAGTGGAGAGGCTAGGAGCGTGAGAGAGAACAGGCTAGCAGTGGAGAGGCTAGGAGAGTGAGAGAGAACAGGCAGGCAGTGGAGAGGCTAGGAGAGTGAGAGAGAACAGGCTAGCAGTGGAGAGGCTAGGAGGGTGAGAGAACAGGCTAGCAGTGGAGAGGCTAGGAGAGTGAGAGAACAGGCTAGCAGTGGAGAGGCTAGGAGGGTGAGAGAACAGGCTAGCAGTGGAGAGGCTAGGAGCGTGAGAGAACAGGCTAGCAGTGGAGAGGCCAGGAGGGTGAGAGAACAGGCTAGCAGTGGAGAGGCTAGGAGCATGAGAGAGAACAGGCTAGCAGTGGAGAGGCTAGGAGAGAGAGAGAACAGGCGAGCAGTGGAGAGGCTAGGAGAGAGAACAGGCTAGCAGTGGAGAGGCTAGGAGAGGGTGAGAGAACAGGCTAGCAGTGGAGAGGCTAGGAGAGTGAGAGAACAGGCTAGCAGTGGAGAGGCTTGGGGAGAGAGAACAGGGCAGCAGTGGAGAGGCTAGGAGCGTGAGAGAGAACAGGCTAGCAGTAGAGAGGCTAGGAGCGTGAGAGAGAACAGGCTAGCAGTGGAGAGGCTAGGAGAGTGAGAGAGAACAGGCTAGCAGTGGAGAGGCTAGGAGAGTGAGAGAGAACAGGCTAGCAGTGGAGAGGCTAGAAGCGTGAGAGAACAGGCTAGCAGTGGAGAGGCTAAGGAGAGTGAGAGAACAGGCTAGCAGTAGAGAGGCTAGGAGCGTGAGAGAGAACAGGCTAGCAGTGGAGAGGCTAGGAGAGTGAGAGAGAGAACAGGCTAGCAGTGGAGAGGCTAGGAGCGTGAGAGAACAGGCTAGCAGTGGAGAGGCTAAGGAGTGTGAGAGAACAGGCTAGCAGTGGAGAGGCTAGGAGAGTGAGAGAGAACAGGCTAGCAGTGGAGAGGCTAAGGAGGGTGAGAGAACAGGCTAGCAGTGGAGTGGCTAGGAGCGTGAGAGAACAGGCTAGCAGTAGAGAGGCTAGGAGAGAGAGAATAGGCTAGCAGTGGAGAGGCTAGGAGCGTGAGAGAACAGGCTAGCAGTGGAGAGGCCAGGAGGGTGAGAGAACAGGCTAGCAGTGGAGAGGCTAGGAGCGTGAGAGAGAACAGGCTAGCAGTGGAGAGGCTAGGAGAGAGAGAGAGAACAGGCGAGCAGTGGAGAGGCTATGAGAGTGAGAGAGAACAGGCTAGCAGTGGAGAGGCTAGGAGAGGGTGAGAGAACAGGCTAGCAGTGGAGAGGCTAGGAGAGGGTGAGAGAACAGGCTAGCAGTGGAGAGGCTAGGAGAGTGAGAGAACAGGCTAGCAGTGGAGAGGCTTGGAGAGAGAGAACAGGGCAGCAGTGGAGAGGCTAGGAGCGTGAGAGAGAACAGGCTAGCAGTGGAGAGGCTAGGAGAGTGAGAGAGAGAACAGGCTAGCAGTGGAGAGGCTAAGGAGCGTGAGAGAACAGGCTAGCAGTGGAGAGGCTAGGAGAATGAGAGAGAACAGGCTAGCAGTGGAGAGGCTAGGAGAGTGAGAGAGAACAGGCTAGCAGTGGAGAGGCTAGGAGAGTGAGAGAGAACAGGCTAGCAGTGGAGAGGCTAGGAGAAAGAGAACAGGCTAGCAGTGGAGAGGCTAGGAGAGTGAGAGAACAGGCTAGCAGTGGAGAGGCTAGGAGAGTGAGAGAACAGGCTAGCAGTGGAGAGGCTAGGAGCGTGAGAGAACAGGCTAGCAGTAGAGAGGCTAGGAGCGTGAGAGAGAACAGGCTAGCAGTGGATAGGCTAGGAGGGTGAGAGAACAGGCTAGCAGTGGAGAGGCTAGGAGCGTGAGAGAGAACAGGCTAGCAGTGGAGAGGCTAGGAGAGTGAGAGAGAACAGGCAGGCAGTGGAGAGGCTAGGAGAGTGAGAGAGAACAGGCTAGCAGTGGAGAGGCTAGGAGGGTGAGAGAACAGGCTAGCAGTGGAGAGGCTAGGAGAGTGAGAGAGAACAGGCTAGCAGTGGAGAGGCTAGGAGGGTGAGAGAACAGGCTAGCAGTGGAGAGGCTAGGAGCGTGAGAGAACAGGCTAGCAGTGGAGAGGGCTAGGAGAGAGAGAACAGGCTAGCAGTGGAGAGGCTAGGAGCGTGAGAGAACAGGCTAGCAGTGGAGAGGCTAGGAGCGTGAGAGAACAGGCTAGCAGTAGAGAGGCTAGGAGGGTGAGAGAGAACAGGCTAGCAGTGGAGAGGCTAGGAGAGGGTGAGAGAACAGGCTAGCAGTGGAGAGGCTAGGAGAGGGTGAGAGAACAGGCTAGCAGTGGAGAGGCTAGGAGAGGGTGAGAGAACAGGCTAGCAGTGGAGAGGCTAGGAGAGTGAGTGAACAGGCTAGCAGTGGAGAGGCTTGGAGAGAGAGAACAGGGCAGCAGTGGAGAGGCTAGGAGCGTGAGAGAGAACAGGCTAGCAGTGGAGAGGCTAGGAGCGTGAGAGCACAGGCTAGCAGTGGAGAGGCTAAGGAGAGTGAGAGAACAGGCTAGCAGTAGAGAGGCTAGGAGCGTGAGAGAGAACAGGCTAGCAGTGGAGAGGCTAGGAGAGTGAGAGAGAGAACAGGCTAGCAGTGGAGAGGCTAAGGAACGTGAGAGAACAGGCTAGCAGTGGAGAGGCTAGGAGCGTGAGAGAACAGGCTAGCAGTAGAGAGGCTAGGAGGGTGAGAGAGAACAGGCTAGCCGTGGAGAGGCTATGAGAGTGAGAGAACAGGCTAGCAGTAGAGAGGCTAGGAGCGTGAGAGAGAACAGGCTAGCAGTGGAGAGGCTAGGAGAGTGAGAGAGAACAGGCTAGCAGTGGAGAGGCTAGGAGAGTGAGAGAGAACAGGCTAGCAGTGGAGAGGCTAGGAGAGAGAGAACAGGCTACCAGTGGAGGCTAGGAGAGTGAGAGAACAGGCTAGCAGTGGAGAGGCTAGGAGAGTGAGAGAACAGGCTAGCAGTGGAGAGGCTAGGAGCGTGAGAGAGAACAGGCTAGCAGTGGAGAAGCTAGGCGGGTGAGAGAACAGGCTAGCAGTGGAGAGGCTAGGAGCGTGAGAGAGAACAGGCTAGCAGTGGAGAGGCTAGGAGAGTGAGAGAGAACAGGCAGGCAGTGGAGAGGCTAGGAGAGTGAGAGAGAACAGGCTAGCAGTGGAGAGGCTAGGAGGGTGAGAGAACAGGCTAGCAGTGGAGAGGCTAGGAGGGTGAGAGAGAACAGGCTAGCTGTGGAGAGGCTATGAGAGTGAGAGAACAGGCTAGCAGTAGAGAGGCTAGGAGCGTGAGAGAACAGGCTAGCAGTGGAGAGGCTAGGAGAGTGAGAGATAACAGGCTAGCAGTGGAGAGGCTAGGAGAGTGAGAGAGAACAGGCTAGCAGTGGAGAGGCTAGGAGAGAGAGAACAGGCTAGCAGTGGAGAGGCTAGGAGAGTGAGAGAACAGGCTAGCAGTGGAGAGGCTAGAAGCGTGAGAGAACAGGCTAGCAGTAGAGAGGCTAGGAGCGTGAGAGAGAACAGGCAGGCAGTGGAGAGGCTAGGAGAGTGAGAGAACAGGCTAGCAGTGGAGAGGCTAGGAGCGTGAGAGAACAGGCTAGCAGTGGAGAGGCTAGGAGAGAACAGGCTAGCAGTGGAGAGGCTAGGAGCGTGAGAGAACAGGCTAGCAGTGGAGAGGCCAGGAGGGTGAGAGAGAACAGGCGAGCCGTGGAGAGGCTTGGAGAGAGAGAACAGGGCAGCAGTGGAGAGGCTAGGAGCGTGAGAGAGAACAGGCTAGCAGTGGAGAGGCTAGGAGCGTGAGAGAACAGGCTAGCAGTGGAGAGGCTAAGGAGAGTGAGAGAACAGGCTAGCAGTAGAGAGGCTAGGAGCGTGAGAGAGAACAGGCTAGCAGTGGAAAGGCTAGGAGAGTGAGAGAGGGAGAACAGGCTAGCAGTGGAGAGGCTAAGGAGCGTGAGAGAACAGGCTAGCAGTGGAGAGGCTAGGAGCGTGAGAGAACAGGCTAGCAGTAGAGAGGCTAGGAGGGTGAGAGAGAACAGGCGAGCCGTGGAGAGGCTATGAGAGTGAGAGAACAGGCTAGCAGTGGAGAGGCTAGGAGAGTGAGAGAGAACAGGCTAGCAGTGGAGAGGCTAGGAGAGTGAGAGAGAACAGGCTAGCAGTGGAGAGGCTAGGAGAGAGAGAACAGGCTAGCAGTGGAGAGGCTAGGAGAGTGAGAGAACAGGCTAGCAGTGGAGAGGCTAGGAGAGAGAGAACAGGCTAGCAGTGGAGAGGCTAGGAGCGTGAGAGAATAGGCTAGCAGTAGAGAGGCTAGGAGCGTGAGAGAGAACAGGCTAGCAGTGGAGAGGCTAGGAGGGTGAGAGAACAGGCTAGCAGTGGAGAGGCTAGGAGCGTGAGAGAACAGGCTAGCAGTGGAGAGGCTAGGAGAGTGAGAGAGAACAGGCAGGCAGTGGAGAGGCTAGGAGAGTGAGAAAGAACAGGCTAGCAGTGGAGAGGCTAGGAGGGTGAGAGAACAGGCTAGCAGTGGAGAGGCTAGGAGAGTGAGAGAGAACAGGCTAGCAGTGGAGAGGCTAGGAGCGTGAGAGAACAGGCTAGCAGTAGAGAGGCTAGGAGCGGGAGAGAGAACAGGCTAGCAGTGGAGAGGCTAGGAGGGTGAGAGAACAGGCTAGCAGTGGAGAGGCTAGGAGCGTGAGAGAGAACAGGCTAGCAGTGGAGAGGCTAGGAGAGTGAGAGAGAACAGGCAGGCAGTGGAGAGGCTAGGAGCGTGAGAGAGAACAGGCTAGCAGTGGAGAGGCTAGGAGGGTGAGAGAACAGGCTAGCAGTGGAGAGGCTAGGAGAGTGAGAGAGAACAGGCTAGCAGTGGAGAGGCTAGGAGAGTGAGAGAGAACAGGCTAGCAGTGGAGAGGCTAGGAGGGTGAGAGAACAGGCTAGCAGTGGAGAGGCTAGGAGCGTGAGAGAGAACAGGCTAGCAGTGGAGAGGCTAGGAGAGTGAGAGAGAACAGGCAGGCAGTGGAGAGGCTAGGAGCGTGAGAGAGAACAGGCTAGCAGTGGAGAGGCTAGGAGGGTGAGAGAACAGGCTAGCAGTGGAGAGGCTAGGAGAGTGAGAGAGAACAGGCTAGCAGTGGAGAGGCTAGGAGGGTGAGAGAACAGGCTAGCAGTGGAGAGGCTAGGAGCGTGAGAGAACAGGCTAGCAGTGGAGAGGCTAGGAGAGTGAGAGAGAACAGGCAGGCAGTGGAGAGGCTAGGAGAGTGAGAGAGAACAGGCTAGCAGTGGAGAGGCTAGGAGGGTGAGAGAACAGGCTAGCAGTGGAGAGGCTAGGAGAGTGAGAGAGAACAGGCTAGCAGTGGAGAGGCTAGGAGCGTGAGAGAACAGGCTAGCAGTAGAGAGGCTAGGAGCGGGAGAGAGAACAGGCTAGCAGTGGAGAGGCTAGGAGGGTGAGAGAACAGGCTAGCAGTGGAGAGGCTAGGAGCGTGAGAGAGAACAGGCTAGCAGTGGAGAGGCTAGGAGAGTGAGAGAGAACAGGCAGGCAGTGGAGAGGCTAGGAGCGTGAGAGAGAACAGGCTAGCAGTGGAGAGGCTAGGAGGGTGAGAGAACAGGCTAGCAGTGGAGAGGCTAGGAGAGTGAGAGAACAGGCTAGCAGTAGAGAGGCTAGGAGCGTGAGAGAGAACAGGCTAGCAGTGGAGAGGCTAGGAGAGTGAGAGATAACAGGCTAGCAGTGGAGAGGCTAGGAGAGTGAGAGAGAACAGGCTAGCAGTGGAGAGGCTAGGAGAGTGAGAGAGAACAGGCAGGCAGTGGAGAGGCTAGGAGAGAGAGAGAACAGGCTAGCAGTGGAGAGGCAAGGAGGGTGAGAGAACAGGCTAGCAGTGGAGAGGCTAGGAGAGTGAGAGAGAACAGGCTAGCAGTGGAGAGGCTAGGAGGGTGAGAGAACAGGCTAGCAGTGGAGAGGCTAGGAGCGTGAGAGAACAGGCTAGCAGTGGAGAGGCTAGGAGAGAGAGAACAGGCTAGCAGTGGAGAGGCTAGGAGCGTGAGAGAACAGGCTAGCAGTGGAGAGGCCAGGAGGGTGAGAGAACAGGCTAGCAGTGGAGAGGCTAGGAGAGAGAGAGAGAACAGGCGAGCAGTGGAGAGGCTAGGAGAGTGAGAGAGAACAGGCTAGCAGTGGAGAGGCTAGGAGAGGGTGAGAGAACAGGCTAGCAGTGGAGAGGCTAGGAGAGGGTGAGCGAACAGGCTAGCAGTGGAGAGGCTAGGAGAGGGTGAGAGAACAGGCTAGCAGTGGAGAGGCTAGGAGAGTGAGAGAACAGGCTAGCAGTGGAGAGGCTTGGAGAGAGAGAACAGGGCAGCAGTGGAGAGGCTAGGAGCGTGAGAGAGAACAGGCTAGCAGTGGAGAGGCTAGGAGCGTGAGAGCACAGGCTAGCAGTGGAGAGGCTAAGGAGAGTGAGAGAACAGGCTAGCAGTAGAGAGGCTAGGAGCGTGAGAGAGAACAGGCTAGCAGTGGAGAGGCTAAGGAACGTGAGACAACAGGCTAGCAGTGGAGAGGCTAGGAGCGTGAGAGAACAGGCTAGCAGTAGAGAGGCTAGGAGGGTGAGAGAGAACAGGCTAGCCGTGGAGAGGCTATGAGAGTGAGAGAACAGGCTAGCAGTAGAGAGGCTAGGAGCGTGAGAGAGAACAGGCTAGCAGTGGAGAGGCTAGGAGAGTGAGAGAGAACAGGCTAGCAGTGGAGAGGCTAGGAGAGTGAGAGAGAACAGGCTAGCAGTGGAGAGGCTAGGAGAGAGAGAACAGGCTACCAGTGGAGGCTAGGAGAGTGAGAGAACAGGCTAGCAGTGGAGAGGCTAGGAGAGTGAGAGAACAGGCTAGCAGTGGAGAGGCTAGGAGCGTGAGAGAGAACAGGCTAGCAGTGGAGAAGCTAGGAGGGTGAGAGAACAGGCTAGCAGTGGAGAGGCTAGGAGCGTGAGAGAGAACAGGCTAGCAGTGGAGAGGCTAGGAGAGTGAGAGAGAACAGGCAGGCAGTGGAGAGGCTAGGAGAGTGAGAGAGAACAGGCTAGCAGTGGAGAGGCTAGGAGGGTGAGAGAACAGGCTAGCAGTGGAGAGGCTAGGAGGGTGAGAGAGAACAGGCTAGCTGTGGAGAGGCTATGAGAGTGAGAGAACAGGCTAGCAGTAGAGAGGCTAGGAGCGTGAGAGAACAGGCTAGCAGTGGAGAGGCTAGGAGAGTGAGAGATAACAGGCTAGCAGTGGAGAGGCTAGGAGAGTGAGAGAGAACAGGCTAGCAGTGGAGAGGCTAGGAGAGAGAGAACAGGCTAGCAGTGGAGAGGCTAGGAGAGTGAGAGAACAGGCTAGCAGTGGAGAGGCTAGGAGCGTGAGAGAACAGGCTAGCAGTAGAGAGGCTAGGAGCGTGAGAGAGAACAGGCAGGCAGTGGAGAGGCTAGGAGAGTGAGAGAACAGGCTAGCAGTGGAGAGGCTAGGAGAGAACAGGCTAGCAGTGGAGAGGCTAGGAGCGTGAGAGAACAGGCTAGCAGTGGAGAGGCCAGGAGGGTGAGAGCGAACAGGCGAGCCGTGGAGAGGCTTGGAGAGAGAGAACAGGGCAGCAGTGGAGAGGCTAGGAGCGTGAGAGAGAACAGGCTAGCAGTGGAGAGGCTAGGAGCGTGAGAGAACAGGCTAGCAGTGGAGAGGCTAAGGAGAGTGAGAGAACAGGCTAGCAGTAGAGAGGCTAGGAGCGTGAGAGAGAACAGGCTAGCAGTGGAAAGGCTAGGAGAGTGAGAGAGGGAGAACAGGCTAGCAGTGGAGAGGCTAAGGAGCGTGAGAGAACAGGCTAGCAGTAGAGAGGCTAGGAGCGTGAGAGAGAACAGGCTAGCAGTGGAGAGGCTAGGAGAGTGAGAGAGAACAGGCTAGCAGTGGAGAGGCTAGGAGAGTGAGAGAGAACAGGCTAGCAGTGGAGAGGCTAGGAGAGGGTGAGAGAACAGGCTAGCAGTGGAGAGGCTAGGAGAGGGTGAGAGAACAGGCTAGCAGTGGAGAGGCTAGGAGAGTGAGTGAACAGGCTAGCAGTGGAGAGGCTTGGAGAGAGAGAACAGGGCAGCAGTGGAGAGGCTAGGAGCGTGAGAGAGAACAGGCTAGCAGTGGAGAGGCTAGGAGCGTGAGAGCACAGGCTAGCAGTGGAGAGGCTAAGGAGAGTGAGAGAACAGGCTAGCAGTAGAGAGGCTAGGAGCGTGAGAGAGAACAGGCTAGCAGTGGAGAGGCTAGGAGAGTGAGAGAGAGAACAGGCTAGCAGTGGAGAGGCTAAGGAACGTGAGAGAACAGGCTAGCAGTGGAGAGGCTAGGAGCGTGAGAGAACAGGCTAGCAGTAGAGAGGCTAGGAGGGTGAGAGAGAACAGGCTAGCCGTGGAGAGGCTATGAGAGTGAGAGAACAGGCTAGCAGTAGAGAGGCTAGGAGCGTGAGAGAGAACAGGCTAGCAGTGGAGAGGCTAGGAGAGTGAGAGAGAACAGGCTAGCAGTGGAGAGGCTAGGAGAGTGAGAGAGAACAGGCTAGCAGTGGAGAGGCTAGGAGAGAGAGAACAGGCTACCAGTGGAGGCTAGGAGAGTGAGAGAACAGGCTAGCAGTGGAGAGGCTAGGAGAGTGAGAGAACAGGCTAGCAGTGGAGAGGCTAGGAGCGTGAGAGAGAACAGGCTAGCAGTGGAGAAGCTAGGAGGGTGAGAGAACAGGCTAGCAGTGGAGAGGCTAGGAGCGTGAGAGAGAACAGGCTAGCAGTGGAGAGGCTAGGAGAGTGAGAGAGAACAGGCAGGCAGTGGAGAGGCTAGGAGAGTGAGAGAGAACAGGCTAGCAGTGGAGAGGCTAGGAGGGTGAGAGAACAGGCTAGCAGTGGAGAGGCTAGGAGGGTGAGAGAGAACAGGCTAGCTGTGGAGAGGCTATGAGAGTGAGAGAACAGGCTAGCAGTAGAGAGGCTAGGAGCGTGAGAGAACAGGCTAGCAGTGGAGAGGCTAGGAGAGTGAGAGATAACAGGCTAGCAGTGGAGAGGCTAGGAGAGTGAGAGAGAACAGGCTAGCAGTGGAGAGGCTAGGAGAGAGAGAACAGGCTAGCAGTGGAGAGGCTAGGAGAGTGAGAGAACAGGCTAGCAGTGGAGAGGCTAGAAGCGTGAGAGAACAGGCTAGCAGTAGAGAGGCTAGGAGCGTGAGAGAGAACAGGCAGGCAGTGGAGAGGCTAGGAGAGTGAGAGAACAGGCTAGCAGTGGAGAGGCTAGGAGCGTGAGAGAACAGGCTAGCAGTGGAGAGGCTAGGAGAGAACAGGCTAGCAGTGGAGAGGCTAGGAGCGTGAGAGAACAGGCTAGCAGTGGAGAGGCCAGGAGGGTGAGAGAGAACAGGCGAGCCGTGGAGAGGCTTGGAGAGAGAGAACAGGGCAGCAGTGGAGAGGCTAGGAGCGTGAGAGAGAACAGGCTAGCAGTGGAGAGGCTAGGAGCGTGAGAGAACAGGCTAGCAGTGGAGAGGCTAAGGAGAGTGAGAGAACAGGCTAGCAGTAGAGAGGCTAGGAGCGTGAGAGAGAACAGGCTAGCAGTGGAAAGGCTAGGAGAGTGAGAGAGGGAGAACAGGCTAGCAGTGGAGAGGCTAAGGAGCGTGAGAGAACAGGCTAGCAGTGGAGAGGCTAGGAGCGTGAGAGAACAGGCTAGCAGTAGAGAGGCTAGGAGGGTGAGAGAGAACAGGCGAGCCGTGGAGAGGCTATGAGAGTGAGAGAACAGGCTAGCAATGGAGAGGCTAGGAGAGTGAGAGAGAACAGGCTAGCAGTGGAGAGGCTAGGAGAGTGAGAGAGAACAGGCTAGCAGTGGAGAGGCTAGGAGAGAGAGAACAGGCTAGCAGTGGAGAGGCTAGGAGAGTGAGAGAACAGGCTAGCAGTGGAGAGGCTAGGAGAGTGAGAGAACAGGCTAGCAGTGGAGAGGCTAGGAGCGTGAGAGAATAGGCTAGCAGTAGAGAGGCTAGGAGCGTGAGAGAGAACAGGCTAGCAGTGGAGAGGCTAGGAGGGTGAGAGAACAGGCTAGCAGTGGAGAGGCTAGGAGCGTGAGAGAACAGGCTAGCAGTGGAGAGGCTAGGAGAGTGAGAGAGAACAGGCAGGCAGTGGAGAGGCTAGGAGAGTGAGAGAGAACAGGCTAGCAGTGGAGAGGCTAGGAGGGTGAGAGAACAGGCTAGCAGTGGAGAGGCTAGGAGAGTGAGAGAGAACAGGCTAGCAGTGGAGAGGCTAGGAGCGTGAGAGAACAGGCTAGCAGTAGAGAGGCTAGGAGCGGGAGAGAGAACAGGCTAGCAGTGGAGAGGCTAGGAGGGTGAGAGAACAGGCTAGCAGTGGAGAGGCTAGGAGCGTGAGAGAGAACAGGCTAGCAGTGGAGAGGCTAGGAGAGTGAGAGAGAACAGGCAGGCAGTGGAGAGGCTAGGAGCGTGAGAGAGAACAGGCTAGCAGTGGAGAGGCTAGGAGGGTGAGAGAACAGGCTAGCAGTGGAGAGGCTAGGAGAGTGAGAGAGAACAGGCTAGCAGTGGAGAGGCTAGGAGAGTGAGAGAGAACAGGCTAGCAGTGGAGAGGCTAGGAGGGTGAGAGAACAGGCTAGCAGTGGAGAGGCTAGGAGCGTGAGAGAGAACAGGCTAGCAGTGGAGAGGCTAGGAGAGTGAGAGAGAACAGGCAGGCAGTGGAGAGGCTAGGAGCGTGAGAGAGAACAGGCTAGCAGTGGAGAGGCTAGGAGGGTGAGAGAACAGGCTAGCAGTGGAGAGGCTAGGAGAGTGAGAGAGAACAGGCTAGCAGTGGAGAGGCTAGGAGGGTGAGAGAACAGGCTAGCAGTGGAGAGGCTAGGAGCGTGAGAGAACAGGCTAGCAGTGGAGAGGCTAGGAGAGTGAGAGAGAACAGGCAGGCAGTGGAGAGGCTAGGAGAGTGAGAGAGAACAGGCTAGCAGTGGAGAGGCTAGGAGGGTGAGAGAACAGGCTAGCAGTGGAGAGGCTAGGAGAGTGAGAGAGAACAGGCTAGCAGTGGAGAGGCTAGGAGCGTGAGAGAACAGGCTAGCAGTAGAGAGGCTAGGAGCGGGAGAGAGAACAGGCTAGCAGTGGAGAGGCTAGGAGGGTGAGAGAACAGGCTAGCAGTGGAGAGGCTAGGAGCGTGAGAGAGAACAGGCTAGCAGTGGAGAGGCTAGGAGAGTGAGAGAGAACAGGCAGGCAGTGGAGAGGCTAGGAGCGTGAGAGAGAACAGGCTAGCAGTGGAGAGGCTAGGAGGGTGAGAGAACAGGCTAGCAGTGGAGAGGCTAGGAGAGTGAGAGAACAGGCTAGCAGTAGAGAGGCTAGGAGCGTGAGAGAGAACAGGCTAGCAGTGGAGAGGCTAGGAGAGTGAGAGATAACAGGCTAGCAGTGGAGAGGCTAGGAGAGTGAGAGAGAACAGGCTAGCAGTGGAGAGGCTAGGAGAGTGAGAGAGAACAGGCAGGCAGTGGAGAGGCTAGGAGAGAGAGAGAACAGGCTAGCAGTGGAGAGGCAAGGAGGGTGAGAGAACAGGCTAGCAGTGGAGAGGCTAGGAGAGTGAGAGAGAACAGGCTAGCAGTGGAGAGGCTAGGAGGGTGAGAGAACAGGCTAGCAGTGGAGAGGCTAGGAGCGTGAGAGAACAGGCTAGCAGTGGAGAGGCTAGGAGAGAGAGAACAGGCTAGCAGTGGAGAGGCTAGGAGCGTGAGAGAACAGGCTAGCAGTGGAGAGGCCAGGAGGGTGAGAGAACAGGCTAGCAGTGGAGAGGCTAGGAGAGAGAGAGAGAACAGGCGAGCAGTGGAGAGGCTAGGAGAGTGAGAGAGAACAGGCTAGCAGTGGAGAGGCTAGGAGAGGGTGAGAGAACAGGCTAGCAGTGGAGAGGCTAGGAGAGGGTGAGCGAACAGGCTAGCAGTGGAGAGGCTAGGAGAGGGTGAGAGAACAGGCTAGCAGTGGAGAGGCTAGGAGAGTGAGAGAACAGGCTAGCAGTGGAGAGGCTTGGAGAGAGAGAACAGGGCAGCAGTGGAGAGGCTAGGAGCGTGAGAGAGAACAGGCTAGCAGTGGAGAGGCTAGGAGCGTGAGAGCACAGGCTAGCAGTGGAGAGGCTAAGGAGAGTGAGAGAACAGGCTAGCAGTAGAGAGGCTAGGAGCGTGAGAGAGAACAGGCTAGCAGTGGAGAGGCTAAGGAACGTGAGAGAACAGGCTAGCAGTGGAGAGGCTAGGAGCGTGAGAGAACAGGCTAGCAGTAGAGAGGCTAGGAGGGTGAGAGAGAACAGGCTAGCCGTGGAGAGGCTATGAGAGTGAGAGAACAGGCTAGCAGTAGAGAGGCTAGGAGCGTGAGAGAGAACAGGCTAGCAGTGGAGAGGCTAGGAGAGTGAGAGAGAACAGGCTAGCAGTGGAGAGGCTAGGAGAGTGAGAGAGAACAGGCTAGCAGTGGAGAGGCTAGGAGAGAGAGAACAGGCTACCAGTGGAGGCTAGGAGAGTGAGAGAACAGGCTAGCAGTGGAGAGGCTAGGAGAGTGAGAGAACAGGCTAGCAGTGGAGAGGCTAGGAGCGTGAGAGAGAACAGGCTAGCAGTGGAGAAGCTAGGAGGGTGAGAGAACAGGCTAGCAGTGGAGAGGCTAGGAGCGTGAGAGAGAACAGGCTAGCAGTGGAGAGGCTAGGAGAGTGAGAGAGAACAGGCAGGCAGTGGAGAGGCTAGGAGAGTGAGAGAGAACAGGCTAGCAGTGGAGAGGCTAGGAGGGTGAGAGAACAGGCTAGCAGTGGAGAGGCTAGGAGGGTGAGAGAGAACAGGCTAGCTGTGGAGAGGCTATGAGAGTGAGAGAACAGGCTAGCAGTAGAGAGGCTAGGAGCGTGAGAGAACAGGCTAGCAGTGGAGAGGCTAGGAGAGTGAGAGATAACAGGCTAGCAGTGGAGAGGCTAGGAGAGTGAGAGAGAACAGGCTAGCAGTGGAGAGGCTAGGAGAGAGAGAACAGGCTAGCAGTGGAGAGGCTAGGAGAGTGAGAGAACAGGCTAGCAGTGGAGAGGCTAGGAGCGTGAGAGAACAGGCTAGCAGTAGAGAGGCTAGGAGCGTGAGAGAGAACAGGCAGGCAGTGGAGAGGCTAGGAGAGTGAGAGAACAGGCTAGCAGTGGAGAGGCTAGGAGAGAACAGGCTAGCAGTGGAGAGGCTAGGAGCGTGAGAGAACAGGCTAGCAGTGGAGAGGCCAGGAGGGTGAGAGCGAACAGGCGAGCCGTGGAGAGGCTTGGAGAGAGAGAACAGGGCAGCAGTGGAGAGGCTAGGAGCGTGAGAGAGAACAGGCTAGCAGTGGAGAGGCTAGGAGCGTGAGAGAACAGGCTAGCAGTGGAGAGGCTAAGGAGAGTGAGAGAACAGGCTAGCAGTAGAGAGGCTAGGAGCGTGAGAGAGAACAGGCTAGCAGTGGAAAGGCTAGGAGAGTGAGAGAGGGAGAACAGGCTAGCAGTGGAGAGGCTAAGGAGCGTGAGAGAACAGGCTAGCAGTAGAGAGGCTAGGAGCGTGAGAGAGAACAGGCTAGCAGTGGAGAGGCTAGGAGAGTGAGAGAGAACAGGCTAGCAGTGGAGAGGCTAGGAGAGTGAGAGAGAACAGGCTAGCAGTGGAGAGGCTAGGAGAGAGAGAACAGGCTAGCAGTGGAGAGGCTAGGAGAGTGAGAGAACAGGCTAGCAGTGGAGAGGCTAGGAGAGTGAGAGAACAGGCTAGCAGTGGAGAGGCTAGGAGCGTGAGAGAATAGGCTAGCAGTAGAGAGGCTAGGAGCGTGAGAGAGAACAGGCTAGCAGTGGAGAGGCTAGGAGGGTGAGAGAACAGGCAAGCAGTGGAGAGGCTAGGAGCGTGAGAAAACAGGCTAGCAGTGGAGAGGCTAGGAGAGTGAGAGAGAACAGGCAGGCAGTGGAGAGGCTAGGAGAGTGAGAGAGAACAGGCTAGCAGTGGAGAGGCTAGGAGGGTGAGAGAACAGGCTAGCAGTGGAGAGGCTAGGAGAGTGAGAGAGAACAGGCTAGCAGTGGAGAGGCTAGGAGCGTGAGAGAACAGGCTAGCAGTAGAGAGGCTAGGAGCGGGAGAGAGAACAGGCTAGCAGTGGAGAGGCTAGGAGGGTGAGAGAACAGGCTAGCAGTGGAGAGGCTAGGAGCGTGAGAGAGAACAGGCTAGCAGTGGAGAGGCTAGGAGAGTGAGAGAGAACAGGCAGGCAGTGGAGAGGCTAGGAGAGTGAGAGAGAACAGGCTAGCAGTGGAGAGGCTAGGAGGGTGAGAGAACAGGCTAGCAGTGGAGAGGCTAGGAGCGTGAGAGAACAGGCTAGCAGTGGAGAGGCTAGGAGAGAGAGAACAGGCTAGCAGTGGAGAGGCTAGGAGCGTGAGAGAACAGGCTAGCAGTGGAGAGGCTAGGAGTGTGAGAGAACGGGCTAGCAGTAGAGAGGCTAGGAGGGTGAGGGAGAACAGGCTAGCCGTGGAGAGGCTATGAGAGTGAGAGAACAGGCTAGCAGTAGAGAGGCTAGGAGCGTGAGAGAACAGGCTAGCAGTGGAGAGGCTAGGAGAGTGAGAGATAACAGGCTAGCAGTGGAGAGGCTAGGAGAGTGAGAGATAACAGGCTAGCAGTGGAGAGGCTAGGAGAGTGAGAGAGAACAGGCTAGCAGTGGAGAGGCTAGGAGCGTGAGAGAACAGGCTAGCAGTAGAGAGGCTAGGAGCGGGAGAGAGAACAGGCTAGCAGTGGAGAGGCTAGGAGGGTGAGAGAACAGGCTAGCAGTGGAGAGGCTAGGAGCGTGAGAGAGAACAGGCTAGCAGTGGAGAGGCTAGGAGAGTGAGAGAGAACAGGCAGGCAGTGGAGAGGCTAGGAGAGTGAGAGAGAACAGGCTAGCAGTGGAGAGGCTAGGAGGGTGAGAGAACAGGCTAGCAGTGGAGAGGCTAGGAGCGTGAGAGAACAGGCTAGCAGTGGAGAGGCTAGGAGAGAGAGAACAGGCTAGCAGTGGAGAGGCTAGGAGCGTGAGAGAACAGGCTAGCAGTGGAGAGGCTAGGAGTGTGAGAGAACGGGCTAGCAGTAGAGAGGCTAGGAGGGTGAGGGAGAACAGGCTAGCCGTGGAGAGGCTATGAGAGTGAGAGAACAGGCTAGCAGTAGAGAGGCTAGGAGCGTGAGAGAACAGGCTAGCAGTGGAGAGGCTAGGAGAGTGAGAGATAACAGGCTAGCAGTGGAGAGGCTAGGAGAGTGAGAGATAACAGGCTAGCAGTGGAGAGGCTAGGAGAGTGAGAGAGAACAGGCTAGCAGTGGAGAGGCTAGGAGAGTGAGAGAGAACAGGCTAGCAGTGGAGAGGCTAGGAGAGTGAGAGAGAACAGGCTAGCAGTGGAGAGGCTAGGAGAGAGAGAACAGGCTAGCAGTGGAGAGGCTAGGAGAGAGAGAACAGGCTAGCAGTGGAGAGGCTAGGAGAGTGAGAGAACAGGCTAGCAGTGGAGAGGCTAGGAGAGTGAGAGAACAGGCTAGCAGTGGAGAGGCTAGGAGCGTGAGAGAATAGGCTAGCAGTAGAGAGGCTAGGAGCGTGAGAGAGAACAGGCTAGCAGTGGAGAGGCTAGGAGAGAGAGAACAGGCTAGCAGTGGAGAGGCTAGGAGGGTGAGAGAACAGGCTAGCAGTGGAGAGGCTAGGAGAGTGAGAGAGAACAGGCAGGCAGTGGAGAGGCTAGGAGAGTGAGAGAGAACAGGCTAGCAGTGGAGAGGCTAGGAGGGTGAGAGAACAGGCTAGCAGTGGAGAGGCTAGGAGAGTGAGAACAGGCTAGCAGTGGAGAGGCTAGGAGCGTGAGAGAACAGGCTAGCAGTAGAGAGGCTAGGAGCGGGAGAGAGAACAGGCTAGCAGTGGAGAGGCTAGGAGGGTGAGAGAACAGGCTAGCAGTGGAGAGGTATAGGAGCGTGAGAGAGAACAGGCTAGCAGTGGAGAGGCTAGGAGAGTGAGAGAGAACAGGCAGGCAGTGGAGAGGCTAGGAGAGTGAGAGAGAACAGGCTAGCAGTGGAGAGGCTAGGAGGGTGAGAGAACAGGCTAGCAGTGGAGAGGCTAGGAGCGTGAGAGAACAGGCTAGCAGTGGAGAGGTTAGGAGAGAGAGAACAGGCTAGCAGTGGAGAGGCTAGGAGCGTGAGAGAACAGGCTAGCAGTGGAGAGGCTAGGAGTGTGAGAGAACGGGCTAGCAGTAGAGAGGCTAGGAGGGTGAGAGAGAACAGGCTAGTCGTGGAGAGGCTATGAGAGTGAGAGAACAGGCTAGCAGTAGAGAGGCTAGGAGCGTGAGAGAACAGGCTAGCAGTGGAGAGGCTAGGAGAGTGAGAGATAACAGGCTAGCAGTGGAGAGGCTAGGAGAGTGAGAGAGAACAGGCTAGCAGTGGAGAGGCTAGGAGAGAGAGAACAGGCTAGCAGTGGAGAGGCTAGGAGAGTGAGAGAACAGGCTAGCAGTGTAGAGGCTAGGAGAGTGAGCGAACAGGCTAGCAGTGGAGAGGCTAGGAGAGTGAGAGAACAGGCTAGCAGTGAAGAGGCTAGGAGCGTGAGAGAACAGGCTAGCAGTAGAGAGGCTAGGAGCGTGAGAGAGAACAGGCTAGCAGTGGAGAGGCTAGGAAGGTGAGAGAACAGGCTAGCAGTGGAGAGGCTAGGAGCGTGAGAGAGAACAGGCTAGCAGTGGAGAGGCTAGGAGAGTGAGAGAGAACAGGCAGGCAGTGGAGAGGCTAGGAGAGTGAGAGAGAACAGGCTAGCAGTGGAGAGGCTAGGAGGGTGAGAGAACAGGCTAGCAGTGGAGAGGCTAGGAGAGTGAGAGAACAGGCTAGCAGTGGAGAGTCTAGGAGGGTGAGAGAACAGGCTAGCAGTGGAGAGGCTAGGAGCGTGAGAGAACAGGCTAGCAGTGGAGAGGCCAGGAGGGTGAGAGAACAGGCTAGCAGTGGAGAGGCTAGGAGCATGAGAGAGAACAGGCTAGCAGTGGAGAGGCTAGGAGAGAGAGAGAACAGGCGAGCAGTGGAGAGGCTAGGAGAGGGAGAGAGAACAGGCTAGCAGTGGAGAGGCTAGGAGAGGGTGAGAGAACAGGCTAGCAGTGGAGAGGCTAGGAGAGTGAGAGAACAGGCTAGCAGTGGAGAGGCTTGGGGAGAGAGAGAACAGGGCAGCAGTGGAGAGGCTAGGAGCGTGAGAGAGAACAGGCTAGCAGTGGAGAGGCTAGGAGCGTGAGAGAACAGGCTAGCAGTGGAGAGGCTAGGAGAGTGAGAGAGAACAGGCTAGCAGTGGAGAGGCTAGGAGAGAGAGAACAGGCTACCAGTGGAGGCTAGGAGAGTGAGAGAACAGGCTAGCAGTGGAGAGGCTAGGAGAGTGAGAGAACAGGCTAGCAGTGGAGAGGCTAGGAGCGTGAGAGAGAACAGGCTAGCAGTGGAGAAGCTAGGAGGGTGAGAGAACAGGCTAGCAGTGGAGAGGCTAGGAGCGTGAGAGAGAACAGGCTAGCAGTGGAGAGGCTAGGAGAGTGAGAGAGAACAGGCAGGCAGTGGAGAGGCTAGGAGAGTGAGAGAGAACAGGCTAGCAGTGGAGAGGCTAGGAGGGTGAGAGAATAGGCTAGCAGTGGAGAGGCTAGGAGGGTGAGAGAGAACAGGCTAGCTGTGGAGAGGCTATGAGAGTGAGAGAACAGGCTAGCAGTAGAGAGGCTAGGAGCGTGAGAGAACAGGCTAGCAGTGGAGAGGCTAGGAGAGTGAGAGATAACAGGCTAGCAGTGGAGAGGCTAGGAGAGTGAGAGAGAACAGGCTAGCAGTGGAGAGGCTAGGAGAGAGAGAACAGGCTAGCAGTGGAGAGGCTAGGAGAGTGAGAGAACAGGCTAGCAGTGGAGAGGCTAGGAGCGTGAGAGAACAGGCTAGCAGTAGAGAGGCTAGGAGCGTGAGAGAGAACAGGCAGGCAGTGGAGAGGCTAGGAGAGTGAGAGAACAGGCTAGCAGTGGAGAGGCTAGGAGCGTGAGAGAACAGGCTAGCAGTGGAGAGGCTAGGAGAGAACAGGCTAGCAGTGGAGAGGCTAGGAGCGTGAGAGAACAGGCTAGCAGTGGAGAGGCCAGGAGGGTGAGAGAGAACAGGCGAGCCGTGGAGAGGCTTGGAGAGAGAGAACAGGGCAGCAGTGGAGAGGCTAGGAGCGTGAGAGAGAACAGGCTAGCAGTGGAGAGGCTAGGAGCGTGAGAGAACAGGCTAGCAGTGGAGAGGCTAAGGAGAGTGAGAGAACAGGCTAGCAGTAGAGAGGCTAGGAGCGTGAGAGAGAACAGGCTAGCAGTGGAAAGGCTAGGAGAGTGAGAGAGGGAGAACAGGCTAGCAGTGGAGAGGCTAAGGAGCGTGAGAGAACAGGCTAGCAGTGGAGAGGCTAGGAGCGTGAGAGAACAGGCTAGCAGTAGAGAGGCTAGGAGGGTGAGAGAGAACAGGCGAGCCGTGGAGAGGCTATGAGAGTGAGAGAACAGGCTAGCAGTAGAGAGGCTAGGAGCGTGAGAGAGAACAGGCTAGCAGTGGAGAGGCTAGGAGAGTGAGAGAGAACAGGCTAGCAGTGGAGAGGCTAGGAGAGTGAGAGAGAACAGGCTAGCAGTGGAGAGGCTAGGAGAGAGAGAACAGGCTAGCAGTGGAGAGGCTAGGAGAGTGAGAGAACAGGCTAGCAGTGGAGAGGCTAGGAGAGTGAGAGAACAGGCTAGCAGTGGAGAGGCTAGGAGCGTGAGAGAATAGGCTAGCAGTAGAGAGGCTAGGAGCGTGAGAGAGAACAGGCTAGCAGTGGAGAGGCTAGGAGGGTGAGAGAACAGGCTAGCAGTGGAGAGGCTAGGAGCGTGAGAGAACAGGCTAGCAGTGGAGAGGCTAGGAGAGTGAGAGAGAACAGGCAGGCAGTGGAGAGGCTAGGAGAGTGAGAGAGAACAGGCTAGCAGTGGAGAGGCTAGGAGGGTGAGAGAACAGGCTAGCAGTGGAGAGGCTAGGAGAGTGAGAGAGAACATGCTAGCAGTGGAGAGGCTAGGAGCGTGAGAGAACAGGCTAGCAGTAGAGAGGCTAGGAGCGGGAGAGAGAACAGGCTAGCAGTGGAGAGGCTAGGAGGGTGAGAGAACAGGCTAGCAGTGGAGAGGCTAGGAGCGTGAGAGAGAACAGGCTAGCAGTGGAGAGGCTAGGAGAGTGAGAGAGAACAGGCAGGCAGTGGAGAGGCTAGGAGAGTGAGAGAGAACAGGCTAGCAGTGGAGAGGCTAGGAGGGTGAGAGAACAGGCTAGCAGTGGAGAGGCTAGGAGCGTGAGAGAACAGGCTAGCAGTGGAGAGGCTAGGAGAGAGAGAACAGGCTAGCAGTGGAGAGGCTAGGAGCGTGAGAGAACAGGCTAGCAGTGGAGAGGCTAGGAGTGTGAGAGAACGGGCTAGCAGTAGAGAGGCTAGGAGGGTGAGGGAGAACAGGCTAGCCGTGGAGAGGCTATGAGAGTGAGAGAACAGGCTAGCAGTAGAGAGGCTAGGAGCGTGAGAGAACAGGCTAGCAGTGGAGAGGCTAGGAGAGTGAGAGATAACAGGCTAGCAGTGGAGAGGCTAGGAGAGTGAGAGATAACAGGCTAGCAGTGGAGAGGCTAGGAGAGTGAGAGAGAACAGGCTAGCAGTGGAGAGGCTAGGAGAGTGAGAGAGAACAGGCTAGCAGTGGAGAGGCTAGGAGAGTGAGAGAGAACAGGCTAGCAGTGGAGAGGCTAGGAGAGAGAGAACAGGCTAGCAGTGGAGAGGCTAGGAGAGAGAGAACAGGCTAGCAGTGGAGAGGCTAGGAGAGTGAGAGAACAGGCTAGCAGTGGAGAGGCTAGGAGAGTGAGAGAACAGGCTAGCAGTGGAGAGGCTAGGAGCGTGAGAGAATAGGCTAGCAGTAGAGAGGCTAGGAGCGTGAGAGAGAACAGGCTAGCAGTGGAGAGGCTAGGAGAGAGAGAACAGGCTAGCAGTGGAGAGGCTAGGAGGGTGAGAGAACAGGCTAGCAGTGGAGAGGCTAGGAGAGTGAGAGAGAACAGGCAGGCAGTGGAGAGGCTAGGAGAGTGAGAGAGAACAGGCTAGCAGTGGAGAGGCTAGGAGGGTGAGAGAACAGGCTAGCAGTGGAGAGGCTAGGAGAGTGAGAACAGGCTAGCAGTGGAGAGGCTAGGAGCGTGAGAGAACAGGCTAGCAGTAGAGAGGCTAGGAGCGGGAGAGAGAACAGGCTAGCAGTGGAGAGGCTAGGAGGGTGAGAGAACAGGCTAGCAGTGGAGAGGTATAGGAGCGTGAGAGAGAACAGGCTAGCAGTGGAGAGGCTAGGAGAGTGAGAGAGAACAGGCAGGCAGTGGAGAGGCTAGGAGAGTGAGAGAGAACAGGCTAGCAGTGGAGAGGCTAGGAGGGTGAGAGAACAGGCTAGCAGTGGAGAGGCTAGGAGCGTGAGAGAACAGGCTAGCAGTGGAGAGGTTAGGAGAGAGAGAACAGGCTAGCAGTGGAGAGGCTAGGAGCGTGAGAGAACAGGCTAGCAGTGGAGAGGCTAGGAGTGTGAGAGAACGGGCTAGCAGTAGAGAGGCTAGGAGGGTGAGAGAGAACAGGCTAGTCGTGGAGAGGCTATGAGAGTGAGAGAACAGGCTAGCAGTAGAGAGGCTAGGAGCGTGAGAGAACAGGCTAGCAGTGGAGAGGCTAGGAGAGTGAGAGATAACAGGCTAGCAGTGGAGAGGCTAGGAGAGTGAGAGAGAACAGGCTAGCAGTGGAGAGGCTAGGAGAGAGAGAACAGGCTAGCAGTGGAGAGGCTAGGAGAGTGAGAGAACAGGCTAGCAGTGTAGAGGCTAGGAGAGTGAGCGAACAGGCTAGCAGTGGAGAGGCTAGGAGAGTGAGAGAACAGGCTAGCAGTGAAGAGGCTAGGAGCGTGAGAGAACAGGCTAGCAGTAGAGAGGCTAGGAGCGTGAGAGAGAACAGGCTAGCAGTGGAGAGGCTAGGAAGGTGAGAGAACAGGCTAGCAGTGGAGAGGCTAGGAGCGTGAGAGAGAACAGGCTAGCAGTGGAGAGGCTAGGAGAGTGAGAGAGAACAGGCAGGCAGTGGAGAGGCTAGGAGAGTGAGAGAGAACAGGCTAGCAGTGGAGAGGCTAGGAGGGTGAGAGAACAGGCTAGCAGTGGAGAGGCTAGGAGAGTGAGAGAACAGGCTAGCAGTGGAGAGTCTAGGAGGGTGAGAGAACAGGCTAGCAGTGGAGAGGCTAGGAGCGTGAGAGAACAGGCTAGCAGTGGAGAGGCCAGGAGGGTGAGAGAACAGGCTAGCAGTGGAGAGGCTAGGAGCATGAGAGAGAACAGGCTAGCAGTGGAGAGGCTAGGAGAGAGAGAGAACAGGCGAGCAGTGGAGAGGCTAGGAGAGGGAGAGAGAACAGGCTAGCAGTGGAGAGGCTAGGAGAGGGTGAGAGAACAGGCTAGCAGTGGAGAGGCTAGGAGAGTGAGAGAACAGGCTAGCAGTGGAGAGGCTTGGGGAGAGAGAGAACAGGGCAGCAGTGGAGAGGCTAGGAGCGTGAGAGAGAACAGGCTAGCAGTGGAGAGGCTAGGAGCGTGAGAGAACAGGCTAGCAGTGGAGAGGCTAGGAGAGTGAGAGAGAACAGGCTAGCAGTGGAGAGGCTAGGAGAGAGAGAACAGGCTACCAGTGGAGGCTAGGAGAGTGAGAGAACAGGCTAGCAGTGGAGAGGCTAGGAGAGTGAGAGAACAGGCTAGCAGTGGAGAGGCTAGGAGCGTGAGAGAGAACAGGCTAGCAGTGGAGAAGCTAGGAGGGTGAGAGAACAGGCTAGCAGTGGAGAGGCTAGGAGCGTGAGAGAGAACAGGCTAGCAGTGGAGAGGCTAGGAGAGTGAGAGAGAACAGGCAGGCAGTGGAGAGGCTAGGAGAGTGAGAGAGAACAGGCTAGCAGTGGAGAGGCTAGGAGGGTGAGAGAATAGGCTAGCAGTGGAGAGGCTAGGAGGGTGAGAGAGAACAGGCTAGCTGTGGAGAGGCTATGAGAGTGAGAGAACAGGCTAGCAGTAGAGAGGCTAGGAGCGTGAGAGAACAGGCTAGCAGTGGAGAGGCTAGGAGAGTGAGAGATAACAGGCTAGCAGTGGAGAGGCTAGGAGAGTGAGAGAGAACAGGCTAGCAGTGGAGAGGCTAGGAGAGAGAGAACAGGCTAGCAGTGGAGAGGCTAGGAGAGTGAGAGAACAGGCTAGCAGTGGAGAGGCTAGGAGCGTGAGAGAACAGGCTAGCAGTAGAGAGGCTAGGAGCGTGAGAGAGAACAGGCAGGCAGTGGAGAGGCTAGGAGAGTGAGAGAACAGGCTAGCAGTGGAGAGGCTAGGAGCGTGAGAGAACAGGCTAGCAGTGGAGAGGCTAGGAGAGAACAGGCTAGCAGTGGAGAGGCTAGGAGCGTGAGAGAACAGGCTAGCAGTGGAGAGGCCAGGAGGGTGAGAGAGAACAGGCGAGCCGTGGAGAGGCTTGGAGAGAGAGAACAGGGCAGCAGTGGAGAGGCTAGGAGCGTGAGAGAGAACAGGCTAGCAGTGGAGAGGCTAGGAGCGTGAGAGAACAGGCTAGCAGTGGAGAGGCTAAGGAGAGTGAGAGAACAGGCTAGCAGTAGAGAGGCTAGGAGCGTGAGAGAGAACAGGCTAGCAGTGGAAAGGCTAGGAGAGTGAGAGAGGGAGAACAGGCTAGCAGTGGAGAGGCTAAGGAGCGTGAGAGAACAGGCTAGCAGTGGAGAGGCTAGGAGCGTGAGAGAACAGGCTAGCAGTAGAGAGGCTAGGAGGGTGAGAGAGAACAGGCGAGCCGTGGAGAGGCTATGAGAGTGAGAGAACAGGCTAGCAGTAGAGAGGCTAGGAGCGTGAGAGAGAACAGGCTAGCAGTGGAGAGGCTAGGAGAGTGAGAGAGAACAGGCTAGCAGTGGAGAGGCTAGGAGAGTGAGAGAGAACAGGCTAGCAGTGGAGAGGCTAGGAGAGAGAGAACAGGCTAGCAGTGGAGAGGCTAGGAGAGTGAGAGAACAGGCTAGCAGTGGAGAGGCTAGGAGAGTGAGAGAACAGGCTAGCAGTGGAGAGGCTAGGAGCGTGAGAGAATAGGCTAGCAGTAGAGAGGCTAGGAGCGTGAGAGAGAACAGGCTAGCAGTGGAGAGGCTAGGAGGGTGAGAGAACAGGCTAGCAGTGGAGAGGCTAGGAGCGTGAGAGAACAGGCTAGCAGTGGAGAGGCTAGGAGAGTGAGAGAGAACAGGCAGGCAGTGGAGAGGCTAGGAGAGTGAGAGAGAACAGGCTAGCAGTGGAGAGGCTAGGAGGGTGAGAGAACAGGCTAGCAGTGGAGAGGCTAGGAGAGTGAGAGAGAACATGCTAGCAGTGGAGAGGCTAGGAGCGTGAGAGAACAGGCTAGCAGTAGAGAGGCTAGGAGCGGGAGAGAGAACAGGCTAGCAGTGGAGAGGCTAGGAGGGTGAGAGAACAGGCTAGCAGTGGAGAGGCTAGGAGCGTGAGAGAGAACAGGCTAGCAGTGGAGAGGCTAGGAGAGTGAGAGAGAACAGGCAGGCAGTGGAGAGGCTAGGAGAGTGAGAGAGAACAGGCTAGCAGTGGAGAGGCTAGGAGGGTGAGAGAACAGGCTAGCAGTGGAGAGGCTAGGAGCGTGAGAGTACAGGCTAGCAGTGGAGAGGCTAGGAGAGAGAGAACAGGCTAGCAGTGGAGAGGCTAGGAGCGTGAGAGAACAGGCTAGCAGTGGAGAGGCTAGGAGTGTGAGAGAACGGGCTAGCAGTAGAGAGGCTAGGAGGGTGAGGGAGAACAGGCTAGCCGTGGAGAGGCTATGAGAGTGAGAGAACAGGCTAGCAGTAGAGAGGCTAGGAGCGTGAGAGAACAGGCTAGCAGTGGAGAGGCTAGGAGAGTGAGAGATAACAGGCTAGCAGTGGAGAGGCTAGGAGAGTGAGAAATAACAGGCTAGCAGTGGAGAGGCTAGGAGAGTGAGAGAGAACAGGCTAGCAGTGGAGAGGCTAGGAGAGTGAGAGAGAACAGGCTAGCAGTGGAGAGGCTAGGAGAGTGAGAGAGAACAGGCTAGCAGTGGAGAGGCTAGGAGAGAGAGAACAGGCTAGCAGTGGAGAGGCTAGGAGAGAGAGAACAGGCTAGCAGTGGAGAGGCTAGGAGAGTGAGAGAACAGGCTAGCAGTGGAGAGGCTAGGAGAGTGAGAGAACAGGCTAGCAGTGGAGAGGCTAGGAGTGTGAGAGAATAGGCTAGCAGTAGAGAGGCTAGGAGCGTGAGAGAGAACAGGCAGGCAGTGGAGAGGCTAGGAGAGTGAGAGAACAGGCTAGCAGTGGAGAGGCTAGGAGCGTGAGAGAACAGGCTAGCAGTGGAGAGGCTAGGAGAGAACAGGCTAGCAGTGGAGAGGCTAGGAGCGTGAGAGAACAGGCTAGCAGTGGAGAGGCCAGGAGGGTGAGAGAGAACAGGCGAGCCGTGGAGAGGCTTGGAGAGAGAGAACAGGGCAGCAGTGGAGAGGCTAGGAGCGTGAGAGAACAGGCTAGCAGTGGAGAGGCTAGGAGCGTGAGAGAACAGGCTAGCAGTGGAGAGGCTAAGGAGAGTGAGAGAACAGGCTAGCAGTAGAGAGGCTAGGAGCGTGAGAGAGAACAGGCTAGCAGTGGAAAGGCTAGGAGAGTGAGAGAGGGAGAACAGGCTAGCAGTGGAGAGGCTAAGGAGCGTGAGAGAACAGGCTAGCAGTGGAGAGGCTAGGAGCGTGAGAGAACAGGCTAGCAGTAGAGAGGCTAGGAGGGTGAGAGAGAACAGGCGAGCCGTGGAGAGGCTATGAGAGTGAGAGAACAGGCTAGCAGTAGAGAGGCTAGGAGCGTGAGAGAGAACAGGCTAGCAGTGGAGAGGCTAGGAGAGTGAGAGAGAACAGGCTAGCAGTGGAGAGGCTAGGAGAGTGAGAGAGAACAGGCTAGCAGTGGAGAGGCTAGGAGAGAGAGAACAGGCTAGCAGTAGAGAGGCTAGGAGCATGAGAGAACAGGCTAGCAGTGGAGAGGCTAGGAGAGTGAGAGATAACAGGCTAGCAGTGGAGAGGCTAGGAGAGTGAGAGAGAACAGGCTAGCAGTAGAGAGGCTAGGAGCGTGAGAACAGGCTAGCAGTGGAGAGGCTAGGAGAGTGAGAGAACAGGCTAGCAGTGTAGAGGCTAGGAGCGTGAGAGAACAGGCTAGCAGTGGAGAGGCTAGGAGAGTGAGAGAGAACAGGCAGGCAGTGGAGAGGCTAGGAGCGTGAGAGAACAGGCTAGCAGTGGAGAGGCTAGGAGGGTGAGAGAACAGGCTAGCAGTGGAGAGGCTAGGAGAGTGAGAGAGAACATGCTAGCAGTGGAGAGGCTAGGAGCGTGAGAGAACAGGCTAGCAGTGGAGAGGCTAGGAGAGTGAGAGAGAACAGGCAGGCAGTGGAGAGGCTAGGAGAGTGAGAGAGAACAGGCTAGCAGTGGAGAGGCTAGGAGCGTGAGAGAGAACAGGCTAGCAGTGGAGAGGCTAGGAGAGTGAGAGAACAGGCTAGCAGTGGAGAGTCTAGGAGGGTGAGAGAACAGGCTAGCAGTGGAGAGGCTAGGAGCGTGAGAGAACAGGCTAGCAGTGGAGAGGCCAGGAGGGTGAGAGAACAGGCTAGCAGTGGAGAGGCTAGGAGAGAGAGAACAGGCTAGCAGTGGAGAGGCTAGGAGAGAGAGAGAACAGGCGAGCAGTGGAGAGGCTAGGAGAGGGAGAGAGAACAGGCTAGCAGTGGAGAGGCTAGGAGAGGGTGAGAGAACAGGCTAGCAGTGGAGAGGCTAGGAGAGTGAGAGAACAGGCTAGCAGTGGAGAGGCTTGGGGAGAGAGAGAACAGGGCAGCAGTGGAGAGGCTAGGAGCGTGAGTGAGAACAGGCTAGCAGTGGAGAGGCTAGGAGCGTGAGAGAACAGGCTAGCAGTGGAGAGGCTAAGGAGAGTGAGAGAACAGGCTAGCAGTAGAGAGGCTAGGAGCGTGAGAGAGAACAGGCTAGCAGTGGAGAGGCTAGGAGAGTGAGAGAGAACAGGCTAGCAGTGGAGAGGCTAGGAGAGTGAGAGAGAACAGGCTAGCAGTGGAGAGGCTAGGAGAGAGAGAACAGGCTACCAGTGGAGGCTAGGAGAGTGAGAGAACAGGCTAGCAGTGGAGAGGCTAGGAGAGTGAGAGAACAGGCTAGCAGTGGAGAGGCTAGGAGCGTGAGAGAACAGGCTAGCAGTGGAGAGGCTAAGGAGAGTGAGAGAACAGGCTAGCAGTAGAGAGGCTAGGAGCGTGAGAGAGAGAACAGGCTAGCAGTGGAGAGGCTAAGGAGTGTGAGAGAACAGGCTAGCAGTGGAGAGGCTAGGAGAGTGAGAGAGAAGAGGCTAGCAGTGGAGAGGCTAAGGAGGGTGAGAGAACAGGCTAGCAGTGGAGTGGCTAGGAGCGTGAGAGAACAGGCTAGCAGTAGAGAGGCTAGGAGAGAGAGAATAGGCTAGCAGTGGAGAGGCTAGGAGCGTGAGAGAACAGGCTAGCAGTGGAGAGGCCAGGAGGGTGAGAGAACAGGCTAGCAGTGGAGAGGCTAGGAGCGTGAGAGAGAACAGGCTAGCAGTGGAGAGGCTAGGAGAGAGAGAGAGAACAGGCGAGCAGTGGAGAGGCTAGGAGAGTGAGAGAGAACAGGCTAGCAGTGGAGAGGCTAGGAGAGGGTGAGAGAACAGGCTAGCAGTGGAGAGGCTAGGAGAGGGTGAGAGAACAGGCTAGCAGTGGAGAGGCTAGGAGAGTGAGAGAACAGGCTAGCAGTGGAGAGGCTTGGAGAGAGAGAACAGGGCAGCAGTGGAGAGGCTAGGAGCGTGAGAGAGAACAGGCTAGCAGTGGAGAGGCTAGGAGAGTGAGAGATAACAGGCTAGCAGTGGAGAGGCTAGGAGAGTGAGAGAGAACAGGCTAGCAGTGGAGAGGCTAGGAGAGTGAGAGAGAACAGGCTAGCAGTGGAGAGGCTAGGAGAGAGAGAACAGGCTAGCAGTGGAGAGGCTAGGAGAGAGAGAACAGGCTAGCAGTGGAGAGGCTAGGAGAGTGAGAGAACAGGCTAGCAGTGGAGAGGCTAGGAGCGTGAGAGAATAGGCTAGCAGTAGAGAGGCTAGGAGCGTGAGAGAGAACAGGCTAGCAGTGGAGAGGCTAGGAGGGTGAGAGAACAGGCTAGCAGTGGAGAGGCTAGGAGAGTGAGAACAGGCTAGCAGTGGAGAGGCTAGGAGCGTGAGAGAACAGGCTAGCAGTAGAGAGGCTAGGAGCGGGAGAGAGAACAGGCTAGCAGTGGAGAGGCTAGGAGGGTGAGAGAACAGGCTAGCAGTGGAGAGGTATAGGAGCGTGAGAGAGAACAGGCTAGCAGTGGAGAGGCTAGGAGAGTGAGAGAGAACAGGCAGGCAGTGGAGAGGCTAGGAGAGTGAGAGAGAACAGGCTAGCAGTGGAGAGGCTAGGAGGGTGAGAGAACAGGCTAGCAGTGGAGAGGCTAGGAGCGTGAGAGAACAGGCTAGCGGTGGAGAGGCCAGGAGGGTGAGAGAGAACAGGCGAGCCGTGGAGAGGCTTGGAGAGAGAGAACAGGGCAGCAGTGGAGAGGCTAGGAGCGTGAGAGAACAGGCTAGCAGTGGAGAGGCTAGGAGCGTGAGAGAACAGGCTAGCAGTGGAGAGGCTAAGGAGAGTGAGAGAACAGGCTAGCAGTAGAGAGGCTAGGAGCGTGAGAGAGAACAGGCTAGCAGTGGAAAGGCTAGGAGAGTGAGATAGGGAGAACAGGCTAGCAGTGGAGAGGCTAAGGAGCGTGAGAGAACAGGCTAGCAGTGGAGAGGCTAGGAGCGTGAGAGAACAGGCTAGCAGTAGAGAGGCTAGGAGGGTGAGAGAGAACAGGCGAGCCGTGGAGAGGCTATGAGAGTGAGAGAACAGGCTAGCAGTAGAGAGGCTAGGAGCGTGAGAGAGAACAGGCTAGCAGTGGAGAGGCTAGGAGAGTGAGAGAGAACAGGCTAGCAGTGGAGAGGCTAGGAGAGTGAGAGAGAACAGGCTAGCAGTGGAGAGGCTAGGAGAGAGAGAACAGGCTAGCAGTAGAGAGGCTAGGAGCATGAGAGAACAGGCTAGCAGTGGAGAGGCTAGGAGAGTGAGAGATAACAGGCTAGCAGTGGAGAGGCTAGGAGAGTGAGAGAGAACAGGCTAGCAGTAGAGAGGCTAGGAGCGTGAGAACAGGCTAGCAGTGGAGAGGCTAGGAGAGTGAGAGAACAGGCTAGCAGTGTAGAGGCTAGGAGCGTGAGAGAACAGGCTAGCAGTGGAGAGGCTAGGAGAGTGAGAGAGAACAGGCAGGCAGTGGAGAGGCTAGGAGCGTGAGAGAACAGGCTAGCAGTGGAGAGGCTAGGAGGGTGAGAGAACAGGCTAGCAGTGGAGAGGCTAGGAGAGTGAGAGAGAACATGCTAGCAGTGGAGAGGCTAGGAGCGTGAGAGAACAGGCTAGCAGTGGAGAGGCTAGGAGAGTGAGAGAGAACAGGCAGGCAGTGGAGAGGCTAGGAGAGTGAGAGAGAACAGGCTAGCAGTGGAGAGGCTAGGAGCGTGAGAGAGAACAGGCTAGCAGTGGAGAGGCTAGGAGAGTGAGAGAACAGGCTAGCAGTGGAGAGTCTAGGAGGGTGAGAGAACAGGCTAGCAGTGGAGAGGCTAGGAGCGTGAGAGAACAGGCTAGCAGTGGAGAGGCCAGGAGGGTGAGAGAACAGGCTAGCAGTGGAGAGGCTAGGAGAGAGAGAACAGGCTAGCAGTGGAGAGGCTAGGAGAGAGAGAGAACAGGCGAGCAGTGGAGAGGCTAGGAGAGGGAGAGAGAACAGGCTAGCAGTGGAGAGGCTAGGAGAGGGTGAGAGAACAGGCTAGCAGTGGAGAGGCTAGGAGAGTGAGAGAACAGGCTAGCAGTGGAGAGGCTTGGGGAGAGAGAGAACAGGGCAGCAGTGGAGAGGCTAGGAGCGTGAGTGAGAACAGGCTAGCAGTGGAGAGGCTAGGAGCGTGAGAGAACAGGCTAGCAGTGGAGAGGCTAAGGAGAGTGAGAGAACAGGCTAGCAGTAGAGAGGCTAGGAGCGTGAGAGAGAACAGGCTAGCAGTGGAGAGGCTATGAGAGTGAGAGAGAACAGGCTAGCAGTGGAGAGGCTAGGAGAGTGAGAGAGAACAGGCTAGCAGTGGAGAGGCTAGGAGAGAGAGAACAGGCTACCAGTGGAGGCTAGGAGAGTGAGAGAACAGGCTAGCAGTGGAGAGGCTAGGAGAGTGAGAGAACAGGCTAGCAGTGGAGAGGCTAGGAGCGTGAGAGAACAGGCTAGCAGTGGAGAGGCTAAGGAGAGTGAGAGAACAGGCTAGCAGTAGAGAGGCTAGGAGCGTGAGAGAGAGAACAGGCTAGCAGTGGAGAGGCTAAGGAGTGTGAGAGAACAGGCTAGCAGTGGAGAGGCTAGGAGAGTGAGAGAGAAGAGGCTAGCAGTGGAGAGGCTAAGGAGGGTGAGAGAACAGGCTAGCAGTGGAGTGGCTAGGAGCGTGAGAGAACAGGCTAGCAGTAGAGAGGCTAGGAGAGAGAGAATAGGCTAGCAGTGGAGAGGCTAGGAGCGTGAGAGAACAGGCTAGCAGTGGAGAGGCCAGGAGGGTGAGAGAACAGGCTAGCAGTGGAGAGGCTAGGAGCGTGAGAGAGAACAGGCTAGCAGTGGAGAGGCTAGGAGAGAGAGAGAGAACAGGCGAGCAGTGGAGAGGCTAGGAGAGTGAGAGAGAACAGGCTAGCAGTGGAGAGGCTAGGAGAGGGTGAGAGAACAGGCTAGCAGTGGAGAGGCTAGGAGAGGGTGAGAGAACAGGCTAGCAGTGGAGAGGCTAGGAGAGTGAGAGAACAGGCTAGCAGTGGAGAGGCTTGGAGAGAGAGAACAGGGCAGCAGTGGAGAGGCTAGGAGCGTGAGAGAGAACAGGCTAGCAGTGGAGAGGCTAGGAGAGTGAGAGATAACAGGCTAGCAGTGGAGAGGCTAGGAGAGTGAGAGAGAACAGGCTAGCAGTGGAGAGGCTAGGAGAGTGAGAGAGAACAGGCTAGCAGTGGAGAGGCTAGGAGAGAGAGAACAGGCTAGCAGTGGAGAGGCTAGGAGAGAGAGAACAGGCTAGCAGTGGAGAGGCTAGGAGAGTGAGAGAACAGGCTAGCAGTGGAGAGGCTAGGAGCGTGAGAGAATAGGCTAGCAGTAGAGAGGCTAGGAGCGTGAGAGAGAACAGGCTAGCAGTGGAGAGGCTAGGAGGGTGAGAGAACAGGCTAGCAGTGGAGAGGCTAGGAGAGTGAGAGAGAACAGGCAGGCAGTGGAGAGGCTAGGAGGGTGAGAGAACAGGCTAGCAGTGGAGAGGCTAGGAGCGTGAGAGAACAGGCTAGCAGTGGAGAGGTGAGGAGAGAGAGAACAGGCTAGCAGTGGAGAGGCTAGGAGCGTGAGAGAACAGGCTAGCAGTGGAGAGGCTAGGAGTGTGAGAGAACGGGCTAGCAGTGGAGAGGCTAGGAGTGTGAGAGAACGGGCTAGCAGTAGAGAGGCTAGGAGGGTGAGAGAGAACAGGCTAGTCGTGGAGAGGCTATGAGAGTGAGAGAACAGGCTAGCAGTAGAGAGGCTAGGAGCGTGAGAGAACAGGCTAGCAGTGGAGAGGCTAGGAGAGTGAGAGATAACAGGCTAGCAGTGGAGAGGCTAGGAGAGTGAGAGAGAACAGGCAGGCAGTGGAGAGGCTAGGAGAGTGAGAGAGAACAGGCTAGCAGTGGAGAGGCTAGGAGGGTGAGAGAACAGGCTAGCAGTGGAGAGGCTAGGAGAGTGAGAGAACAGGCTAGCAGTGGAGAGTCTAGGAGGGTGAGAGAACAGGCTAGCAGTGGAGAGGCTAGGAGCGTGAGAGAACAGGCTAGCAGTGGAGAGGCCAGGAGGGTGAGAGAACAGGCTAGCAGTGGAGAGGCTAGGAGCATGAGAGAGAACAGGCTAGCAGTGGAGAGGCTAGGAGAGAGAGAGAACAGGCGAGCAGTGGAGAGGCTAGGAGAGGGAGAGAGAACAGGCTAGCAGTGGAGAGGCTAGGAGAGGGTGAGAGAACAGGCTAGCAGTGGAGAGGCTAGGAGAGTGAGAGAACAGGCTAGCAGTGGAGAGGCTTGGGGAGAGAGAGAACAGGGCAGCAGTGGAGAGGCTAGGAGCGTGAGAGAGAACAGGCTAGCAGTGGAGAGGCTAGGAGCGTGAGAGAACAGGCTAGCAGTGGAGAGGCTAAGGAGAGTGAGAGAACAGGCTAGCAGTAGAGAG
Organism: Petromyzon marinus; assembly: GCF_048934315.1. Classification (NCBI taxonomy): domain Eukaryota; kingdom Metazoa; phylum Chordata; class Hyperoartia; order Petromyzontiformes; family Petromyzontidae; genus Petromyzon; species Petromyzon marinus. The sequence goes on along the minus strand of NW_027423051.1, from coordinate 160,416 downwards.
GCTAGGAGCGTGAGAGAGAACAGGCTAGCAGTGGAGAGGCTAGGAGAGTGAGAGAGAACAGGCTAGCAGTGGAGAGGCTAGGAGAGTGAGAGAGAACAGGCTAGCAGTGGAGAGGCTAGGAGAGAGAGAACAGGCTACCAGTGGAGGCTAGGAGAGTGAGAGAACAGGCTAGCAGTGGAGAGGCTAGGAGAGTGAGAGAACAGGCTAGCAGTGGAGAGGCTTGGAGAGAGAGAACAGGGCAGCAGTGGAGAGGCTAGGAGCGTGAGAGAGAACAGGCTAGCAGTGGAGAGGCTAGGAGCGTGAGAGCACAGGCTAGCAGTGGAGAGGCTAAGGAGAGTGAGAGAACAGGCTAGCAGTAGAGAGGCTAGGAGCGTGAGAGAGAACAGGCTAGCAGTGGAGAGGCTAGGAGAGTGAGAGAGAGAACAGGCTAGCAGTGGAGAGGCTAAGGAACGTGAGAGAACAGGCTAGCAGTGGAGAGGCTAGGAGCGTGAGAGAACAGGCTAGCAGTAGAGAGGCTAGGAGGGTGAGAGAGAACAGGCTAGCCGTGGAGAGGCTATGAGAGTGAGAGAACAGGCTAGCAGTAGAGAGGCTAGGAGCGTGAGAGAGAACAGGCTAGCAGTGGAGAGGCTAGGAGAGTGAGAGAGAACAGGCTAGCAGTGGAGAGGCTAGGAGAGTGAGAGAGAACAGGCTAGCAGTGGAGAGGCTAGGAGAGAGAGAACAGGCTACCAGTGGAGGCTAGGAGAGTGAGAGAACAGGCTAGCAGTGGAGAGGCTAGGAGAGTGAGAGAACAGGCTAGCAGTGGAGAGGCTAGGAGCGTGAGAGAGAACAGGCTAGCAGTGGAGAAGCTAGGAGGGTGAGAGAACAGGCTAGCAGTGGAGAGGCTAGGAGCGTGAGAGAGAACAGGCTAGCAGTGGAGAGGCTAGGAGAGTGAGAGAGAACAGGCAGGCAGTGGAGAGGCTAGGAGAGTGAGAGAGAACAGGCTAGCAGTGGAGAGGCTAGGAGGGTGAGAGAACAGGCTAGCAGTGGAGAGGCTAGGAGGGTGAGAGAGAACAGGCTAGCTGTGGAGAGGCTATGAGAGTGAGAGAACAGGCTAGCAGTAGAGAGGCTAGGAGCGTGAGAGAACAGGCTAGCAGTGGAGAGGCTAGGAGAGTGAGAGATAACAGGCTAGCAGTGGAGAGGCTAGGAGAGTGAGAGAGAACAGGCTAGCAGTGGAGAGGCTAGGAGAGAGAGAACAGGCTAGCAGTGGAGAGGCTAGGAGAGTGAGAGAACAGGCTAGCAGTGGAGAGGCTAGAAGCGTGAGAGAACAGGCTAGCAGTAGAGAGGCTAGGAGCGTGAGAGAGAACAGGCAGGCAGTGGAGAGGCTAGGAGAGTGAGAGAACAGGCTAGCAGTGGAGAGGCTAGGAGCGTGAGAGAACAGGCTAGCAGTGGAGAGGCTAGGAGAGAACAGGCTAGCAGTGGAGAGGCTAGGAGCGTGAGAGAACAGGCTAGCAGTGGAGAGGCCAGGAGGGTGAGAGAGAACAGGCGAGCCGTGGAGAGGCTTGGAGAGAGAGAACAGGGCAGCAGTGGAGAGGCTAGGAGCGTGAGAGAGAACAGGCTAGCAGTGGAGAGGCTAGGAGCGTGAGAGAACAGGCTAGCAGTGGAGAGGCTAAGGAGAGTGAGAGAACAGGCTAGCAGTAGAGAGGCTAGGAGCGTGAGAGAGAACAGGCTAGCAGTGGAAAGGCTAGGAGAGTGAGAGAGGGAGAACAGGCTAGCAGTGGAGAGGCTAAGGAGCGTGAGAGAACAGGCTAGCAGTGGAGAGGCTAGGAGCGTGAGAGAACAGGCTAGCAGTAGAGAGGCTAGGAGGGTGAGAGAGAACAGGCGAGCCGTGGAGAGGCTATGAGAGTGAGAGAACAGGCTAGCAGTGGAGAGGCTAGGAGAGTGAGAGAGAACAGGCTAGCAGTGGAGAGGCTAGGAGAGTGAGAGAGAACAGGCTAGCAGTGGAGAGGCTAGGAGAGAGAGAACAGGCTAGCAGTGGAGAGGCTAGGAGAGTGAGAGAACAGGCTAGCAGTGGAGAGGCTAGGAGAGTGAGAGAACAGGCTAGCAGTGGAGAGGCTAGGAGCGTGAGAGAATAGGCTAGCAGTAGAGAGGCTAGGAGCGTGAGAGAGAACAGGCTAGCAGTGGAGAGGCTAGGAGGGTGAGAGAACAGGCTAGCAGTGGAGAGGCTAGGAGCGTGAGAGAACAGGCTAGCAGTGGAGAGGCTAGGAGAGTGAGAGAGAACAGGCAGGCAGTGGAGAGGCTAGGAGAGTGAGAGAGAACAGGCTAGCAGTGGAGAGGCTAGGAGGGTGAGAGAACAGGCTAGCAGTGGAGAGGCTAGGAGAGTGAGAGAGAACAGGCTAGCAGTGGAGAGGCTAGGAGCGTGAGAGAACAGGCTAGCAGTAGAGAGGCTAGGAGCGGGAGAGAGAACAGGCTAGCAGTGGAGAGGCTAGGAGGGTGAGAGAACAGGCTAGCAGTGGAGAGGCTAGGAGCGTGAGAGAGAACAGGCTAGCAGTGGAGAGGCTAGGAGAGTGAGAGAGAACAGGCAGGCAGTGGAGAGGCTAGGAGCGTGAGAGAGAACAGGCTAGCAGTGGAGAGGCTAGGAGGGTGAGAGAACAGGCTAGCAGTGGAGAGGCTAGGAGAGTGAGAGAGAACAGGCTAGCAGTGGAGAGGCTAGGAGAGTGAGAGAGAACAGGCTAGCAGTGGAGAGGCTAGGAGGGTGAGAGAACAGGCTAGCAGTGGAGAGGCTAGGAGCGTGAGAGAGAACAGGCTAGCAGTGGAGAGGCTAGGAGAGTGAGAGAGAACAGGCAGGCAGTGGAGAGGCTAGGAGCGTGAGAGAGAACAGGCTAGCAGTGGAGAGGCTAGGAGGGTGAGAGAACAGGCTAGCAGTGGAGAGGCTAGGAGAGTGAGAGAGAACAGGCTAGCAGTGGAGAGGCTAGGAGGGTGAGAGAACAGGCTAGCAGTGGAGAGGCTAGGAGCGTGAGAGAACAGGCTAGCAGTGGAGAGGCTAGGAGAGTGAGAGAGAACAGGCAGGCAGTGGAGAGGCTAGGAGAGTGAGAGAGAACAGGCTAGCAGTGGAGAGGCTAGGAGGGTGAGAGAACAGGCTAGCAGTGGAGAGGCTAGGAGAGTGAGAGAGAACAGGCTAGCAGTGGAGAGGCTAGGAGCGTGAGAGAACAGGCTAGCAGTAGAGAGGCTAGGAGCGGGAGAGAGAACAGGCTAGCAGTGGAGAGGCTAGGAGGGTGAGAGAACAGGCTAGCAGTGGAGAGGCTAGGAGCGTGAGAGAGAACAGGCTAGCAGTGGAGAGGCTAGGAGAGTGAGAGAGAACAGGCAGGCAGTGGAGAGGCTAGGAGCGTGAGAGAGAACAGGCTAGCAGTGGAGAGGCTAGGAGGGTGAGAGAACAGGCTAGCAGTAGAGAGGCTAGGAGCGTGAGAGAGAACAGGCTAGCAGTGGAGAGGCTAGGAGAGTGAGAGATAACAGGCTAGCAGTGGAGAGGCTAGGAGAGTGAGAGAGAACAGGCTAGCAGTGGAGAGGCTAGGAGAGTGAGAGAGAACAGGCAGGCAGTGGAGAGGCTAGGAGAGAGAGAGAACAGGCTAGCAGTGGAGAGGCAAGGAGGGTGAGAGAACAGGCTAGCAGTGGAGAGGCTAGGAGAGTGAGAGAGAACAGGCTAGCAGTGGAGGCTAGGAGGGTGAGAGAACAGGCTAGCAGTGGAGAGGCTAGGAGCGTGAGAGAACAGGCTAGCAGTGGAGAGGCTAGGAGAGAGAGAACAGGCTAGCAGTGGAGAGGCTAGGAGCGTGAGAGAACAGGCTAGCAGTGGAGAGGCCAGGAGGGTGAGAGAACAGGCTAGCAGTGGAGAGGCTAGGAGAGAGAGAGAGAACAGGCGAGCAGTGGAGAGGCTAGGAGAGTGAGAGAGAACAGGCTAGCAGTGGAGAGGCTAGGAGAGGGTGAGAGAACAGGCTAGCAGTGGAGAGGCTAGGAGAGGGTGAGCGAACAGGCTAGCAGTGGAGAGGCTAGGAGAGGGTGAGAGAACAGGCTAGCAGTGGAGAGGCTAGGAGAGTGAGAGAACAGGCTAGCAGTGGAGAGGCTTGGAGAGAGAGAACAGGGCAGCAGTGGAGAGGCTAGGAGCGTGAGAGAGAACAGGCTAGCAGTGGAGAGGCTAGGAGCGTGAGAGCACAGGCTAGCAGTGGAGAGGCTAAGGAACGTGAGAGAACAGGCTAGCAGTGGAGAGGCTAGGAGCGTGAGAGAACAGGCTAGCAGTAGAGAGGCTAGGAGGGTGAGAGAGAACAGGCTAGCCGTGGAGAGGCTATGAGAGTGAGAGAACAGGCTAGCAGTAGAGAGGCTAGGAGCGTGAGAGAGAACAGGCTAGCAGTGGAGAGGCTAGGAGAGTGAGAGAGAACAGGCTAGCAGTGGAGAGGCTAGGAGAGTGAGAGAGAACAGGCTAGCAGTGGAGAGGCTAGGAGAGAGAGAACAGGCTACCAGTGGAGGCTAGGAGAGTGAGAGAACAGGCTAGCAGTGGAGAGGCTAGGAGAGTGAGAGAACAGGCTAGCAGTGGAGAGGCTAGGAGCGTGAGAGAGAACAGGCTAGCAGTGGAGAAGCTAGGAGGGTGAGAGAACAGGCTAGCAGTGGAGAGGCTAGGAGCGTGAGAGAGAACAGGCTAGCAGTGGAGAGGCTAGGAGAGTGAGAGAGAACAGGCAGGCAGTGGAGAGGCTAGGAGAGTGAGAGAGAACAGGCTAGCAGTGGAGAGGCTAGGAGGGTGAGAGAACAGGCTAGCAGTGGAGAGGCTAGGAGGGTGAGAGAGAACAGGCTAGCTGTGGAGAGGCTATGAGAGTGAGAGAACAGGCTAGCAGTAGAGAGGCTAGGAGCGTGAGAGAACAGGCTAGCAGTGGAGAGGCTAGGAGAGTGAGAGATAACAGGCTAGCAGTGGAGAGGCTAGGAGAGTGAGAGAGAACAGGCTAGCAGTGGAGAGGCTAGGAGAGAGAGAACAGGCTAGCAGTGGAGAGGCTAGGAGAGTGAGAGAACAGGCTAGCAGTGGAGAGGCTAGGAGCGTGAGAGAACAGGCTAGCAGTAGAGAGGCTAGGAGCGTGAGAGAGAACAGGCAGGCAGTGGAGAGGCTAGGAGAGTGAGAGAACAGGCTAGCAGTGGAGAGGCTAGGAGAGAACAGGCTAGCAGTGGAGAGGCTAGGAGCGTGAGAGAACAGGCTAGCAGTGGAGAGGCCAGGAGGGTGAGAGCGAACAGGCGAGCCGTGGAGAGGCTTGGAGAGAGAGAACAGGGCAGCAGTGGAGAGGCTAGGAGCGTGAGAGAGAACAGGCTAGCAGTGGAGAGGCTAGGAGCGTGAGAGAACAGGCTAGCAGTGGAGAGGCTAAGGAGAGTGAGAGAACAGGCTAGCAGTAGAGAGGCTAGGAGCGTGAGAGAGAACAGGCTAGCAGTGGAAAGGCTAGGAGAGTGAGAGAGGGAGAACAGGCTAGCAGTGGAGAGGCTAAGGAGCGTGAGAGAACAGGCTAGCAGTAGAGAGGCTAGGAGCGTGAGAGAGAACAGGCTAGCAGTGGAGAGGCTAGGAGAGTGAGAGAGAACAGGCTAGCAGTGGAGAGGCTAGGAGAGTGAGAGAGAACAGGCTAGCAGTGGAGAGGCTAGGAGAGAGAGAACAGGCTAGCAGTGGAGAGGCTAGGAGAGTGAGAGAACAGGCTAGCAGTGGAGAGGCTAGGAGAGTGAGAGAACAGGCTAGCAGTGGAGAGGCTAGGAGCGTGAGAGAATAGGCTAGCAGTAGAGAGGCTAGGAGCGTGAGAGAGAACAGGCTAGCAGTGGAGAGGCTAGGAGGGTGAGAGAACAGGCTAGCAGTGGAGAGGCTAGGAGCGTGAGAGAACAGGCTAGCAGTGGAGAGGCTAGGAGAGTGAGAGAGAACAGGCAGGCAGTGGAGAGGCTAGGAGAGTGAGAGAGAACAGGCTAGCAGTGGAGAGGCTAGGAGGGTGAGAGAACAGGCTAGCAGTGGAGAGGCTAGGAGAGTGAGAGAGAACAGGCTAGCAGTGGAGAGGCTAGGAGAGTGAGAGAGAACAGGCTAGCAGTGGAGAGGCTAGGAGCGTGAGAGAACAGGCTAGAAGTAGAGAGGCTAGGAGCGGGAGAGAGAACAGGCTAGCAGTGGAGAGGCTAGGAGGGTGAGAGAACAGGCTAGCAGTGGAGAGGCTAGGAGCGTGAGAGAGAACAGGCTAGCAGTGGAGAGGCTAGGAGAGTGAGAGAGAACAGGCAGGCAGTGGAGAGGCTAGGAGAGTGAGAGAGAACAGGCTAGCAGTGGAGAGGCTAGGAGGGTGAGAGAACAGGCTAGCAGTGGAGAGGCTAGGAGCGTGAGAGAACAGGCTAGCAGTGGAGAGGCTAGGAGAGAGAGAACAGGCTAGCAGTGGAGAGGCTAGGAGCGTGAGAGAACAGGCTAGCAGTGGAGAGGCTAGGAGTGTGAGAGAACGGGCTAGCAGTAGAGAGGCTAGGAGCGTGAGAGAACAGGCTAGCAGTGGAGAGGCTAGGAGAGTGAGAGATAACAGGCTAGCAGTGGAGAGGCTAGGAGAGTGAGAGATAACAGGCTAGCAGTGGAGAGGCTAGGAGAGTGAGAGAGAACAGGCTAGCAGTGGAGAGGCTAGGAGAGTGAGAGAGAACAGGCTAGCAGTGGAGAGGCTAGGAGAGTGAGAGAGAACAGGCTAGCAGTGGAGAGGCTAGGAGAGAGAGAACAGGCTAGCAGTGGAGAGGCTAGGAGAGAGAGAACAGGCTAGCAGTGGAGAGGCTAGGAGAGTGAGAGAACAGGCTAGCAGTGGAGAGGCTAGGAGAGTGAGAGAACAGGCTAGCAGTGGAGAGGCTAGGAGCGTGAGAGAATAGGCTAGCAGTAGAGAGGCTAGGAGCGTGAGAGAGAACAGGCTAGCAGTGGAGAGGCTAGGAGAGAGAGAACAGGCTAGCAGTGGAGAGGCTAGGAGGGTGAGAGAACAGGCTAGCAGTGGAGAGGCTAGGAGCGTGAGAGAACAGGCTAGCAGTGGAGAGGCTAGGAGAGTGAGAGAGAACAGGCAGGCAGTGGAGAGGCTAGGAGAGTGAGAGAGAACAGGCTAGCAGTGGAGAGGCTAGGAGGGTGAGAGAACAGGCTAGCAGTGGAGAGGCTAGGAGAGTGAGAACAGGCTAGCAGTGGAGAGGCTAGGAGCGTGAGAGAACAGGCTAGCAGTAGAGAGGCTAGGAGCGGGAGAGAGAACAGGCTAGCAGTGGAGAGGCTAGGAGGGTGAGAGAACAGGCTAGCAGTGGAGAGGTTAGGAGAGAGAGAACAGGCTAGCAGTGAAGAGGCTAGGAGCGTGAGAGAACAGGCTAGCAGTGGAGAGGCTAGGAGTGTGAGAGAACGGGCTAGCAGTAGAGAGGCTAGGAGGGTGAGAGAGAACAGGCTAGTCGTGGAGAGGCTATGAGAGTGAGAGAACAGGCTAGCAGTAGAGAGGCTAGGAGCGTGAGAGAACAGGCTAGCAGTGGAGAGGCTAGGAGAGTGAGAGATAACAGGCTAGCAGTGGAGAGGCTAGGAGAGTGAGAGAGAACAGGCTAGCAGTGGAGAGGCTAGGAGAGAGAGAACAGGCTAGCAGTGGAGAGGCTAGGAGAGTGAGAGAACAGGCTAGCAGTGTAGAGGCTAGGAGAGTGAGCGAACAGGCTAGCAGTGGAGAGGCTAGGAGAGTGAGAGAACAGGCTAGCAGTGAAGAGGCTAGGAGCGTGAGAGAACAGGCTAGCAGTAGAGAGGCTAGGAGCGTGAGAGAGAACAGGCTAGCAGTGGAGAGGCTAGGAAGGTGAGAGAACAGGCTAGCAGTGGAGAGGCTAGGAGCGTGAGAGAGAACAGGCTAGCAGTGGAGAGGCTAGGAGAGTGAGAGAGAACAGGCAGGCAGTGGAGAGGCTAGGAGAGTGAGAGAGAACAGGCTAGCAGTGGAGAGGCTAGGAGGGTGAGAGAACAGGCTAGCAGTGGAGAGGCTAGGAGAGTGAGAGAACAGGCTAGCAGTGGAGAGTCTAGGAGGGTGAGAGAACAGGCTAGCAGTGGAGAGGCTAGGAGCGTGAGAGAACAGGCTAGCAGTGGAGAGGCCAGGAGGGTGAGAGAACAGGCTAGCAGTGGAGAGGCTAGGAGCATGAGAGAGAACAGGCTAGCAGTGGAGAGGCTAGGAGAGAGAGAGAACAGGCGAGCAGTGGAGAGGCTAGGAGAGGGAGAGAGAACAGGCTAGCAGTGGAGAGGCTAGGAGAGGGTGAGAGAACAGGCTAGCAGTGGAGAGGCTAGGAGAGTGAGAGAACAGGCTAGCAGTGGAGAGGCTTGGGGAGAGAGAGAACAGGGCAGCAGTGGAGAGGCTAGGAGCGTGAGAGAGAACAGGCTAGCAGTGGAGAGGCTAGGAGCGTGAGAGAGAACAGGCTAGCAGTGGAGAGGCTAGGAGCGTGAGAGCACAGGCTAGCAGTGGAGAGGCTAAGGAGAGTGAGAGAACAGGCTAGCAGTAGAGAGGCTAGGAGCGTGAGAGAGAACAGGCTAGCAGTGGAGAGGCTAAGGAACGTGAGAGAACAGGCTAGCAGTGGAGAGGCTAGGAGCGTGAGAGAACAGGCTAGCAGTAGAGAGGCTAGGAGGGTGAGAGAGAACAGGCTAGCCGTGGAGAGGCTATGAGAGTGAGAGAACAGGCTAGCAGTAGAGAGGCTAGGAGCGTGAGAGAGAACAGGCTAGCAGTGGAGAGGCTAGGAGAGTGAGAGAGAACAGGCTAGCAGTGGAGAGGCTAGGAGAGTGAGAGAGAACAGGCTAGCAGTGGAGAGGCTAGGAGAGAGAGAACAGGCTACCAGTGGAGGCTAGGAGAGTGAGAGAACAGGCTAGCAGTGGAGAGGCTAGGAGAGTGAGAGAACAGGCTAGCAGTGGAGAGGCTAGGAGCGTGAGAGAGAACAGGCTAGCAGTGGAGAAGCTAGGAGGGTGAGAGAACAGGCTAGCAGTGGAGAGGCTAGGAGCGTGAGAGAGAACAGGCTAGCAGTGGAGAGGCTAGGAGAGTGAGAGAGAACAGGCAGGCAGTGGAGAGGCTAGGAGAGTGAGAGAGAACAGGCTAGCAGTGGAGAGGCTAGGAGGGTGAGAGAACAGGCTAGCAGTGGAGAGGCTAGGAGGGTGAGAGAGAACAGGCTAGCTGTGGAGAGGCTATGAGAGTGAGAGAACAGGCTAGCAGTAGAGAGGCTAGGAGCGTGAGAGAACAGGCTAGCAGTGGAGAGGCTAGGAGAGTGAGAGATAACAGGCTAGCAGTGGAGAGGCTAGGAGAGTGAGAGAGAACAGGCTAGCAGTGGAGAGGCTAGGAGAGAGAGAACAGGCTAGCAGTGGAGAGGCTAGGAGAGTGAGAGAACAGGCTAGCAGTGGAAAGGCTAGGAGCGTGAGAGAACAGGCTAGCAGTAGAGAGGCTAGGAGCGTGAGAGAGAACAGGCAGGCAGTGGAGAGGCTAGGAGAGTGAGAGAACAGGCTAGCAGTGGAGAGGCTAGGAGAGAACAGGCTAGCAGTGGAGAGGCTAGGAGCGTGAGAGAACAGGCTAGCAGTGGAGAGGCCAGGAGGGTGAGAGCGAACAGGCGAGCCGTGGAGAGGCTTGGAGAGAGAGAACAGGGCAGCAGTGGAGAGGCTAGGAGCGTGAGAGAGAACAGGCTAGCAGTGGAGAGGCTAGGAGCGTGAGAGAACAGGCTAGCAGTGGAGAGGCTAAGGAGAGTGAGAGAACAGGCTAGCAGTAGAGAGGCTAGGAGCGTGAGAGAGAACAGGCTAGCAGTGGAAAGGCTAGGAGAGTGAGAGAGGGAGAACAGGCTAGCAGTGGAGAGGCTAAGGAGCGTGAGAGAACAGGCTAGCAGTAGAGAGGCTAGGAGCGTGAGAGAGAACAGGCTAGCAGTGGAGAGGCTAGGAGAGTGAGAGAGAACAGGCTAGCAGTGGAGAGGCTAGGAGAGTGAGAGAGAACAGGCTAGCAGTGGAGAGGCTAGGAGAGAGAGAACAGGCTAGCAGTGGAGAGGCTAGGAGAGTGAGAGAACAGGCTAGCAGTGGAGAGGCTAGGAGAGTGAGAGAACAGGCTAGCAGTGGAGAGGCTAGGAGCGTGAGAGAATAGGCTAGCAGTAGAGAGGCTAGGAGCGTGAGAGAGAACAGGCTAGCAGTGGAGAGGCTAGGAGGGTGAGAGAACAGGCTAGCAGTGGAGAGGCTAGGAGCGTGAGAGAACAGGCTAGCAGTGGAGAGGCTAGGAGAGTGAGAGAGAACAGGCAGGCAGTGGAGAGGCTAGGAGAGTGAGAGAGAACAGGCTAGCAGTGGAGAGGCTAGGAGGGTGAGAGAACAGGCTAGCAGTGGAGAGGCTAGGAGAGTGAGAGAGAACAGGCTAGCAGTGGAGAGGCTAGGAGAGTGAGAGAGAACAGGCTAGCAGTGGAGAGGCTAGGAGCGTGAGAGAACAGGCTAGCAGTAGAGAGGCTAGGAGCGGGAGAGAGAACAGGCTAGCAGTGGAGAGGCTAGGAGGGTGAGAGAACAGGCTAGCAGTGGAGAGGCTAGGAGCGTGAGAGAGAACAGGCTAGCAGTGGAGAGGCTAGGAGAGTGAGAGAGAACAGGCAGGCAGTGGAGAGGCTAGGAGAGTGAGAGAGAACAGGCTAGCAGTGGAGAGGCTAGGAGGGTGAGAGAACAGGCTAGCAGTGGAGAGGCTAGGAGCGTGAGAGAACAGGCTAGCAGTGGAGAGGCTAGGAGAGAGAGAACAGGCTAGCAGTGGAGAGGCTAGGAGCGTGAGAGAACAGGCTAGCAGTGGAGAGGCTAGGAGTGTGAGAGAACGGGCTAGCAGTAGAGAGGCTAGGAGGGTGAGGGAGAACAGGCTAGCCGTGGAGAGGCTATGAGAGTGAGAGAACAGGCTAGCAGTAGAGAGGCTAGGAGCGTGAGAGAACAGGCTAGCAGTGGAGAGGCTAGGAGAGTGAGAGATAACAGGCTAGCAGTGGAGAGGCTAGGAGAGTGAGAGATAACAGGCTAGCAGTGGAGAGGCTAGGAGAGTGAGAGAGAACAGGCTAGCAGTGGAGAGGCTAGGAGAGTGAGAGAGAACAGGCTAGCAGTGGAGAGGCTAGGAGAGTGAGAGAGAACAGGCTAGCAGTGGAGAGGCTAGGAGAGAGAGAACAGGCTAGCAGTGGAGAGGCTAGGAGAGAGAGAACAGGCTAGCAGTGGAGAGGCTAGGAGAGTGAGAGAACAGGCTAGCAGTGGAGAGGCTAGGAGAGTGAGAGAACAGGCTAGCAGTGGAGAGGCTAGGAGCGTGAGAGAATAGGCTAGCAGTAGAGAGGCTAGGAGCGTGAGAGAGAACAGGCTAGCAGTGGAGAGGCTAGGAGAGAGAGAACAGGCTAGCAGTGGAGAGGCTAGGAGGGTGAGAGAACAGGCTAGCAGTGGAGAGGCTAGGAGCGTGAGAGAACAGGCTAGCAGTGGAGAGGCTAGGAGAGTGAGAGAGAACAGGCAGGCAGTGGAGAGGCTAGGAGAGTGAGAGAGAACAGGCTAGCAGTGGAGAGGCTAGGAGGGTGAGAGAACAGGCTAGCAGTGGAGAGGCTAGGAGAGTGAGAACAGGCTAGCAGTGGAGAGGCTAGGAGCGTGAGAGAACAGGCTAGCAGTAGAGAGGCTAGGAGCGGGAGAGAGAACAGGCTAGCAGTGGAGAGGCTAGGAGGGTGAGAGAACAGGCTAGCAGTGGAGAGGTATAGGAGCGTGAGAGAGAACAGGCTAGCAGTGGAGAGGCTAGGAGAGTGAGAGAGAACAGGCAGGCAGTGGAGAGGCTAGGAGAGTGAGAGAGAACAGGCTAGCAGTGGAGAGGCTAGGAGGGTGAGAGAACAGGCTAGCAGTGGAGAGGCTAGGAGCGTGAGAGAACAGGCTAGCAGTGGAGAGGCTAGGAGTGTGAGAGAACGGGCTAGCAGTAGAGAGGCTAGGAGGGTGAGAGAGAACAGGCTAGTCGTGGAGAGGCTATGAGAGTGAGAGAACAGGCTAGCAGTAGAGAGGCTAGGAGCGTGAGAGAACAGGCTAGCAGTGGAGAGGCTAGGAGAGTGAGAGATAACAGGCTAGCAGTGGAGAGGCTAGGAGAGTGAGAGAGAACAGGCTAGCAGTGGAGAGGCTAGGAGAGAGAGAACAGGCTAGCAGTGGAGAGGCTAGGAGAGTGAGAGAACAGGCTAGCAGTGTAGAGGCTAGGAGAGTGAGCGAACAGGCTAGCAGTGGAGAGGCTAGGAGAGTGAGAGAACAGGCTAGCAGTGAAGAGGCTAGGAGCGTGAGAGAACAGGCTAGCAGTAGAGAGGCTAGGAGCGTGAGAGAGAACAGGCTAGCAGTGGAGAGGCTAGGAAGGTGAGAGAACAGGCTAGCAGTGGAGAGGCTAGGAGCGTGAGAGAGAACAGGCTAGCAGTGGAGAGGCTAGGAGAGTGAGAGAGAACAGGCAGGCAGTGGAGAGGCTAGGAGAGTGAGAGAGAACAGGCTAGCAGTGGAGAGGCTAGGAGGGTGAGAGAACAGGCTAGCAGTGGAGAGGCTAGGAGAGTGAGAGAACAGGCTAGCAGTGGAGAGTCTAGGAGGGTGAGAGAACAGGCTAGCAGTGGAGAGGCTAGGAGCGTGAGAGAACAGGCTAGCAGTGGAGAGGCCAGGAGGGTGAGAGAACAGGCTAGCAGTGGAGAGGCTAGGAGCATGAGAGAGAACAGGCTAGCAGTGGAGAGGCTAGGAGAGAGAGAGAACAGGCGAGCAGTGGAGAGGCTAGGAGAGGGAGAGAGAACAGGCTAGCAGTGGAGAGGCTAGGAGAGGGTGAGAGAACAGGCTAGCAGTGGAGAGGCTAGGAGAGTGAGAGAACAGGCTAGCAGTGGAGAGGCTTGGGGAGAGAGAGAACAGGGCAGCAGTGGAGAGGCTAGGAGCGTGAGAGAGAACAGGCTAGCAGTGGAGAGGCTAGGAGCGTGAGAGAACAGGCTAGCAGTGGAGAGGCTAGGAGAGTGAGAGAGAACAGGCTAGCAGTGGAGAGGCTAGGAGAGAGAGAACAGGCTACCAGTGGAGGCTAGGAGAGTGAGAGAACAGGCTAGCAGTGGAGAGGCTAGGAGAGTGAGAGAACAGGCTAGCAGTGGAGAGGCTAGGAGCGTGAGAGAGAACAGGCTAGCAGTGGAGAAGCTAGGAGGGTGAGAGAACAGGCTAGCAGTGGAGAGGCTAGGAGCGTGAGAGAGAACAGGCTAGCAGTGGAGAGGCTAGGAGAGTGAGAGAGAACAGGCAGGCAGTGGAGAGGCTAGGAGAGTGAGAGAGAACAGGCTAGCAGTGGAGAGGCTAGGAGGGTGAGAGAACAGGCTAGCAGTGGAGAGGCTAGGAGGGTGAGAGAGAACAGGCTAGCTGTGGAGAGGCTATGAGAGTGAGAGAACAGGCTAGCAGTAGAGAGGCTAGGAGCGTGAGAGAACAGGCTAGCAGTGGAGAGGCTAGGAGAGTGAGAGATAACAGGCTAGCAGTGGAGAGGCTAGGAGAGTGAGAGAGAACAGGCTAGCAGTGGAGAGGCTAGGAGAGAGAGAACAGGCTAGCAGTGGAGAGGCTAGGAGAGTGAGAGAACAGGCTAGCAGTGGAGAGGCTAGGAGCGTGAGAGAACAGGCTAGCAGTAGAGAGGCTAGGAGCGTGAGAGAGAACAGGCAGGCAGTGGAGAGGCTAGGAGAGTGAGAGAACAGGCTAGCAGTGGAGAGGCTAGGAGCGTGAGAGAACAGGCTAGCAGTGGAGAGGCTAGGAGAGAACAGGCTAGCAGTGGAGAGGCTAGGAGCGTGAGAGAACAGGCTAGCAGTGGAGAGGCCAGGAGGGTGAGAGAGAACAGGCGAGCCGTGGAGAGGCTTGGAGAGAGAGAACAGGGCAGCAGTGGAGAGGCTAGGAGCGTGAGAGAGAACAGGCTAGCAGTGGAGAGGCTAGGAGCGTGAGAGAACAGGCTAGCAGTGGAGAGGCTAAGGAGAGTGAGATAACAGGCTAGCAGTAGAGAGGCTAGGAGCGTGAGAGAGAACAGGCTAGCAGTGGAAAGGCTAGGAGAGTGAGAGAGGGAGAACAGGCTAGCAGTGGAGAGGCTAAGGAGCGTGAGAGAACAGGCTAGCAGTGGAGAGGCTAGGAGCGTGAGAGAACAGGCTAGCAGTAGAGAGGCTAGGAGGGTGAGAGAGAACAGGTGAGCCGTGGAGAGGCTATGAGAGTGAGAGAACAGGCTAGCAGTAGAGAGGCTAGGAGCGTGAGAGAGAACAGGCTAGCAGTGGAGAGGCTAGGAGAGTGAGAGAGAACAGGCTAGCAGTGGAGAGGCTAGGAGAGTGAGAGAGAACAGGCTAGCAGTGGAGAGGCTAGGAGAGAGAGAACAGGCTAGCAGTGGAGAGGCTAGGAGAGTGAGAGAACAGGCTAGCAGTGGAGAGGCTAGGAGAGTGAGAGAACAGGCTAGCAGTGGAGAGGCTAGGAGCGTGAGAGAATAGGCTAGCAGTAGAGAGGCTAGGAGCGTGAGAGAGAACAGGCTAGCAGTGGAGAGGCTAGGAGGGTGAGAGAACAGGCTAGCAGTGGAGAGGCTAGGAGCGTGAGAGAACAGGCTAGCAGTGGAGAGGCTAGGAGAGTGAGAGAGAACAGGCAGGCAGTGGAGAGGCTAGGAGAGTGAGAGAGAACAGGCTAGCAGTGGAGAGGCTAGGAGGGTGAGAGAACAGGCTAGCAGTGGAGAGGCTAGGAGAGTGAGAGAGAACATGCTAGCAGTGGAGAGGCTAGGAGCGTGAGAGAACAGGCTAGCAGTAGAGAGGCTAGGAGCGGGAGAGAGAACAGGCTAGCAGTGGAGAGGCTAGGAGGGTGAGAGAACAGGCTAGCAGTGGAGAGGCTAGGAGCGTGAGAGAGAACAGGCTAGCAGTGGAGAGGCTAGGAGAGTGAGAGAGAACAGGCAGGCAGTGGAGAGGCTAGGAGAGTGAGAGAGAACAGGCTAGCAGTGGAGAGGCTAGGAGGGTGAGAGAACAGGCTAGCAGTGGAGAGGCTAGGAGCGTGAGAGTACAGGCTAGCAGTGGAGAGGCTAGGAGAGAGAGAACAGGCTAGCAGTGGAGAGGCTAGGAGCGTGAGAGAACAGGCTAGCAGTGGAGAGGCTAGGAGTGTGAGAGAACGGGCTAGCAGTAGAGAGGCTAGGAGGGTGAGGGAGAACAGGCTAGCCGTGGAGAGGCTATGAGAGTGAGAGAACAGGCTAGCAGTAGAGAGGCTAGGAGCGTGAGAGAACAGGCTAGCAGTGGAGAGGCTAGGAGAGTGAGAGATAACAGGCTAGCAGTGGAGAGGCTAGGAGAGTGAGAAATAACAGGCTAGCAGTGGAGAGGCTAGGAGAGTGAGAGAGAACAGGCTAGCAGTGGAGAGGCTAGGAGAGTGAGAGAGAACAGGCTAGCAGTGGAGAGGCTAGGAGAGTGAGAGAGAACAGGCTAGCAGTGGAGAGGCTAGGAGAGAGAGAACAGGCTAGCAGTGGAGAGGCTAGGAGAGAGAGAACAGGCTAGCAGTGGAGAGGCTAGGAGAGTGAGAGAACAGGCTAGCAGTGGAGAGGCTAGGAGAGTGAGAGAACAGGCTAGCAGTGGAGAGGCTAGGAGTGTGAGAGAATAGGCTAGCAGTAGAGAGGCTAGGAGCGTGAGAGAGAACAGGCAGGCAGTGGAGAGGCTAGGAGAGTGAGAGAACAGGCTAGCAGTGGAGAGGCTAGGAGCGTGAGAGAACAGGCTAGCAGTGGAGAGGCTAGGAGAGAACAGGCTAGCAGTGGAGAGGCTAGGAGCGTGAGAGAACAGGCTAGCAGTGGAGAGGCCAGGAGGGTGAGAGAGAACAGGCGAGCCGTGGAGAGGCTTGGAGAGAGAGAACAGGGCAGCAGTGGAGAGGCTAGGAGCGTGAGAGAACAGGCTAGCAGTGGAGAGGCTAGGAGCGTGAGAGAACAGGCTAGCAGTGGAGAGGCTAAGGAGAGTGAGAGAACAGGCTAGCAGTAGAGAGGCTAGGAGCGTGAGAGAGAACAGGCTAGCAGTGGAAAGGCTAGGAGAGTGAGAGAGGGAGAACAGGCTAGCAGTGGAGAGGCTAAGGAGCGTGAGAGAACAGGCTAGCAGTGGAGAGGCTAGGAGCGTGAGAGAACAGGCTAGCAGTAGAGAGGCTAGGAGGGTGAGAGAGAACAGTCGAGCCGTGGAGAGGCTATGAGAGTGAGAGAACAGGCTAGCAGTAGAGAGGCTAGGAGCGTGAGAGAGAACAGGCTAGCAGTGGAGAGGCTAGGAGAGTGAGAGAGAACAGGCTAGCAGTGGAGAGGCTAGGAGAGTGAGAGAGAACAGGCTAGCAGTGGAGAGGCTAGGAGAGAGAGAACAGGCTAGCAGTAGAGAGGCTAGGAGCATGAGAGAACAGGCTAGCAGTGGAGAGGCTAGGAGAGTGAGAGATAACAGGCTAGCAGTGGAGAGGCTAGGAGAGTGAGAGAGAACAGGCTAGCAGTAGAGAGGCTAGGAGCGTGAGAACAGGCTAGCAGTGGAGAGGCTAGGAGAGTGAGAGAACAGGCTAGCAGTGTAGAGGCTAGGAGCGTGAGAGAACAGGCTAGCAGTGGAGAGGCTAGGAGAGTGAGAGAGAACAGGCAGGCAGTGGAGAGGCTAGGAGCGTGAGAGAACAGGCTAGCAGTGGAGAGGCTAGGAGGGTGAGAGAACAGGCTAGCAGTGGAGAGGCTAGGAGAGTGAGAGAGAACATGCTAGCAGTGGAGAGGCTAGGAGCGTGAGAGAACAGGCTAGCAGTGGAGAGGCTAGGAGAGTGAGAGAGAACAGGCAGGCAGTGGAGAGGCTAGGAGAGTGAGAGAGAACAGGCTAGCAGTGGAGAGGCTAGGAGCGTGAGAGAGAACAGGCTAGCAGTGGAGAGGCTAGGAGAGTGAGAGAACAGGCTAGCAGTGGAGAGTCTAGGAGGGTGAGAGAACAGGCTAGCAGTGGAGAGGCTAGGAGCGTGAGAGAACAGGCTAGCAGTGGAGAGGCCAGGAGGGTGAGAGAACAGGCTAGCAGTGGAGAGGCTAGGAGAGAGAGAACAGGCTAGCAGTGGAGAGGCTAGGAGAGAGAGAGAACAGGCGAGCAGTGGAGAGGCTAGGAGAGGGAGAGAGAACAGGCTAGCAGTGGAGAGGCTAGGAGAGGGTGAGAGAACAGGCTAGCAGTGGAGAGGCTAGGAGAGTGAGAGAACAGGCTAGCAGTGGAGAGGCTTGGGGAGAGAGAGAACAGGGCAGCAGTGGAGAGGCTAGGAGCGTGAGTGAGAACAGGCTAGCAGTGGAGAGGCTAGGAGCGTGAGAGAACAGGCTAGCAGTGGAGAGGCTAAGGAGAGTGAGAGAACAGGCTAGCAGTAGAGAGGCTAGGAGCGTGAGAGAGAACAGGCTAGCAGTGGAGAGGCTAGGAGAGTGAGAGAGAACAGGCTAGCAGTGGAGAGGCTAGGAGAGTGAGAGAGAACAGGCTAGCAGTGGAGAGGCTAGGAGAGAGAGAACAGGCTACCAGTGGAGAGGCTAGGAGAGTGAGAGAACAGGCTAGCAGTGGAGAGGCTAGGAGAGTGAGAGAACAGGCTAGCAGTGGAGAGGCTAGGAGCGTGAGAGAACAGGCTAGCAGTGGAGAGGCTAAGGAGAGTGAGAGAACAGGCTAGCAGTAGAGAGGCTAGGAGCGTGAGAGAGAGAACAGGCTAGCAGTGGAGAGGCTAAGGAGTGTGAGAGAACAGGCTAGCAGTGGAGAGGCTAGGAGAGTGAGAGAGAAGAGGCTAGCAGTGGAGAGGCTAAGGAGGGTGAGAGAACAGGCTAGCAGTGGAGTGGCTAGGAGCGTGAGAGAACAGGCTAGCAGTAGAGAGGCTAGGAGAGAGAGAATAGGCTAGCAGTGGAGAGGCTAGGAGCGTGAGAGAACAGGCTAGCAGTGGAGAGGCCAGGAGGGTGAGAGAACAGGCTAGCAGTGGAGAGGCTAGGAGCGTGAGAGAGAACAGGCTAGCAGTGGAGAGGCTAGGAGAGAGAGAGAGAACAGGCGAGCAGTGGAGAGGCTAGGAGAGTGAGAGAGAACAGGCTAGCAGTGGAGAGGCTAGGAGAGGGTGAGAGAACAGGCTAGCAGTGGAGAGGCTAGGAGAGGGTGAGAGAACAGGCTAGCAGTGGAGAGGCTTGGAGAGAGAGAACAGGGCAGCAGTGGAGAGGCTAGGAGCGTGAGAGAGAACAGGCTAGCAGTGGAGAGGCTAGGAGAGTGAGAGATAACAGGCTAGCAGTGGAGAGGCTAGGAGAGTGAGAGAGAACAGGCTAGCAGTGGAGAGGCTAGGAGAGTGAGAGAGAACAGGCTAGCAGTGGAGAGGCTAGGAGAGAGAGAACAGGCTAGCAGTGGAGAGGCTAGGAGAGAGAGAACAGGCTAGCAGTGGAGAGGCTAGGAGAGTGAGAGAACAGGCTAGCAGTGGAGAGGCTAGGAGCGTGAGAGAATAGGCTAGCAGTAGAGAGGCTAGGAGCGTGAGAGAGAACAGGCTAGCAGTGGAGAGGCTAGGAGGGTGAGAGAACAGGCTAGCAGTGGAGAGGCTAGGAGAGTGAGAACAGGCTAGCAGTGGAGAGGCTAGGAGCGTGAGAGAACAGGCTAGCAGTAGAGAGGCTAGGAGCGGGAGAGAGAACAGGCTAGCAGTGGAGAGGCTAGGAGGGTGAGAGAACAGGCTAGCAGTGGAGAGGTATAGGAGCGTGAGAGAGAACAGGCTAGCAGTGGAGAGGCTAGGAGAGTGAGAGAGAACAGGCAGGCAGTGGAGAGGCTAGGAGAGTGAGAGAGAACAGGCTAGCAGTGGAGAGGCTAGGAGGGTGAGAGAACAGGCTAGCAGTGGAGAGGCTAGGAGCGTGAGAGAACAGGCTAGCGGTGGAGAGGCCAGGAGGGTGAGAGAGAACAGGCGAGCCGTGGAGAGGCTTGGAGAGAGAGAACAGGGCAGCAGTGGAGAGGCTAGGAGCGTGAGAGAACAGGCTAGCAGTGGAGAGGCTAGGAGCGTGAGAGAACAGGCTAGCAGTGGAGAGGCTAAGGAGAGTGAGAGAACAGGCTAGCAGTAGAGAGGCTAGGAGCGTGAGAGAGAACAGGCTAGCAGTGGAAAGGCTAGGAGAGTGAGAGAGGGAGAACAGGCTAGCAGTGGAGAGGCTAAGGAGCGTGAGAGAACAGGCTAGCAGTGGAGAGGCTAGGAGCGTGAGAGAACAGGCTAGCAGTAGAGAGGCTAGGAGGGTGAGAGAGAACAGGCGAGCCGTGGAGAGGCTATGAGAGTGAGAGAACAGGCTAGCAGTAGAGAGGCTAGGAGCGTGAGAGAGAACAGGCTAGCAGTGGAGAGGCTAGGAGAGTGAGAGAGAACAGGCTAGCAGTGGAGAGGCTAGGAGAGTGAGAGAGAACAGGCTAGCAGTGGAGAGGCTAGGAGAGAGAGAACAGGCTAGCAGTAGAGAGGCTAGGAGCATGAGAGAACAGGCTAGCAGTGGAGAGGCTAGGAGAGTGAGAGATAACAGGCTAGCAGTGGAGAGGCTAGGAGAGTGAGAGAGAACAGGCTAGCAGTAGAGAGGCTAGGAGCGTGAGAACAGGCTAGCAGTGGAGAGGCTAGGAGAGTGAGAGAACAGGCTAGCAGTGTAGAGGCTAGGAGCGTGAGAGAACAGGCTAGCAGTGGAGAGGCTAGGAGAGTGAGAGAGAACAGGCAGGCAGTGGAGAGGCTAGGAGCGTGAGAGAACAGGCTAGCAGTGGAGAGGCTAGGAGGGTGAGAGAACAGGCTAGCAGTGGAGAGGCTAGGAGAGTGAGAGAGAACATGCTAGCAGTGGAGAGGCTAGGAGCGTGAGAGAACAGGCTAGCAGTGGAGAGGCTAGGAGAGTGAGAGAGAACAGGCAGGCAGTGGAGAGGCTAGGAGAGTGAGAGAGAACAGGCTAGCAGTGGAGAGGCTAGGAGCGTGAGAGAGAACAGGCTAGCAGTGGAGAGGCTAGGAGAGTGAGAGAACAGGCTAGCAGTGGAGAGTCTAGGAGGGTGAGAGAACAGGCTAGCAGTGGAGAGGCTAGGAGCGTGAGAGAACAGGCTAGCAGTGGAGAGGCCAGGAGGGTGAGAGAACAGGCTAGCAGTGGAGAGGCTAGGAGAGAGAGAACAGGCTAGCAGTGGAGAGACTAGGAGAGAGAGAGAACAGGCGAGCAGTGGAGAGGCTAGGAGAGGGAGAGAGAACAGGCTAGCAGTGGAGAGGCTAGGAGAGGGTGAGAGAACAGGCTAGCAGTGGAGAGGCTAGGAGAGTGAGAGAACAGGCTAGCAGTGGAGAGGCTTGGGGAGAGAGAGAACAGGCTAGCAGTGGAGAGGCTAGGAGAGTGAGAGAGAACAGGCTAGCAGTGGAGAGGCTAGGAGAGTGAGAGAGAACAGGCTAGCAGTGGAGAGGCTAGGAGAGAGAGAACAGGCTACCAGTGGAGGCTAGGAGAGTGAGAGAACAGGCTAGCAGTGGAGAGGCTAGGAGAGTGAGAGAACAGGCTAGCAGTGGAGAGGCTAGGAGCGTGAGAGAACAGGCTAGCAGTGGAGAGGCTAAGGAGAGTGAGAGAACAGGCTAGCAGTAGAGAGGCTAGGAGCGTGAGAGAGAGAACAGGCTAGCAGTGGAGAGGCTAAGGAGTGTGAGAGAACAGGCTAACAGTGGAGAGGCTAGGAGAGTGAGAGAGAAGAGGCTAGCAGTGGAGAGGCTAAGGAGGGTGAGAGAACAGGCTAGCAGTGGAGTGGCTAGGAGCGTGAGAGAACAGGCTAGCAGTAGAGAGGCTAGGAGAGAGAGAATAGGCTAGCAGTGGAGAGGCTAGGAGCGTGAGAGAACAGGCTAGCAGTGGAGAGGCCAGGAGGGTGAGAGAACAGGCTAGCAGTGGAGAGGCTAGGAGCGTGAGAGAGAACAGGCTAGCAGTGGAGAGGCTAGGAGAGAGAGAGAGAACAGGCGAGCAGTGGAGAGGCTAGGAGAGTGAGAGAGAACAGGCTAGCAGTGGAGAGGCTAGGAGAGGGTGAGAGAACAGGCTAGCAGTGGAGAGGCTAGGAGAGGGTGAGAGAACAGGCTAGCAGTGAAGAGGCTAGGAGAGTGAGAGAACAGGCTAGCAGTGGAGAGGCTTGGAGAGAGAGAACAGGGCAGCAGTGGAGAGGCTAGGAGCGTGAGAGAGAACAGGCTAGCAGTGGAGAGGCTAGGAGAGTGAGAGATAACAGGCTAGCAGTGGAGAGGCTAGGAGAGTGAGAGAGAACAGGCTAGCAGTGGAGAGGCTAGGAGAGTGAGAGAGAACAGGCTAGCAGTGGAGAGGCTAGGAGAGAGAGAACAGGCTAGCAGTGGAGAGGCTAGGAGAGAGAGAACAGGCTAGCAGTGGAGAGGCTAGGAGAGTGAGAGAACAGGCTAGCAGTGGAGAGGCTAGGAGCGTGAGAGAATAGGCTAGCAGTAGAGAGGCTAGGAGCGTGAGAGAGAACAGGCTAGCAGTGGAGAGGCTAGGAGGGTGAGAGAACAGGCTAGCAGTGGAGAGGCTAGGAGAGTGAGAACAGGCTAGCAGTGGAGAGGCTAGGAGCGTGAGAGAACAGGCTAGCAGTAGAGAGGCTAGGAGCGGGAGAGAGAACAGGCTAGCAGTGGAGAGGCTAGGAGGGTGAGAGAACAGGCTAGCAGTGGAGAGGTATAGGAGCGTGAGAGAGAACAGGCTAGCAGTGGAGAGGCTAGGAGAGTGAGAGAGAACAGGCAGGCAGTGGAGAGGCTAGGAGGGTGAGAGAACAGGCTAGCAGTGGAGAGGCTAGGAGCGTGAGAGAACAGGCTAGCAGTGGAGAGGTGAGGAGAGAGAGAACAGGCTAGCAGTGGAGAGGCTAGGAGCGTGAGAGAACAGGCTAGCAGTGGAGAGGCTAGGAGTGTGAGAGAACGGGCTAGCAGTAGAGAGGCTAGGAGGGTGAGAGAGAACAGGCTAGTCGTGGAGAGGCTATGAGAGTGAGAGAACAGGCTAGCAGTAGAGAGGCTAGGAGCGTGAGAGAACAGGCTAGCAGTGGAGAGGCTAGGAGAGTGAGAGATAACAGGCTAGCAGTGGAGAGGCTAGGAGAGTGAGAGAGAACAGGCAGGCAGTGGAGAGGCTAGGAGAGTGAGAGAGAACAGGCTAGCAGTGGAGAGGCTAGGAGGGTGAGAGAACAGGCTAGCAGTGGAGAGGCTAGGAGAGTGAGAGAACAGGCTAGCAGTGGAGAGTCTAGGAGGGTGAGAGAACAGGCTAGCAGTGGAGAGGCTAGGAGCGTGAGAGAACAGGCTAGCAGTGGAGAGGCCAGGAGGGTGAGAGAACAGGCTAGCAGTGGAGAGGCTAGGAGCATGAGAGAGAACAGGCTAGCAGTGGAGAGGCTAGGAGAGAGAGAGAACAGGCGAGCAGTGGAGAGGCTAGGAGAGGGAGAGAGAACAGGCTAGCAGTGGAGAGGCTAGGAGAGGGTGAGAGAACAGGCTAGCAGTGGAGAGGCTAGGAGAGTGAGAGAACAGGCTAGCAGTGGAGAGGCTTGGGGAGAGAGAGAACAGGGCAGCAGTGGAGAGGCTAGGAGCGTGAGAGAGAACAGGCTAGCAGTGGAGAGGCTAGGAGCGTGAGAGAACAGGCTAGCAGTGGAGAGGCTAAGGAGAGTGAGAGAACAGGCTAGCAGTAGAGAGGCTAGGAGCGTGAGAGAGAACAGGCTAGCAGTGGAGAGGCTAGGAGAGTGAGAGAGAACAGGCTAGCAGTGGAGAGGCTAGGAGAGTGAGAGAGAACAGGCTAGCAGTGGAGAGGCTAGGAGAGAGAGAACAGGCTACCAGTGGAGGCTAGGAGAGTGAGAGAACAGGCTAGCAGTGGAGAGGCTAGGAGAGTGAGAGAACAGGCTAGCAGTGGAGAGGCTAGGAGCGTGAGAGAACAGGCTAGCAGTGGAGAGGCTAAGGAGAGTGAGAGAACAGGCTAGCAGTAGAGAGGCTAGGAGCGTGAGAGAGAGAACAGGCTAGCAGTGGAGAGGCTAAGGAGTGTGAGAGAACAGGCTAGCAGTGGAGAGGCTAGGAGAGTGAGAGAGAACAGGCTAGCAGTGGAGAGGCTAAGAAGGGTGAGAGAACAGGCTAGCAGTGGAGTGGCTAGGAGCGTGAGAGAACAGGCTAGCAGTAGAGAGGCTAGGAGAGAGAGAATAGGCTAGCAGTGGAGAGGCTAGGAGCGTGAGAGAACAGGCTAGCAGTGGAGAGGCCAGGAGGGTGAGAGAACAGGCTAGCAGTGGAGAGGCTAGGAGCGTGAGAGAGAACAGGCTAGCAGTGGAGAGGCTAGGAGAGAGAAAGAGAACAGGCGAGCAGTGGAGAGGCTAGGAGAGTGAGAGAGAACAGGCTAGCAGTGGAGAGGCTAGGAGAGGGTGAGAGAACAGGCTAGCAGTGGAGAGGCTAGGAGAGGGTGAGAGAACAGGCTAGCAGTGGAGAGGCTAGGAGAGTGAGAGAACAGGCTAGCAGTGGAGAGGCTTGGAGAGAGAGAACAGGGCAGCAGTGGAGAGGCTAGGAGCGTGAGAGAGAACAGGCTAGCAGTGGAGGGGCTAGGAGAGTGAGAACAGGCTAGCAGTGGAGAGGCTAAGGAGCGTGAGAGACCAGGCTAGCAGTGGAGAGGCTAGGAGAATGAGAGAGAACAGGCTAGCAGTGGAGAGGCTAGGAGAGTGAGAGAGAACAGGCTAGCAGTGGAGAGGCTAGGAGAAAGAGAACAGGCTAGCAGTGGAGAGGCTAGGAGAGTGAGAGAACAGGCTAGCAGTGGAGAGGCTAGGAGAGTGAGAGAACAGGCTAGCAGTGGAGAGGCTAGGAGAGTGAGAGAACAGGCTAGCAGTGGAGAGGCTAGGAGCGTGAGAGAACAGGCTAGCAGTAGAGAGGCTAGGAGCGTGAGAGAGAACAGGCTAGCAGTGGAGAGGCTAGGAGGGTGAGAGAACAGGCTAGCAGTGGAGAGGCTAGGAGCGTGAGAGAGAACAGGCTAGCAGTGGAGAGGCTAGGAGAGTGAGAGAGAACAGGCAGGCAGTGGAGAGGCTAGGAGAGTGAGAGAGAACAGGCTAGCAGTGGAGAGGCTAGGAGGGTGAGAGAACAGGCTAGCAGTGGAGAGGCTAGGAGAGTGAGAGAGAACAGGCTAGCAGTGGAGAGGCTAGGAGGGTGAGAGAACAGGCTAGCAGTGGAGAGGCTAGGAGCGTGAGAGAACAGGCTAGCAGTGGAGAGGGCTAGGAGAGAGAGAACAGGCTAGCAGTGGAGAGGCTAGGAGCGTGAGAGAACAGGCTAGCAGTGGAGAGGCTAGGAGCGTGAGAGAACAGGCTAGCAGTAGAGAGGCTAGGAGCGTGAGAGAGAACAGGCTAGCAGTGGAGAGGCTAGGAGCGTGAGAGAGAACAGGCTAGCAGTGGAGAGGCTAGGAGGGTGAGAGAACAGGCTAGCAGTGGAGAGGCTAGGAGAGTGAGAGAACAGGCTAGCAGTGGAGAGACTAGGAGAGTGAGAGAACAGGCTAGCAGTGGAGAGGCTAGGAGCGTGAGAGAACAGGCTAGCAGTAGAGAGGCTAGGAGCGTGAGAGAGAACAGGCAGGCAGTGGAGAGGCTAGGAGAGTGAGAGAACAGGCTAGCAGTGGAGAGGCTAGGAGGGTGAGAGAACAGGCTAGCAGTGGAGAGGCTAGGAGCGTGAGAGAACAGGCTAGCAGTGGAGAGGCTAGGAGAGAGAGAACAGGCTAGCAGTGGAGAGGCTAGGAGCGTGAGAGAACAGGCTAGCAGTGGAGAGGCCAGGAGGGTGAGAGAACAGGCTAGCAGTGGAGAGGCTTGGAGAGTGAGAGAACAGGCTAGCAGTAGAGAGGCTAGGAGCGTGAGAGAGAGAACAGGCTAGCAGTGGAGAGGCTAAGGAGTGTGAGAGAACAGGCTAGCAGTGGAGAGGCTAGGAGAGTGAGAGAGAACAGGCTAGCAGTGGAGAGGCTAAGAAGGGTGAGAGAACAGGCTAGCAGTGGAGTGGCTAGGAGCGTGAGAGAACAGGCTAGCAGTAGAGAGGCTAGGAGAGAGAGAATAGGCTAGCAGTGGAGAGGCTAGGAGCGTGAGAGAACAGGCTAGCAGTGGAGAGGCCAGGAGGGTGAGAGAACAGGCTAGCAGTGGAGAGGCTAGGAGCGTGAGAGAGAACAGGCTAGCAGTGGAGAGGCTAGGAGAGAGAAAGAGAACAGGCGAGCAGTGGAGAGGCTAGGAGAGTGAGAGAGAACAGGCTAGCAGTGGAGAGGCTAGGAGAGGGTGAGAGAACAGGCTAGCAGTGGAGAGGCTAGGAGAGGGTGAGAGAACAGGCTAGCAGTGGAGAGGCTAGGAGAGTGAGAGAACAGGCTAGCAGTGGAGAGGCTTGGAGAGAGAGAACAGGGCAGCAGTGGAGAGGCTAGGAGCGTGAGAGAGAACAGGCTAGCAGTGGAGGGGCTAGGAGAGTGAGAACAGGCTAGCAGTGGAGAGGCTAAGGAGCGTGAGAGACCAGGCTAGCAGTGGAGAGGCTAGGAGAATGAGAGAGAACAGGCTAGCAGTGGAGAGGCTAGGAGAGTGAGAGAGAACAGGCTAGCAGTGGAGAGGCTAGGAGAAAGAGAACAGGCTAGCAGTGGAGAGGCTAGGAGAGTGAGAGAACAGGCTAGCAGTGGAGAGGCTAGGAGAGTGAGAGAACAGGCTAGCAGTGGAGAGGCTAGGAGAGTGAGAGAACAGGCTAGCAGTGGAGAGGCTAGGAGCGTGAGAGAACAGGCTAGCAGTAGAGAGGCTAGGAGCGTGAGAGAGAACAGGCTAGCAGTGGAGAGGCTAGGAGGGTGAGAGAACAGGCTAGCAGTGGAGAGGCTAGGAGCGTGAGAGAGAACAGGCTAGCAGTGGAGAGGCTAGGAGAGTGAGAGAGAACAGGCAGGCAGTGGAGAGGCTAGGAGAGTGAGAGAGAACAGGCTAGCAGTGGAGAGGCTAGGAGGGTGAGAGAACAGGCTAGCAGTGGAGAGGCTAGGAGAGTGAGAGAGAACAGGCTAGCAGTGGAGAGGCTAGGAGGGTGAGAGAACAGGCTAGCAGTGGAGAGGCTAGGAGCGTGAGAGAACAGGCTAGCAGTGGAGAGGGCTAGGAGAGAGAGAACAGGCTAGCAGTGGAGAGGCTAGGAGCGTGAGAGAACAGGCTAGCAGTGGAGAGGCTAGGAGCGTGAGAGAACAGGCTAGCAGTAGAGAGGCTAGGAGCGTGAGAGAGAACAGGCTAGCAGTGGAGAGGCTAGGAGCGTGAGAGAGAACAGGCTAGCAGTGGAGAGGCTAGGAGGGTGAGAGAACAGGCTAGCAGTGGAGAGGCTAGGAGAGTGAGAGAACAGGCTAGCAGTGGAGAGACTAGGAGAGTGAGAGAACAGGCTAGCAGTGGAGAGGCTAGGAGCGTGAGAGAACAGGCTAGCAGTAGAGAGGCTAGGAGCGTGAGAGAGAACAGGCAGGCAGTGGAGAGGCTAGGAGAGTGAGAGAACAGTCTAGCAGTGGAGAGGCTAGGAGGGTGAGAGAACAGGCTAGCAGTGGAGAGGCTAGGAGCGTGAGAGAACAGGCTAGCAGTGGAGAGGCTAGGAGAGAGAGAACAGGCTAGCAGTGGAGAGGCTAGGAGCGTGAGAGAACAGGCTAGCAGTGGAGAGGCCAGGAGGGTGAGAGAACAGGCTAGCAGTGGAGAGGCTTGGAGAGAGAGAACAGGGCAGCAGTGGAGAGGCTAGGAGTGTGAGAGAGAACAGGCTAGCAGTGGAGAGGCTAGGAGCGTGAGAGAACAGGCTAGCAGTGGAGAGGCTAAGGAGAGTGAGAGAATAGGCTAGAAGTAGAGAGGCTAGGAGCGTGAGAGAGAACAGGCTAGCAGTGCAGAGGCTAGGAGAGTGAGAGAGAGAACAGGCTAGCAGTGGAGAGGCTAAGGAGCGTGAGAGAACAGGCTAGCAGTGGAGAGGCTAGGAGCGTGAGAGAACAGGCTAGCAGTAGAGAGGCTAGGAGGGTGAGAGAGAACAGGCGAGCCGTGGAGAGGCTATGAGAGTGAGAGAACAGGCTAGCAGTAGAGAGGCTAGGAGCGTGAGAGAGAACAGGCTAGCAGTGGAGAGGCTAGGAGAGTGAGAGAGAACAGGCTAGCAGTGGAGAGGCTAGGAGAGTGAGAGAACAGGCTAGCAGTGGAGAGGCTAGGAGAGTGAGAGAACAGGCTAGCAGTGGAGAGGCTAGGAGCGTGAGAGAATAGGCTAGCAGTAGAGAGGCTAGGAGCGTGAGAGAGAACAGGCTAGCAGTGGAGAGGCTAGGAGGGTGAGAGAACAGGCTAGCAGTGGAGAGGCTAGGAGCGTGAGAGAACAGGCTAGCAGTGGAGAGGCTAGGAGAGTGAGAGAACAGGCAGGCAGTGGAGAGGCTAGGAGAGTGAGAGAGAACAGGCTAGCAGTGGAGAGGCTAGGAGGGTGAGAGAACAGGCTAGCAGTGGAGAGGCTAGGAGAGTGAGAGAGAACAGGCTAGCAGTGGAGAGGCTAGGAGCGTGAGAGAACAGGCTAGCAGTAGAGAGGCTAGGAGCGTGAGAGAGAACAGGCTAGCAGTGGAGAGGCTAGGAGGGTGAGAGAACAGGCTAGCAGTGGAGAGGCTAGGAGCGTGAGAGAGAACAGGCTAGCAGTGGAGAGGCTAGGAGAGTGAGAGAGAACAGGCGAGCAGTGGAGAGGCTAGGAGAGTGAGAGAGAACAGGCTAGCAGTGGAGAGGCTAGGAGAGGGTGAGAGAACAGGCTAGCAGTGGAGAGGCTAGGAGCGTGAGAGAACAGGCTAGCAGTGGAGAGGCTAGGAGTGTGAGAGAACAGGCTAGCAGTAGAGAGGCTAGGAGGGTGAGAGAGAACAGGCTAGCCGTGGAGAGGCTATGAGAGTGAGAGAACAGGCTAGCAGTAGAGAGGCTAGGAGCATGAGAGAACAGGCTAGCAGTGGAGAGGCTAGGAGAGTGAGAGATAACAGGCTAGCAATGGAGAGGCTAGGAGAGTGAGAGAGAACAGGCTAGCAGTGGAGAGGCTAGGAGAGAGAGAACAGGCTAGCAGTGGAGAGGCTAGGAGAGTGAGAGAACAGGCTAGCAGTGTAGAGGCTAGGAGAGTGAGAGAACAGGCTAGCAGTGGAGAGGCTAGGAGAGTGAGAGAACAGGCTAGCAGTGAAGAGGCTAGGAGCGTGAGAGAACAGGCTAGCAGTAGAGAGGCTAGGAGCGTGAGAGAGAACAGGCTAGCAGTGGAGAGGCTAGGAAGGTGAGAGAACAGGCTAGCAGTGGAGAGGCTAGGAGCGTGAGAGAGAACAGGCTAGCAGTGGAGAGGCTAGGAGAGTGAGAGAGAACAGGCAGGCAGTGGAGAGGCTAGGAAGGTGAGAGAACAGCCTAGCAGTGGAGAGGCTAGGAGAGTGAGAGAACAGGCTAGCAGTGGAGAGGCTAGGAGGGTGAGAGAACAGGCTAGCAGTGGAGAGGCTAGGAGCGTGAGAGAACAGGCTAGCAGTGGAGAGGCCAGGAGGGTGAGAGAACAGGCTAGCAGTGGAGAGGCTAGGAGCGTGAGAGAGAACAGGCTAGCAGTGGAGAGGCTAGGAGAGAGAGAGAGAGAGAACAGGCGAGCAGTGGAGAGGCTAGGAGAGGGAGAGAGGACAGGCTAGCAGTGGAGAGGCTAGGAGGGTGAGAGAACAGGCTAGCAGTGGAGAGGCTAGGAGCGTGAGAGAGAACAGGCTAGCAGTGGAGAGGCTAGGAGAGTGAGAGAGAACAGGCAGGCAGTGGAGAGGCTAGGAGAGTGAGAGAGAACAGGCTAGCAGTGGAGAGGCTAGGAGGGTGAGAGAACAGGCTAGCAGTGGAGAGGCTAGGAGAGTGAGAGAGAACAGGCTAGCAGTGGAGAGGCTAGGAGGGTGAGAGAACAGGCTAGCAGTGGAGAGGCTAGGAGCGTGAGAGAACAGGCTAGCAGTGGAGAGGCTAGGAGAGAGAGAACAGGCTAGCAGTGGAGAGGCTAGGAGCGTGAGAGAACAGGCTAGCAGTGGAGAGGCTAGGAGCGTGAGAGAACAGGCTAGCAGTAGAGAGGCTAGGAGGGTGAGAGAGAACAGGCTAGCCGTGGAGAGGCAATGAGAGTGAGAGAACAGGCTAGCAGTAGAGAGGCTAGGAGCGTGAGAGAGAACAGGTGAGCAGTGGAGAGGCTAGGAGAGTGAGAGATAACAGGCTAGCAGTGGAGAGGCTAGGAGAGTGAGAGAACAGGCTAGCAGTGGAGAGTCTAGGAGAGAGAGAACAGGCTAGCAGTGGAGAGGCTAGGAGAGTGAGAGAATAGGCTAGCAGTGGAGAGGCTAGGAGAGTGAGAGAACAGGCTAGCAGTGGAGAGGCTAGGAGCGTGAGAGAACAGGCTAGCAGTAGAGAGGCTAGGAGCGTGAGAGAGAACAGGCTAGCAGTGGAGAGGCTAGGAGGGTGAGAGAACAGGCTAGCAGTGGAGAGGCTAGGAGAGTGAGAGAACAGGCAGGCAGTGGAGAGGCTAGGAGAGTGAGAGAGAACAGGCTAGCAGTGGAGAGGCTAGGAGGGTGAGAGAACAGGCTAGCAGTGGAGAGGCTAGGAGAGTGAGAGAACAGGCTAGCAGTGGAGAGGCTAGGAGGGTGAGAGAACAGGCTAGCAGTGGAGAGGCGAGGAGCGTGAGAGAACAGGCTAGCAGTGGAGAGGCTAGGAGAGAGAGAACAGGCTAGCAGTGGAGAGGCTAGGAGCGTGAGAGAACAGGCTAGTAGTGGAGAGGCCAGGAGGGTGAGAGAACAGGCTAGCAGTGGAGAGGCTTGGAGAGAGAGAACAGGGCAGCAGTGGAGAGGCTAGGAGCGTGAGAGAACAGGCTAGCAGTGGAGAGGCTAAGGAGAGTGAGAGAACAGGCTAGCAGTAGAGAGGCTAGGAGCGTGAGAGAGAACAGGCTAGCAGTGGAGAGGCTAGGAGAGTGAGAGAGAGAACAGGCTAGCAGTGGAGAGGCTAGGAGCGTGAGAGAACAGGATAGCAGTAGAGAGGCTAGGAGGGTGAGAGAGAACAGGCTAGCCGTGGAGAGGCTATGAGAGTGAGAGAACAGGCTAGCAGTAGAGAGGCTAGGAGCGTGAGAGAGAACAGGCTAGCAGTGGAGAGGCTAGGAGAGTGAGAGAGAACAGGCTAGCAGTGGAGAGGCTAGGAGAGAGAGAACAGGCTAGCAGTGGAGAGGCTTGGAGAGAGAGAACAGGGCAGCAGTGGAGAGGCTAGGAGCGTGAGAGAGAACAGGCTAGCAGTGGAGAGGCTAGGAGCGTGAGAGCACAGGCTAGCAGTGGAGAGGCTAAGGAGAGTGAGAGAAGAGGCTAGCAGTAGAGAGGCTAGGAGCGTGAGAGAGAACAGGCTAGCAGTGGAGAGGCTAGGAGAGTGAGAGAGAGAACAGGCTAGCAGTGGAGAGGCTAAGGAACGTGAGAGAACAGGCTAACAGTGGAGAGGCTAGGAGCGTGAGAGAACAGGCTAGCAGTAGAGAGGCTAGGAGGGTGAGGGAGAACAGGCTAGCCGTGGAGAGGCTATGAGAGTGAGAGAACAGGCTAGCAGTAGAGAGGCTAGGAGCGTGAGAGAGAACAGGCTAGCAGTGGAGAGGCTAGGAGAGTGAGAGAGAACAGGCTAGCAGTGGAGAGGCTAGGAGAGTGAGAGAGAACAGGCTAGCAGTGGAGAGGCTAGGAGAGAGAGAACAGGCTACCAGTGGAGGCTAGGAGAGTGAGAGAACAGGCTAGCAGTGGAGAGGCTAGGAGAGTGAGAGAACAGGCTAGCAGTGGAGAGGCTAGGAGCATGAGAGAACAGGCTAGCAGTAGAGAGGCTAGGAGCGTGAGAGAGAACAGGCTAGCAGTGGAGAAGCTAGGAGGGTGAGAGAACAGGCTAGCAGTGGAGAGGCTAGGAGCGTGAGAGAGAACAGGCTAGCAGTGGAGAGGCTAGGAGGGTGAGAGAACAGGCTAGCAGTGGAGAGGCTAGGAGCGTGAGAGAACAGGCTAGCAGTGGAGAGGCTAGGAGAGAGAGAACAGGCTAGCAGTGGAGAGGCTAGGAGCGTGAGAGAACAGGCTAGCAGTGGAGAGGCCAGCAGGGTGAGAGAACAGGCTAGCAGTGGAGAGGCTAGGAGCGTGAGAGAACAGGATAGCAGTGGAGAGGCTAGGAGAGAGAGAGAGAACAGGCGAGCAGTGGAGAGGCTAGGAGAGTGAGTGAGAACAGGCTAGCAGTGGAGAGGCTAGGAGAGAGAGAACAGGCTAGCAGTGGAGAGGCTAGGAGAGTGAGAGAACAGGCTAGCAGTGGAGAGACTAGGAGAGTGAGAGAACAGGCTAGCAGTGGAGAGGCTAGGAGCGTGAGAGAACAGGCTAGCAGTAGAGAGGCTAGGAGCGTGAGAGAGAACAGGCAGGCAGTGGAGAGGCTAGGAGAGTGAGAGAACAGGCTAGCAGTGGAGAGGCTAGGAGCGTGAGAGAACAGGCTAGCAGTGGAGAGGCTAGGAGCGTGAGAGAACAGGCTAGCAGTGGAGAGGCTAGGAGAGAGAGAACAGGCTAGCAGTGGAGAGGCTAGGAGCGTGAGAGAACAGGCTAGCAGTGGAGAGGCCAGGAGGGTGAGAGAGAACAGGCGAGCCGTGGAGAGGCTTGGAGAGAGAGAACAGGGCAGCAGTGGAGAGGCTAGGAGCGTGAGAGAGAACAGGCTAGCAGTGGAGAGGCTAGGAGCGTGAGAGAACAGGCTAGCAGTGGAGAGGCTAAGGAGAGTGAGAGAACAGGCTAGCAGTAGAGAGGCTAGGAGCGTGAGAGAGAACAGGCTAGCAGTGGAAAGGCTAGGAGAGTGAGAGAGGGAGAACAGGCTAGCAGTGGAGAGGCTAAGGAGCGTGAGAGAACAGGCTAGCAGTGGAGAGGCTAGGAGCGTGAGAGAACAGGCTAGCAGTAGAGAGGCTAGGAGGGTGAGAGAGAACAGGCGAGCCGTGGAGAGGCTATGAGAGTGAGAGAACAGGCTAGCAGTAGAGAGGCTAGGAGCGTGAGAGAGAACAGGCTAGCAGTGGAGAGGCTAGGAGAGTGAGAGAGAACAGGCTAGCAGTGGAGAGGCTAGGAGAGTGAGAGAGAACAGGCTAGCAGTGGAGAGGCTAGGAGAGAGAGAACAGGCTAGCAGTGGAGAGGCTAGGAGAGTGAGAGAACAGGCTAGCAGTGGAGAGGCTAGGAGAGTGAGAGAACAGGCTAGCAGTGGAGAGGCTAGGAGCGTGAGAGAATAGGCTAGCAGTAGAGAGGCTAGGAGCGTGAGAGAGAACAGGCTAGCAGTGGAGAGGCTAGGAGGGTGAGAGAACAGGCTAGCAGTGGAGAGGCTAGGAGCGTGAGAGAACAGGCTAGCAGTGGAGAGGCTAGGAGAGTGAGAGAGAACAGGCAGGCAGTGGAGAGGCTAGGAGAGTGAGAGAGAACAGGCTAGCAGTGGAGAGGCTAGGAGGGTGAGAGAACAGGCTAGCAGTGGAGAGGCTAGGAGAGTGAGAGAGAACAGGCTAGCAGTGGAGAGGCTAGGAGCGTGAGAGAACAGGCTAGCAGTAGAGAGGCTAGGAGTGGGAGAGAGAACAGGCTAGCAGTGGAGAGGCTAGGAGGGTGAGAGAACAGGCTAGCAGTGGAGAGGCTAGGAGCGTGAGAGAGAACAGGCTAGCAGTGGAGAGGCTAGGAGAGTGAGGGAGAACAGGCAGGCAGTGGAGAGGCTAGGAGAGTGAGAGAGAACAGGCTAGCAGTGGAGAGGCTAGGAGCGTGAGAGAACAGGCTAGCAGTGGAGAGGCTAGGAGAGAGAGAACAGGCTAGCAGTGGAGAGGCTAGGAGCGTGAGAGAACAGGCTAGCAGTGGAGAGGCTAGGAGTGTGAGAGAACGGGCTAGCAGTAGAGAGGCTAGGAGGGTGAGAGAGAACAGGCTAGCCGTGGAGAGGCTATGAGAGTGAGAAAACAGGCTAGCAGTAGAGAGGCTAGGAGCGTGAGAGAACAGGCAGGCTAGCAGTGGAGAGGCTAGGAGAGTGAGATATAACAGGCTAGCAGTGGACAGGCTAGGAGAGTGAGAGATAACAGGCTAGCAGTGGAGAGGCTAGGAGAGTGAGAGAGAACAGGCTAGCAGTGGAGAGGCTAGGAGAGTGAGAGAGAACAGGCTAGCAGTGGAGAGGCTAGGAGAGTGAGAGAGAACAGGCTAGCAGTGGAGAGGCTAGGAGAGTGAGAGAGAACAGGCTAGCAGTGGAGAGGCTAGGAGAGAGAGAACAGGCTAGCAGTGGAGAGGCTAGGAGAGTGAGAGAACAGGCTAGCAATGGAGAGGCTAGGAGAGTGAGAGAACAGGCTAGCAGTGGAGAGGCTAGGAGCGTGAGAGAATAGGCTAGCAGTAGAGAGGCTAGGAGCGTGAGAGAGAACAGGCTAGCAGTGGAGAGGCTAGGAGGGTGAGAGAACAGGCTAGCAGTGGAGAGGCTAGGAGCGTGAGAGAACAGGCTAGCAGTGGAGAGGCTAGGAGAGTGAGAGAGAACAGGCAGGCAGTGGAGAGGCTAGGAGAGTGAGAGAGAACAGGCTAGCAGTGGAGAGGCTAGGAGGGTGAGAGAACAGGCTAGCAGTGGAGAGGCTAGGAGAGTGAGAGAGAACAGGCTAGCAGTGGAGAGGCTAGGAGCGTGAGAGAACAGGCTAGCAGTAGAGAGGCTAGGAGCGGGAGAGAGAACAGGCTAGCAGTGGAGAGGCTAGGAGGGTGAGAGAACAGGCTAGCAGTGGAGAGGCTAGGAGCGTGAGAGAGAACAGGCTAGCAGTGGAGAGGCTAGGAGAGTGAGAGAGAACAGGCAGGCAGTGGAGAGGCTAGGAGAGTGAGAGAGAACAGGCTAGCAGTGGAGAGGCTAGGAGGGTGAGAGAACAGGCTTGCAGTGGAGAGGCTAGGAGCGTGAGAGAACAGGCTAGCAGTGGAGAGGTTAGGAGAGAGAGAACAGACTAGCAGTGGAGAGGCTAGGAGCGTGAGAGAACAGGCTAGCAGTGGAGAGGCTAGGAGTGTGAGAGAACGGGCTAGCAGTAGAGAGGCTAGGAGGGTGAGAGAGAACAGGCTAGTCGTGGAGAGGCTATGAGAGTGAGAGAACAGGCTAGCAGTAGAGAGGCTAGGAGCGTGAGAGAACAGGCTAGCAGTGGAGAGGCTAGGAGAGTGAGAGATAACAGGCTAGCAGTGGAGAGGCTAGGAGAGTGAGAGAGAACAGGCTAGCAGTGGAGAGGCTAGGAGAGAGAGAACAGGCTAGCAGTGGAGAGGCTAGGAGAGTGAGAGAACAGGCTAGCAGTGTAGAGGCTAGGAGAGTGAGCGAACAGGCTAGCAGTGGAGAGGCTAGGAGAGTGAGAGAACAGGCTAGCAGTGAAGAGGCTAGGAGCGTGAGAGAACAGGCTAGCAGTAGAGAGGCTAGGAGCGTGAGAGAGAACAGGCTAGCAGTGGAGAGGCTAGGAAGGTGAGAGAATAGGCTAGCAGTGGAGAGGCTAGGAGCGTGAGAGAGAACAGGCTAGCAGTGGAGAGGCTAGGAGAGTGAGAGAGAACAGGCAGGCAGTGGAGAGGCTAGGAGAGTGAGAGAGAACAGGCTAGCAGTGGAGAGGCTAGGAGGGTGAGAGAACAGGCTAGCAGTGGAGAGGCTAGGAGAGTGAGAGAACAGGCTAGCAGTGGAGAGGCTAGGAGGGTGAGAGAACAGGCTAGCAGTGGAGAGGCTAGGAGCGTGAGAGAACAGGCTAGCAGTGGAGAGGCTAGGAGGGTGAGAGAACAGGCTAGCAGTGGAGAGGCTAGGAGAGTGAGAACAGGCTAGCAGTGGAGAGGCTAGGAGCGTGAGAGAACAGGCTAGCAGTAGAGAGGCTAGGAGCGGGAGAGAGAACAGGCTAGCAGTGGAGAGGCTAGGAGGGTGAGAGAACAGGCTAGCAGTGGAGAGGTATAGGAGCGTGAGAGAGAACAGGCTAGCAGTGGAGAGGCTAGGAGAGTGAGAGAGAACAGGCAGGCAGTGGAGAGGCTAGGAGAGTGAGAGAGAACAGGCTAGCAGTGGAGAGGCTAGGAGGGTGAGAGAACAGGCTAGCAGTGGAGAGGCTAGGAGCGTGAGAGAACAGGCTAGCAGTGGAGAGGTTAGGAGAGAGAGAACAGGCTAGCAGTGGAGAGGCTAGGAGCGTGAGAGAACAGGCTAGCAGTGGAGAGGCTAGGAGTGTGAGAGAACGGGCTAGCAGTAGAGAGGCTAGGAGGGTGAGAGAGAACAGGCTAGTCGTGGAGAGGCTATGAGAGTGAGAGAACAGGCTAGCAGTAGAGAGGCTAGGAGCGTGAGAGAACAGGCTAGCAGTGGAGAGGCTAGGAGAGTGAGAGATAACAGGCTAGCAGTGGAGAGGCTAGGAGAGTGAGAGAGAACAGGCTAGCAGTGGAGAGGCTAGGAGAGAGAGAACAGGCTAGCAGTGGAGAGGCTAGGAGAGTGAGAGAACAGGCTAGCAGTGTAGAGGCTAGGAGAGTGAGCGAACAGGCTAGCAGTGGAGAGGCTAGGAGAGTGAGAGAACAGGCTAGCAGTGAAGAGGCTAGGAGCGTGAGAGAACAGGCTAGCAGTAGAGAGGCTAGGAGCGTGAGAGAGAACAGGCTAGCAGTGGAGAGGCTAGGAAGGTGAGAGAACAGGCTAGCAGTGGAGAGGCTAGGAGCGTGAGAGAGAACAGGCTAGCAGTGGAGAGGCTAGGAGCGTGAGAGAACAGGCTAGCAGTAGAGAGGCTAGGAGCGTGAGAGAGAACAGGCTAGCAGTGGAGAGGCTAGGAGCGTGAGAGAGAACAGGCTAGCAGTGGAGAGGCTAGGAGGGTGAGAGAACAGGCTAGCAGTGGAGAGGCTAGGAGAGTGAGAGAACAGGCTAGCAGTGGAGAGACTAGGAGAGTGAGAGAACAGGCTAGCAGTGGAGAGGCTAGGAGCGTGAGAGAACAGGCTAGCAGTAGAGGCTAGGAGCGTGAGAGAGAACAGGCAGGCAGTGGAGAGGCTAGGAGAGTGAGAGAACAGGCTAGCAGTGGAGAGGCTAGGAGGGTGAGAGAACAGGCTAGCAGTGGAGAGGCTAGGAGCGTGAGAGAACAGGCTAGCAGTGGAGAGGCTAGGAGAAAGAGAACAGGCTAGCAGTGGAGAGGCTAGGAGCGTGAGAGAACAGGCTAGCAGTGGAGAGGCCAGGAGGGTGAGAGAACAGGCTAGCAGTGGAGAGGCTTGGAGAGAGAGAACAGGGCAGCAGTGGAGAGGCTAGGAGTGTGAGAGAGAACAGGCTAGCAGTGGAGAGGCTAGGAGCGTGAGAGAACAGGCTAGCAGTGGAGAGGCTAAGGAGAGTGAGAGAATAGGCTAGAAGTAGAGAGGCTAGGAGCGTGAGAGAGAACAGGCTAGCAGTGCAGAGGCTAGGAGAGTGAGAGAGAGAACAGGCTAGCAGTGGAGAGGCTAAGGAGCGTGAGAGAACAGGCTAGCAGTGGAGAGGCTAGGAGCGTGAGAGAACAGGCTAGCAGTAGAGAGGCTAGGAGGGTGAGAGAGAACAGGCGAGCCGTGGAGAGGCTATGAGAGTGAGAGAACAGGCTAGCAGTAGAGAGGCTAGGAGCGTGAGAGAGAACAGGCTAGCAGTGGAGAGGCTAGGAGAGTGAGAGAGAACAGGCTAGTCGTGGAGAGGCTAGGAGAGTGAGAGAACAGGCTAGCAGTGGAGAGGCTAGGAGCGTGAGAGAATAGGCTAGCAGTAGAGAGGCTAGGAGCGTGAGAGAGAACAGGCTAGCAGTGGAGAGGCTAGGAGGGTGAGAGAACAGGCTAGCAGTGGAGAGGCTAGGAGCGTGAGAGAACAGGCTAGCAGTGGAGAGGCTAGGAGAGTGAGAGAACAGGCAGGCAGTGGAGAGGCTAGGAGAGTGAGAGAGAACAGGCTAGCAGTGGAGAGGCTAGGAGGGTGAGAGAACAGGCTAGCAGTGGAGAGGCTAGGAGAGTGAGAGAGAACAGGCTAGCAGTGGAGAGGCTAGGAGCGTGAGAGAACAGGCTAGCAGTAGAGAGGCTAGGAGCGTGAGAGAGAACAGGCTAGCAGTGGAGAGGCTAGGAGGGTGAGAGAACAGGCTAGCAGTGGAGAGGCTAGGAGCGTGAGAGAGAACAGGCTAGCAGTGGAGAGGCTAGGAGAGTGAGAGAGAACAGGCGAGCAGTGGAGAGGCTAGGAGAGTGAGAGAGAACAGGCTAGCAGTGGAGAGGCTAGGAGAGGGTGAGAGAACAGGCTAGCAGTGGAGAGGCTAGGAGCGTGAGAGAACAGGCTAGCAGTGGAGAGGCTAGGAGTGTGAGAGAACAGGCTAGCAGTAGAGAGGCTAGGAGGGTGAGAGAGAACAGGCTAGCCGTGGAGAGGCTATGAGAGTGAGAGAACAGGCTAGCAGTAGAGAGGCTAGGAGCATGAGAGAACAGGCTAGCAGTGGAGAGGCTAGGAGAGTGAGAGATAACAGGCTAGCAATGGAGAGGCTAGGAGAGTGAGAGAGAACAGGCTAGCAGTGGAGAGGCTAGGAGAGAGAGAACAGGCTAGCAGTGGAGAGGCTAGGAGAGTGAGAGAACAGGCTAGCAGTGTAGAGGCTAGGAGAGTGAGAGAACAGGCTAGCAGTGGAGAGGCTAGGAGAGTGAGAGAACAGGCTAGCAGTGAAGAGGCTAGGAGCGTGAGAGAACAGGCTAGCAGTAGAGAGGCTAGGAGCGTGAGAGAGAACAGGCTAGCAGTGGAGAGGCTAGGAAGGTGAGAGAACAGGCTAGCAGTGGAGAGGCTAGGAGCGTGAGAGAGAACAGGCTAGCAGTGGAGAGGCTAGGAGAGTGAGAGAGAACAGGCAGGCAGTGGAGAGGCTAGGAAGGTGAGAGAACAGCCTAGCAGTGGAGAGGCTAGGAGAGTGAGAGAACAGGCTAGCAGTGGAGAGGCTAGGAGGGTGAGAGAACAGGCTAGCAGTGGAGAGGCTAGGAGCGTGAGAGAACAGGCTAGCAGTGGAGAGGCCAGGAGGGTGAGAGAACAGGCTAGCAGTGGAGAGGCTAGGAGCGTGAGAGAGAACAGGCTAGCAGTGGAGAGGCTAGGAGAGAGAGAGAGAGAACAGGCGAGCAGTGGAGAGGCTAGGAGAGGGAGAGAGGACAGGCTAGCAGTGGAGAGGCTAGGAGGGTGAGAGAACAGGCTAGCAGTGGAGAGGCTAGGAGCGTGAGAGAGAACAGGCTAGCAGTGGAGAGGCTAGGAGAGTGAGAGAGAACAGGCAGGCAGTGGAGAGGCTAGGAGAGTGAGAGAGAACAGGCTAGCAGTGGAGAGGCTAGGAGGGTGAGAGAACAGGCTAGCAGTGGAGAGGCTAGGAGAGTGAGAGAGAACAGGCTAGCAGTGGAGAGGCTAGGAGGGTGAGAGAACAGGCTAGCAGTGGAGAGGCTAGGAGCGTGAGAGAACAGGCTAGCAGTGGAGAGGCTAGGAGAGAGAGAACAGGCCAGCAGTGGAGAGGCTAGGAGCGTGAGAGAACAGGCTAGCAGTGGAGAGGCTAGGAGCGTGAGAGAACAGGCTAGCAGTAGAGAGGCTAGGAGGGTGAGAGAGAACAGGCTAGCCGTGGAGAGGCAATGAGAGTGAGAGAACAGGCTAGCAGTAGAGAGGCTAGGAGCGTGAGAGAGAACAGGTGAGCAGTGGAGAGGCTAGGAGAGTGAGAGATAACAGGCTAGCAGTGGAGAGGCTAGGAGAGTGAGAGAACAGGCTAGCAGTGGAGAGTCTAGGAGAGAGAGAACAGGCTAGCAGTGGAGAGGCTAGGAGAGTGAGAGAATAGGCTAGCAGTGGAGAGGCTAGGAGAGTGAGAGAACAGGCTAGCAGTGGAGAGGCTAGGAGCGTGAGAGAACAGGCTAGCAGTAGAGAGGCTAGGAGCGTGAGAGAGAACAGGCTAGCAGTGGAGAGGCTAGGAGGGTGAGAGAACAGGCTAGCAGTGGAGAGGCTAGGAGAGTGAGAGAACAGGCAGGCAGTGGAGAGGCTAGGAGAGTGAGAGAGAACAGGCTAGCAGTGGAGAGGCTAGGAGGGTGAGAGAACAGGCTAGCAGTGGAGAGGCTAGGAGAGTGAGAGAACAGGCTAGCAGTGGAGAGGCTAGGAGGGTGAGAGAACAGGCTAGCAGTGGAGAGGCGAGGAGCGTGAGAGAACAGGCTAGCAGTGGAGAGGCTAGGAGAGAGAGAACAGGCTAGCAGTGGAGAGGCTAGGAGCGTGAGAGAACAGGCTAGTAGTGGAGAGGCCAGGAGGGTGAGAGAACAGGCTAGCAGTGGAGAGGCTTGGAGAGAGAGAACAGGGCAGCAGTGGAGAGGCTAGGAGCGTGAGAGAACAGGCTAGCAGTGGAGAGGCTAAGGAGAGTGAGAGAACAGGCTAGCAGTAGAGAGGCTAGGAGCGTGAGAGAGAACAGGCTAGCAGTGGAGAGGCTAGGAGAGTGAGAGAGAGAACAGGCTAGCAGTGGAGAGGCTAGGAGCGTGAGAGAACAGGATAGCAGTAGAGAGGCTAGGAGGGTGAGAGAGAACAGGCTAGCCGTGGAGAGGCTATGAGAGTGAGAGAACAGGCTAGCAGTAGAGAGGCTAGGAGCGTGAGAGAGAACAGGCTAGCAGTGGAGAGGCTAGGAGAGTGAGAGAGAACAGGCTAGCAGTGGAGAGGCTAGGAGAGAGAGAACAGGCTAGCAGTGGAGAGGCTTGGAGAGAGAGAACAGGGCAGCAGTGGAGAGGCTAGGAGCGTGAGAGAGAACAGGCTAGCAGTGGAGAGGCTAGGAGCGTGAGAGCACAGGCTAGCAGTGGAGAGGCTAAGGAGAGTGAGAGAAGAGGCTAGCAGTAGAGAGGCTAGGAGCGTGAGAGAGAACAGGCTAGCAGTGGAGAGGCTAGGAGAGTGAGAGAGAGAACAGGCTAGCAGTGGAGAGGCTAAGGAACGTGAGAGAACAGGCTAACAGTGGAGAGGCTAGGAGCGTGAGAGAACAGGCTAGCAGTAGAGAGGCTAGGAGGGTGAGGGAGAACAGGCTAGCCGTGGAGAGGCTATGAGAGTGAGAGAACAGGCTAGCAGTAGAGAGGCTAGGAGCGTGAGAGAGAACAGGCTAGCAGTGGAGAGGCTAGGAGAGTGAGAGAGAACAGGCTAGCAGTGGAGAGGCTAGGAGAGTGAGAGAGAACAGGCTAGCAGTGGAGAGGCTAGGAGAGAGAGAACAGGCTACCAGTGGAGGCTAGGAGAGTGAGAGAACAGGCTAGCAGTGGAGAGGCTAGGAGAGTGAGAGAACAGGCTAGCAGTGGAGAGGCTAGGAGCATGAGAGAACAGGCTAGCAGTAGAGAGGCTAGGAGCGTGAGAGAGAACAGGCTAGCAGTGGAGAAGCTAGGAGGGTGAGAGAACAGGCTAGCAGTGGAGAGGCTAGGAGCGTGAGAGAGAACAGGCTAGCAGTGGAGAGGCTAGGAGGGTGAGAGAACAGGCTAGCAGTGGAGAGGCTAGGAGCGTGAGAGAACAGGCTAGCAGTGGAGAGGCTAGGAGAGAGAGAACAGGCTAGCAGTGGAGAGGCTAGGAGCGTGAGAGAACAGGCTAGCAGTGGAGAGGCCAGCAGGGTGAGAGAACAGGCTAGCAGTGGAGAGGCTAGGAGCGTGAGAGAACAGGATAGCAGTGGAGAGGCTAGGAGAGAGAGAGAGAACAGGCGAGCAGTGGAGAGGCTAGGAGAGTGAGTGAGAACAGGCTAGCAGTGGAGAGGCTAGGAGAGAGAGAACAGGCTAGCAGTGGAGAGGCTAGGAGAGTGAGAGAACAGGCTAGCAGTGGAGAGACTAGGAGAGTGAGAGAACAGGCTAGCAGTGGAGAGGCTAGGAGCGTGAGAGAACAGGCTAGCAGTAGAGAGGCTAGGAGCGTGAGAGAGAACAGGCAGGCAGTGGAGAGGCTAGGAGAGTGAGAGAACAGGCTAGCAGTGGAGAGGCTAGGAGCGTGAGAGAACAGGCTAGCAGTGGAGAGGCTAGGAGCGTGAGAGAACAGGCTAGCAGTGGAGAGGCTAGGAGAGAGAGAACAGGCTAGCAGTGGAGAGGCTAGGAGCGTGAGAGAACAGGCTAGCAGTGGAGAGGCCAGGAGGGTGAGAGAGAACAGGCGAGCCGTGGAGAGGCTTGGAGAGAGAGAACAGGGCAGCAGTGGAGAGGCTAGGAGCGTGAGAGAGAACAGGCTAGCAGTGGAGAGGCTAGGAGCGTGAGAGAACAGGCTAGCAGTGGAGAGGCTAAGGAGAGTGAGAGAACAGGCTAGCAGTAGAGAGGCTAGGAGCGTGAGAGAGAACAGGCTAGCAGTGGAAAGGCTAGGAGAGTGAGAGAGGGAGAACAGGCTAGCAGTGGAGAGGCTAAGGAGCGTGAGAGAACAGGCTAGCAGTGGAGAGGCTAGGAGCGTGAGAGAACAGGCTAGCAGTAGAGAGGCTAGGAGGGTGAGAGAGAACAGGCGAGCCGTGGAGAGGCTATGAGAGTGAGAGAACAGGCTAGCAGTAGAGAGGCTAGGAGCGTGAGAGAGAACAGGCTAGCAGTGGAGAGGCTAGGAGAGTGAGAGAGAACAGGCTAGCAGTGGAGAGGCTAGGAGAGTGAGAGAGAACAGGCTAGCAGTGGAGAGGCTAGGAGAGAGAGAACAGGCTAGCAGTGGAGAGGCTAGGAGAGTGAGAGAACAGGCTAGCAGTGGAGAGGCTAGGAGAGTGAGAGAACAGGCTAGCAGTGGAGAGGCTAGGAGCGTGAGAGAATAGGCTAGCAGTAGAGAGGCTAGGAGCGTGAGAGAGAACAGGCTAGCAGTGGAGAGGCTAGGAGGGTGAGAGAACAGGCTAGCAGTGGAGAGGCTAGGAGCGTGAGAGAACAGGCTAGCAGTGGAGAGGCTAGGAGAGTGAGAGAGAACAGGCAGGCAGTGGAGAGGCTAGGAGAGTGAGAGAAAACAGGCTAGCAGTGGAGAGGCTAGGAGGGTGAGAGAACAGGCTAGCAGTGGAGAGGCTAGGAGAGTGAGAGAGAACAGGCTAGCAGTGGAGAGGCTAGGAGC
This sequence comes from Petromyzon marinus, assembly GCF_048934315.1. NCBI lineage: Eukaryota > Metazoa > Chordata > Hyperoartia > Petromyzontiformes > Petromyzontidae > Petromyzon > Petromyzon marinus. The sequence continues at coordinate 118,653 of NW_027423051.1, read as the reverse complement.
GTGAGAGAACAGGCTAGCAGTAGAGAGGCTAGGAGTGGGAGAGAGAACAGGCTAGCAGTGGAGAGGCTAGGAGGGTGAGAGAACAGGCTAGCAGTGGAGAGGCTAGGAGCGTGAGAGAGAACAGGCTAGCAGTGGAGAGGCTAGGAGAGTGAGGGAGAACAGGCAGGCAGTGGAGAGGCTAGGAGAGTGAGAGAGAACAGGCTAGCAGTGGAGAGGCTAGGAGCGTGAGAGAACAGGCTAGCAGTGGAGAGGCTAGGAGAGAGAGAACAGGCTAGCAGTGGAGAGGCTAGGAGCGTGAGAGAACAGGCTAGCAGTGGAGAGGCTAGGAGTGTGAGAGAACGGGCTAGCAGTAGAGAGGCTAGGAGGGTGAGAGAGAACAGGCTAGCCGTGGAGAGGCTATGAGAGTGAGAAAACAGGCTAGCAGTAGAGAGGCTAGGAGCGTGAGAGAACAGGCAGGCTAGCAGTGGAGAGGCTAGGAGAGTGAGATATAACAGGCTAGCAGTGGAGAGGCTAGGAGAGTGAGAGATAACAGGCTAGCAGTGGAGAGGCTAGGAGAGTGAGAGAGAACAGGCTAGCAGTGGAGAGGCTAGGAGAGTGAGAGAGAACAGGCTAGCAGTGGAGAGGCTAGGAGAGTGAGAGAGAACAGGCTAGCAGTGGAGAGGCTAGGAGAGTGAGAGAGAACAGGCTAGCAGTGGAGAGGCTAGGAGAGAGAGAACAGGCTAGCAGTGGAGAGGCTAGGAGAGTGAGAGAACAGGCTAGCAGTGGAGAGGCTAGGAGAGTGAGAGAACAGGCTAGCAGTGGAGAGGCTAGGAGCGTGAGAGAATAGGCTAGCAGTAGAGAGGCTAGGAGCGTGAGAGAGAACAGGCTAGCAGTGGAGAGGCTAGGAGGGTGAGAGAACAGGCTAGCAGTGGAGAGGCTAGGAGCGTGAGAGAACAGGCTAGCAGTGGAGAGGCTAGGAGAGTGAGAGAGAACAGGCAGGCAGTGGAGAGGCTAGGAGAGTGAGAGAGAACAGGCTAGCAGTGGAGAGGCTAGGAGGGTGAGAGAACAGGCTAGCAGTGGAGAGGCTAGGAGAGTGAGAGAGAACAGGCTAGCAGTGGAGAGGCTAGGAGCGTGAGAGAACAGGCTAGCAGTAGAGAGGCTAGGAGCGGGAGAGAGAACAGGCTAGCAGTGGAGAGGCTAGGAGGGTGAGAGAACAGGCTAGCAGTGGAGAGGCTAGGAGCGTGAGAGAGAACAGGCTAGCAGTGGAGAGGCTAGGAGAGTGAGAGAGAACAGGCAGGCAGTGGAGAGGCTAGGAGAGTGAGAGAGAACAGGCTAGCAGTGGAGAGGCTAGGAGGGTGAGAGAACAGGCTTGCAGTGGAGAGGCTAGGAGCGTGAGAGAACAGGCTAGCAGTGGAGAGGTTAGGAGAGAGAGAACAGGCTAGCAGTGGAGAGGCTAGGAGCGTGAGAGAACAGGCTAGCAGTGGAGAGGCTAGGAGTGTGAGAGAACGGGCTAGCAGTAGAGAGGCTAGGAGGGTGAGAGAGAACAGGCTAGTCGTGGAGAGGCTATGAGAGTGAGAGAACAGGCTAGCAGTAGAGAGGCTAGGAGCGTGAGAGAACAGGCTAGCAGTGGAGAGGCTAGGAGAGTGAGAGATAACAGGCTAGCAGTGGAGAGGCTAGGAGAGTGAGAGAGAACAGGCTAGCAGTGGAGAGGCTAGGAGAGAGAGAACAGGCTAGCAGTGGAGAGGCTAGGAGAGTGAGAGAACAGGCTAGCAGTGTAGAGGCTAGGAGAGTGAGCGAACAGGCTAGCAGTGGAGAGGCTAGGAGAGTGAGAGAACAGGCTAGCAGTGAAGAGGCTAGGAGCGTGAGAGAACAGGCTAGCAGTAGAGAGGCTAGGAGCGTGAGAGAGAACAGGCTAGCAGTGGAGAGGCTAGGAAGGTGAGAGAATAGGCTAGCAGTGGAGAGGCTAGGAGCGTGAGAGAGAACAGGCTAGCAGTGGAGAGGCTAGGAGAGTGAGAGAGAACAGGCAGGCAGTGGAGAGGCTAGGAGAGTGAGAGAGAACAGGCTAGCAGTGGAGAGGCTAGGAGGGTGAGAGAACAGGCTAGCAGTGGAGAGGCTAGGAGAGTGAGAGAACAGGCTAGCAGTGGAGAGGCTAGGAGGGTGAGAGAACAGGCTAGCAGTGGAGAGGCTAGGAGCGTGAGAGAACAGGCTAGCAGTGGAGAGGCTAGGAGGGTGAGAGAACAGGCTAGCAGTGGAGAGGCTAGGAGAGTGAGAACAGGCTAGCAGTGGAGAGGCTAGGAGCGTGAGAGAACAGGCTAGCAGTAGAGAGGCTAGGAGCGGGAGAGAGAACAGGCTAGCAGTGGAGAGGCTAGGAGGGTGAGAGAACAGGCTAGCAGTGGAGAGGTATAGGAGCGTGAGAGAGAACAGGCTAGCAGTGGAGAGGCTAGGAGAGTGAGAGAGAACAGGCAGGCAGTGGAGAGGCTAGGAGAGTGAGAGAGAACAGGCTAGCAGTGGAGAGGCTAGGAGGGTGAGAGAACAGGCTAGCAGTGGAGAGGCTAGGAGCGTGAGAGAACAGGCTAGCAGTGGAGAGGTTAGGAGAGAGAGAACAGGCTAGCAGTGGAGAGGCTAGGAGCGTGAGAGAACAGGCTAGCAGTGGAGAGGCTAGGAGTGTGAGAGAACGGGCTAGCAGTAGAGAGGCTAGGAGGGTGAGAGAGAACAGGCTAGTCGTGGAGAGGCTATGAGAGTGAGAGAACAGGCTAGCAGTAGAGAGGCTAGGAGCGTGAGAGAACAGGCTAGCAGTGGAGAGGCTAGGAGAGTGAGAGATAACAGGCTAGCAGTGGAGAGGCTAGGAGAGTGAGAGAGAACAGGCTAGCAGTGGAGAGGCTAGGAGAGAGAGAACAGGCAGGCAGTGGAGAGGCTAGGAGAGTGAGAGAGAACAGGCTAGCAGTGGAGAGGCTAGGAGGGTGAGAGAACAGGCTAGCAGTGGAGAGGCTAGGAGAGTGAGAGAACAGGCTAGCAGTGGAGAGGCTAGGAGGGTGAGAGAACAGGCTAGCAGTGGAGAGGCTAGGAGCGTGAGAGAACAGGCTAGCAGTGGAGAGGCTAGGAGGGTGAGAGAACAGGCTAGCAGTGGAGAGGCTAGGAGAGTGAGAACAGGCTAGCAGTGGAGAGGCTAGGAGCGTGAGAGAACAGGCTAGCAGTAGAGAGGCTAGGAGCGGGAGAGAGAACAGGCTAGCAGTGGAGAGGCTAGGAGGGTGAGAGAACAGGCTAGCAGTGGAGAGGTATAGGAGCGTGAGAGAGAACAGGCTAGCAGTGGAGAGGCTAGGAGAGTGAGAGAGAACAGGCAGGCAGTGGAGAGGCTAGGAGAGTGAGAGAGAACAGGCTAGCAGTGGAGAGGCTAGGAGGGTGAGAGAACAGGCTAGCAGTGGAGAGGCTAGGAGCGTGAGAGAACAGGCTAGCAGTGGAGAGGTTAGGAGAGAGAGAACAGGCTAGCAGTGGAGAGGCTAGGAGCGTGAGAGAACAGGCTAGCAGTGGAGAGGCTAGGAGTGTGAGAGAACGGGCTAGCAGTAGAGAGGCTAGGAGGGTGAGAGAGAACAGGCTAGTCGTGGAGAGGCTATGAGAGTGAGAGAACAGGCTAGCAGTAGAGAGGCTAGGAGCGTGAGAGAACAGGCTAGCAGTGGAGAGGCTAGGAGAGTGAGAGATAACAGGCTAGCAGTGGAGAGGCTAGGAGAGTGAGAGAGAACAGGCTAGCAGTGGAGAGGCTAGGAGAGAGAGAACAGGCTAGCAGTGGAGAGGCTAGGAGAGTGAGAGAACAGGCTAGCAGTGTAGAGGCTAGGAGAGTGAGCGAACAGGCTAGCAGTGGAGAGGCTAGGAGAGTGAGAGAACAGGCTAGCAGTGAAGAGGCTAGGAGCGTGAGAGAACAGGCTAGCAGTAGAGAGGCTAGGAGCGTGAGAGAGAACAGGCTAGCAGTGGAGAGGCTAGGAGCGTGAGAGAGAACAGGCTAGCAGTGGAGAGGCTAGGAGAGTGAGAGAGAACAGACAGGCAGTGGAGAGGCTAGGAGAGTGAGAGAGAACAGGCTAGCAGTGGAGAGGCTAGGAGGGTGAGAGAACAGGCTAGCAGTGGAGAGGCTAGGAGAGTGAGAGAACAGGCTAGCAGTGGAGAGTCTAGGAGGGTGAGAGAACAGGCTAGCAGTGGAGAGGCTAGGAGCGTGAGAGAACAGGCTAGCAGTGGAGAGGCCAGGAGGGTGAGAGAACAGGCTAGCAGTGGAGAGGCTAGGAGCATGAGAGAGAACAGGCTAGCAGTGGAGAGGCTAGGAGAGAGAGAGAACAGGCGAGCAGTGGAGAGGCTAGGAGAGGGAGAGAGAACAGGCTAGCAGTGGAGAGGCTAGGAGAGGGTGAGAGAACAGGCTAGCAGTGGAGAGGCTAGGAGAGTGAGAGAACAGGCTAGCAGTGGAGAGGCTTGGGGAGAGAGAGAACAGGGCAGCAGTGGAGAGGCTAGGAGCGTGAGAGAGAACAGGCTAGCAGTGGAGAGGCTAGGAGCGTGAGAGAACAGGCTAGCAGTGGAGAGGCTAGGAGAGTGAGAGAGAACAGGCTAGCAGTGGAGAGGCTAGGAGAGAGAGAACAGGCTACCAGTGGAGGCTAGGAGAGTGAGAGAACAGGCTAGCAGTGGAGAGGCTAGGAGAGTGAGAGAACAGGCTAGCAGTGGAGAGGCTAGGAGCGTGAGAGAGAACAGGCTAGCAGTGGAGAAGCTAGGAGGGTGAGAGAACAGGCTAGCAGTGGAGAGGCTAGGAGGGTGAGAGAGAACAGGCTAGCTGTGGAGAGGCTATGAGAGTGAGAGAACAGGCTAGCAGTAGAGAGGCTAGGAGCGTGAGAGAACAGGCTAGCAGTGGAGAGGCTAGGAGAGTGAGAGATAACAGGCTAGCAGTGGAGAGGCTAGGAGAGTGAGAGAACAGGCTAGCAGTGGAGAGGCTAGGAGCGTGAGAGAACAGGCTAGCAGTAGAGAGGCTAGGAGCGTGAGAGAGAACAGGCAGGCAGTGGAGAGGCTAGGAGAGTGAGAGAACAGGCTAGCAGTGGAGAGGCTAGGAGCGTGAGAGAACAGGCTAGCAGTGGAGAGGCTAGGAGAGAACAGGCTAGCAGTGGAGAGGCTAGGAGCGTGAGAGAACAGGCTAGCAGTGGAGAGGCCAGGAGGGTGAGAGAGAACAGGCGAGCCGTGGAGAGGCTTGGAGAGAGAGAACAGGGCAGCAGTGGAGAGGCTAGGAGCGTGAGAGAGAACAGGCTAGCAGTGGAGAGGCTAGGAGCGTGAGAGAACAGGCTAGCAGTGGAGAGGCTAAGGAGAGTGAGAGAACAGGCTAGCAGTAGAGAGGCTAGGAGCGTGAGAGAGAACAGGCTAGCAGTGGAAAGGCTAGGAGAGTGAGAGAGGGAGAACAGGCTAGCAGTGGAGAGGCTAAGGAGCGTGAGAGAACAGGCTAGCAGTGGAGAGGCTAGGAGCGTGAGAGAACAGGCTAGCAGTAGAGAGGCTAGGAGGGTGAGAGAGAACAGGCGAGCCGTGGAGAGGCTATGAGAGTGAGAGAACAGGCTAGCAGTAGAGAGGCTAGGAGCGTGAGAGAGAACAGGCTAGCAGTGGAGAGGCTAGGAGAGTGAGAGAGAACAGGCTAGCAGTGGAGAGGCTAGGAGAGTGAGAGAGAACAGGCTAGCAGTGGAGAGGCTAGGAGAGAGAGAACAGGCTAGCAGTGGAGAGGCTAGGAGAGTGAGAGAACAGGCTAGCAGTGGAGAGGCTAGGAGAGTGAGAGAACAGGCTAGCAGTGGAGAGGCTAGGAGCGTGAGAGAATAGGCTAGCAGTAGAGAGGCTAGGAGCGTGAGAGAGAACAGGCTAGCAGTGGAGAGGCTAGGAGGGTGAGAGAACAGGCTAGCAGTGGAGAGGCTAGGAGCGTGAGAGAACAGGCTAGCAGTGGAGAGGCTAGGAGAGTGAGAGAGAACAGGCAGGCAGTGGAGAGGCTAGGAGAGTGAGAGAGAACAGGCTAGCAGTGGAGAGGCTAGGAGGGTGAGAGAACAGGCTAGCAGTGGAGAGGCTAGGAGAGTGAGAGAGAACATGCTAGCAGTGGAGAGGCTAGGAGCGTGAGAGAACAGGCTAGCAGTAGAGAGGCTAGGAGCGGGAGAGAGAACAGGCTAGCAGTGGAGAGGCTAGGAGGGTGAGAGAACAGGCTAGCAGTGGAGAGGCTAGGAGCGTGAGAGAGAACAGGCTAGCAGTGGAGAGGCTAGGAGAGTGAGAGAGAACAGGCAGGCAGTGGAGAGGCTAGGAGAGTGAGAGAGAACAGGCTAGCAGTGGAGAGGCTAGGAGGGTGAGAGAACAGGCTAGCAGTGGAGAGGCTAGGAGCGTGAGAGAACAGGCTAGCAGTGGAGAGGCTAGGAGAGAGAGAACAGGCTAGCAGTGGAGAGGCTAGGAGCGTGAGAGAACAGGCTAGCAGTGGAGAGGCTAGGAGTGTGAGAGAACGGGCTAGCAGTAGAGAGGCTAGGAGGGTGAGGGAGAACAGGCTAGCCGTGGAGAGGCTATGAGAGTGAGAGAACAGGCTAGCAGTAGAGAGGCTAGGAGCGTGAGAGAACAGGCTAGCAGTGGAGAGGCTAGGAGAGTGAGAGATAACAGGCTAGCAGTGGAGAGGCTAGGAGAGTGAGAGATAACAGGCTAGCAGTGGAGAGGCTAGGAGAGTGAGAGAGAACAGGCTAGCAGTGGAGAGGCTAGGAGAGTGAGAGAGAACAGGCTAGCAGTGGAGAGGCTAGGAGAGTGAGAGAGAACAGGCTAGCAGTGGAGAGGCTAGGAGAGAGAGAACAGGCTAGCAGTGGAGAGGCTAGGAGAGAGAGAACAGGCTAGCAGTGGAGAGGCTAGGAGAGTGAGAGAACAGGCTAGCAGTGGAGAGGCTAGGAGAGTGAGAGAACAGGCTAGCAGTGGAGAGGCTAGGAGTGTGAGAGAATAGGCTAGCAGTAGAGAGGCTAGGAGCGTGAGAGAGAACAGGCAGGCAGTGGAGAGGCTAGGAGAGTGAGAGAACAGGCTAGCAGTGGAGAGGCTAGGAGCGTGAGAGAACAGGCTAGCAGTGGAGAGGCTAGGAGAGAACAGGCTAGCAGTGGAGAGGCTAGGAGCGTGAGAGAACAGGCTAGCAGTGGAGAGGCCAGGAGGGTGAGAGAGAACAGGCGAGCCGTGGAGAGGCTTGGAGAGAGAGAACAGGGCAGCAGTGGAGAGGCTAGGAGCGTGAGAGAACAGGCTAGCAGTGGAGAGGCTAGGAGCGTGAGAGAACAGGCTAGCAGTGGAGATGCTAAGGAGAGTGAGAGAACAGGCTAGCAGTAGAGAGGCTAGGAGCGTGAGAGAGAACAGGCTAGCAGTGGAAAGGCTAGGAGAGTGAGAGAGGGAGAACAGGCTAGCAGTGGAGAGGCTAAGGAGCGTGAGAGAACAGGCTAGCAGTGGAGAGGCTAGGAGCGTGAGAGAACAGGCTAGCAGTAGAGAGGCTAGGAGGGTGAGAGAGAACAGGCGAGCCGTGGAGAGGCTATGAGAGTGAGAGAACAGGCTAGCAGTAGAGAGGCTAGGAGCGTGAGAGAGAACAGGCTAGCAGTGGAGAGGCTAGGAGAGTGAGAGAGAACAGGCTAGCAGTGGAGAGGCTAGGAGAGTGAGAGAGAACAGGCTAGCAGTGGAGAGGCTAGGAGAGAGAGAACAGGCTAGCAGTAGAGAGGCTAGGAGCGTGAGAGAACAGGCTAGCAGTGGAGAGGCTAGGAGAGTGAGAGATAACAGGCTAGCAGTGGAGAGGCTAGGAGAGTGAGAGAGAACAGGCTAGCAGTAGAGAGGCTATGAGCGTGAGAACAGGCTAGCAGTGGAGAGGCTAGGAGAGTGAGAGAACAGGCTAGCAGTGTAGAGGCTAGGAGCGTGAGAGAACAGGCTAGCAGTGGAGAGGCTAGGAGAGTGAGAGAGAACAGGCAGGCAGTGGAGAGGCTAGGAGCGTGAGAGAACAGGCTAGCAGTGGAGAGGCTAGGAGGGTGAGAGAACAGGCTAGCAGTGGAGAGGCTAGGAGAGTGAGAGAGAACATGCTAGCAGTGGAGAGGCTAGGAGCGTGAGAGAACAGGCTAGCAGTGGAGAGGCTAGGAGCGTGAGAGAACAGGCTAGCAGTGGAGAGGCTAGGAGAGAGAGAACAGGCTAGCAGTGGAGAGGCTAGGAGCGTGAGAGAACAGGCTAGCAGTGGAGAGGCCAGGAGGGTGAGAGAGAACAGGCGAGCCGTGGAGAGGCTTGGAGAGAGAGAACAGGGCAGCAGTGGAGAGGCTAGGAGCGTGAGAGAGAACAGGCTAGCAGTGGAGAGGCTAGGAGCGTGAGAGAACAGGCTAGCAGTGGAGAGGCTAAGGAGAGTGAGAGAACAGGCTAGCAGTAGAGAGGCTAGGAGCGTGAGAGAGAACAGGCTAGCAGTGGAAAGGCTAGGAGAGTGAGAGAGGGAGAACAGGCTAGCAGTGGAGAGGCTAAGGAGCGTGAGAGAACAGGCTAGCAGTGGAGAGGCTAGGAGCGTGAGAGAACAGGCTAGCAGTAGAGAGGCTAGGAGGGTGAGAGAGAACAGGCGAGCCGTGGAGAGGCTATGAGAGTGAGAGAACAGGCTAGCAGTAGAGAGGCTAGGAGCGTGAGAGAGAACAGGCTAGCAGTGGAGAGGCTAGGAGAGTGAGAGAGAACAGGCTAGCAGTGGAGAGGCTAGGAGAGTGAGAGAGAACAGGCTAGCAGTGGAGAGGCTAGGAGAGAGAGAACAGGCTAGCAGTGGAGAGGCTAGGAGAGTGAGAGAACAGGCTAGCAGTGGAGAGGCTAGGAGAGTGAGAGAACAGGCTAGCAGTGGAGAGGCTAGGAGCGTGAGAGAATAGGCTAGCAGTAGAGAGGCTAGGAGCGTGAGAGAGAACAGGCTAGCAGTGGAGAGGCTAGGAGGGTGAGAGAACAGGCTAGCAGTGGAGAGGCTAGGAGCGTGAGAGAACAGGCTAGCAGTGGAGAGGCTAGGAGAGTGAGAGAGAACAGGCAGGCAGTGGAGAGGCTAGGAGAGTGAGAGAGAACAGGCTAGCAGTGGAGAGGCTAGGAGGGTGAGAGAACAGGCTAGCAGTGGAGAGGCTAGGAGAGTGAGAGAGAACAGGCTAGCAGTGGAGAGGCTAGGAGCGTGAGAGAACAGGCTAGCAGTAGAGAGGCTAGGAGTGGGAGAGAGAACAGGCTAGCAGTGGAGAGGCTAGGAGGGTGAGAGAACAGGCTAGCAGTGGAGAGGCTAGGAGCGTGAGAGAGAACAGGCTAGCAGTGGAGAGGCTAGGAGAGTGAGGGAGAACAGGCAGGCAGTGGAGAGGCTAGGAGAGTGAGAGAGAACAGGCTAGCAGTGGAGAGGCTAGGAGCGTGAGAGAACAGGCTAGCAGTGGAGAGGCTAGGAGAGAGAGAACAGGCTAGCAGTGGAGAGGCTAGGAGCGTGAGAGAACAGGCTAGCAGTGGAGAGGCTAGGAGTGTGAGAGAACGGGCTAGCAGTAGAGAGGCTAGGAGGGTGAGAGAGAACAGGCTAGCCGTGGAGAGGCTATGAGAGTGAGAAAACAGGCTAGCAGTAGAGAGGCTAGGAGCGTGAGAGAACAGGCAGGCTAGCAGTGGAGAGGCTAGGAGAGTGAGATATAACAGGCTAGCAGTGGAGAGGCTAGGAGAGTGAGAGATAACAGGCTAGCAGTGGAGAGGCTAGGAGAGTGAGAGAGAACAGGCTAGCAGTGGAGAGGCTAGGAGAGTGAGAGAGAACAGGCTAGCAGTGGAGAGGCTAGGAGAGTGAGAGAGAACAGGCTAGCAGTGGAGAGGCTAGGAGAGTGAGAGAGAACAGGCTAGCAGTGGAGAGGCTAGGAGAGAGAGAACAGGCTAGCAGTGGAGAGGCTAGGAGAGTGAGAGAACAGGCTAGCAGTGGAGAGGCTAGGAGAGTGAGAGAACAGGCTAGCAGTGGAGAGGCTAGGAGCGTGAGAGAATAGGCTAGCAGTAGAGAGGCTAGGAGCGTGAGAGAGAACAGGCTAGCAGTGGAGAGGCTAGGAGGGTGAGAGAACAGGCTAGCAGTGGAGAGGCTAGGAGCGTGAGAGAACAGGCTAGCAGTGGAGAGGCTAGGAGAGTGAGAGAGAACAGGCAGGCAGTGGAGAGGCTAGGAGAGTGAGAGAGAACAGGCTAGCAGTGGAGAGGCTAGGAGGGTGAGAGAACAGGCTAGCAGTGGAGAGGCTAGGAGAGTGAGAGAGAACAGGCTAGCAGTGGAGAGGCTAGGAGCGTGAGAGAACAGGCTAGCAGTAGAGAGGCTAGGAGCGGGAGAGAGAACAGGCTAGCAGTGGAGAGGCTAGGAGGGTGAGAGAACAGGCTAGCAGTGGAGAGGCTAGGAGCGTGAGAGAGAACAGGCTAGCAGTGGAGAGGCTAGGAGAGTGAGAGAGAACAGGCAGGCAGTGGAGAGGCTAGGAGAGTGAGAGAGAACAGGCTAGCAGTGGAGAGGCTAGGAGGGTGAGAGAACAGGCTTGCAGTGGAGAGGCTAGGAGCGTGAGAGAACAGGCTAGCAGTGGAGAGGTTAGGAGAGAGAGAACAGGCTAGCAGTGGAGAGGCTAGGAGCGTGAGAGAACAGGCTAGCAGTGGAGAGGCTAGGAGTGTGAGAGAACGGGCTAGCAGTAGAGAGGCTAGGAGGGTGAGAGAGAACAGGCTAGTCGTGGAGAGGCTATGAGAGTGAGAGAACAGGCTAGCAGTAGAGAGGCTAGGAGCGTGAGAGAACAGGCTAGCAGTGGAGAGGCTAGGAGAGTGAGAGATAACAGGCTAGCAGTGGAGAGGCTAGGAGAGTGAGAGAGAACAGGCTAGCAGTGGAGAGGCTAGGAGAGAGAGAACAGGCTAGCAGTGGAGAGGCTAGGAGAGTGAGAGAACAGGCTAGCAGTGTAGAGGCTAGGAGAGTGAGCGAACAGGCTAGCAGTGGAGAGGCTAGGAGAGTGAGAGAACAGGCTAGCAGTGAAGAGGCTAGGAGCGTGAGAGAACAGGCTAGCAGTAGAGAGGCTAGGAGCGTGAGAGAGAACAGGCTAGCAGTGGAGAGGCTAGGAAGGTGAGAGAATAGGCTAGCAGTGGAGAGGCTAGGAGCGTGAGAGAGAACAGGCTAGCAGTGGAGAGGCTAGGAGAGTGAGAGAGAACAGGCAGGCAGTGGAGAGGCTAGGAGAGTGAGAGAGAACAGGCTAGCAGTGGAGAGGCTAGGAGGGTGAGAGAACAGGCTAGCAGTGGAGAGGCTAGGAGAGTGAGAGAACAGGCTAGCAGTGGAGAGGCTAGGAGGGTGAGAGAACAGGCTAGCAGTGGAGAGGCTAGGAGCGTGAGAGAACAGGCTAGCAGTGGAGAGGCTAGGAGGGTGAGAGAACAGGCTAGCAGTGGAGAGGCTAGGAGAGTGAGAACAGGCTAGCAGTGGAGAGGCTAGGAGCGTGAGAGAACAGGCTAGCAGTAGAGAGGCTAGGAGCGGGAGAGAGAACAGGCTAGCAGTGGAGAGGCTAGGAGGGTGAGAGAACAGGCTAGCAGTGGAGAGGTATAGGAGCGTGAGAGAGAACAGGCTAGCAGTGGAGAGGCTAGGAGAGTGAGAGAGAACAGGCAGGCAGTGGAGAGGCTAGGAGAGTGAGAGAGAACAGGCTAGCAGTGGAGAGGCTAGGAGGGTGAGAGAACAGGCTAGCAGTGGAGAGGCTAGGAGCGTGAGAGAACAGGCTAGCAGTGGAGAGGTTAGGAGAGAGAGAACAGGCTAGCAGTGGAGAGGCTAGGAGCGTGAGAGAACAGGCTAGCAGTGGAGAGGCTAGGAGTGTGAGAGAACGGGCTAGCAGTAGAGAGGCTAGGAGGGTGAGAGAGAACAGGCTAGTCGTGGAGAGGCTATGAGAGTGAGAGAACAGGCTAGCAGTAGAGAGGCTAGGAGCGTGAGAGAACAGGCTAGCAGTGGAGAGGCTAGGAGAGTGAGAGATAACAGGCTAGCAGTGGAGAGGCTAGGAGAGTGAGAGAGAACAGGCTAGCAGTGGAGAGGCTAGGAGAGAGAGAACAGGCTAGCAGTGGAGAGGCTAGGAGAGTGAGAGAACAGGCTAGCAGTGTAGAGGCTAGGAGAGTGAGCGAACAGGCTAGCAGTGGAGAGGCTAGGAGAGTGAGAGAACAGGCTAGCAGTGAAGAGGCTAGGAGCGTGAGAGAACAGGCTAGCAGTAGAGAGGCTAGGAGCGTGAGAGAGAACAGGCTAGCAGTGGAGAGGCTAGGAAGGTGAGAGAACAGGCTAGCAGTGGAGAGGCTAGGAGCGTGAGAGAGAACAGGCTAGCAGTGGAGAGGCTAGGAGAGTGAGAGAGAACAGACAGGCAGTGGAGAGGCTAGGAGAGTGAGAGAGAACAGGCTAGCAGTGGAGAGGCTAGGAGAGAGAGAACAGGCTACCAGTGGAGGCTAGGAGAGTGAGAGAACAGGCTAGCAGTGGAGAGGCTAGGAGAGTGAGAGAACAGGCTAGCAGTGGAGAGGCTAGGAGCGTGAGAGAGAACAGGCTAGCAGTGGAGAAGCTAGGAGGGTGAGAGAACAGGCTAGCAGTGGAGAGGCTAGGAGGGTGAGAGAGAACAGGCTAGCTGTGGAGAGGCTATGAGAGTGAGAGAACAGGCTAGCAGTAGAGAGGCTAGGAGCGTGAGAGAACAGGCTAGCAGTGGAGAGGCTAGGAGAGTGAGAGATAACAGGCTAGCAGTGGAGAGGCTAGGAGAGTGAGAGAACAGGCTAGCAGTGGAGAGGCTAGGAGCGTGAGAGAACAGGCTAGCAGTAGAGAGGCTAGGAGCGTGAGAGAGAACAGGCAGGCAGTGGAGAGGCTAGGAGAGTGAGAGAACAGGCTAGCAGTGGAGAGGCTAGGAGCGTGAGAGAACAGGCTAGCAGTGGAGAGGCTAGGAGAGAACAGGCTAGCAGTGGAGAGGCTAGGAGCGTGAGAGAACAGGCTAGCAGTGGAGAGGCCAGGAGGGTGAGAGAGAACAGGCGAGCCGTGGAGAGGCTTGGAGAGAGAGAACAGGGCAGCAGTGGAGAGGCTAGGAGCGTGAGAGAGAACAGGCTAGCAGTGGAGAGGCTAGGAGCGTGAGAGAACAGGCTAGCAGTGGAGAGGCTAAGGAGAGTGAGAGAACAGGCTAGCAGTAGAGAGGCTAGGAGCGTGAGAGAGAACAGGCTAGCAGTGGAAAGGCTAGGAGAGTGAGAGAGGGAGAACAGGCTAGCAGTGGAGAGGCTAAGGAGCGTGAGAGAACAGGCTAGCAGTGGAGAGGCTAGGAGCGTGAGAGAACAGGCTAGCAGTAGAGAGGCTAGGAGGGTGAGAGAGAACAGGCGAGCCGTGGAGAGGCTATGAGAGTGAGAGAACAGGCTAGCAGTAGAGAGGCTAGGAGCGTGAGAGAGAACAGGCTAGCAGTGGAGAGGCTAGGAGAGTGAGAGAGAACAGGCTAGCAGTGGAGAGGCTAGGAGAGTGAGAGAGAACAGGCTAGCAGTGGAGAGGCTAGGAGAGAGAGAACAGGCTAGCAGTGGAGAGGCTAGGAGAGTGAGAGAACAGGCTAGCAGTGGAGAGGCTAGGAGAGTGAGAGAACAGGCTAGCAGTGGAGAGGCTAGGAGCGTGAGAGAATAGGCTAGCAGTAGAGAGGCTAGGAGCGTGAGAGAGAACAGGCTAGCAGTGGAGAGGCTAGGAGGGTGAGAGAACAGGCTAGCAGTGGAGAGGCTAGGAGCGTGAGAGAACAGGCTAGCAGTGGAGAGGCTAGGAGAGTGAGAGAGAACAGGCAGGCAGTGGAGAGGCTAGGAGAGTGAGAGAGAACAGGCTAGCAGTGGAGAGGCTAGGAGGGTGAGAGAACAGGCTAGCAGTGGAGAGGCTAGGAGAGTGAGAGAGAACATGCTAGCAGTGGAGAGGCTAGGAGCGTGAGAGAACAGGCTAGCAGTAGAGAGGCTAGGAGCGGGAGAGAGAACAGGCTAGCAGTGGAGAGGCTAGGAGGGTGAGAGAACAGGCTAGCAGTGGAGAGGCTAGGAGCGTGAGAGAGAACAGGCTAGCAGTGGAGAGGCTAGGAGAGTGAGAGAGAACAGGCAGGCAGTGGAGAGGCTAGGAGAGTGAGAGAGAACAGGCTAGCAGTGGAGAGGCTAGGAGGGTGAGAGAACAGGCTAGCAGTGGAGAGGCTAGGAGCGTGAGAGAACAGGCTAGCAGTGGAGAGGCTAGGAGAGAGAGAACAGGCTAGCAGTGGAGAGGCTAGGAGCGTGAGAGAACAGGCTAGCAGTGGAGAGGCTAGGAGTGTGAGAGAACGGGCTAGCAGTAGAGAGGCTAGGAGGGTGAGGGAGAACAGGCTAGCCGTGGAGAGGCTATGAGAGTGAGAGAACAGGCTAGCAGTAGAGAGGCTAGGAGCGTGAGAGAACAGGCTAGCAGTGGAGAGGCTAGGAGAGTGAGAGATAACAGGCTAGCAGTGGAGAGGCTAGGAGAGTGAGAGATAACAGGCTAGCAGTGGAGAGGCTAGGAGAGTGAGAGAGAACAGGCTAGCAGTGGAGAGGCTAGGAGAGTGAGAGAGAACAGGCTAGCAGTGGAGAGGCTAGGAGAGTGAGAGAGAACAGGCTAGCAGTGGAGAGGCTAGGAGAGAGAGAACAGGCTAGCAGTGGAGAGGCTAGGAGAGAGAGAACAGGCTAGCAGTGGAGAGGCTAGGAGAGTGAGAGAACAGGCTAGCAGTGGAGAGGCTAGGAGAGTGAGAGAACAGGCTAGCAGTGGAGAGGCTAGGAGTGTGAGAGAATAGGCTAGCAGTAGAGAGGCTAGGAGCGTGAGAGAGAACAGGCAGGCAGTGGAGAGGCTAGGAGAGTGAGAGAACAGGCTAGCAGTGGAGAGGCTAGGAGCGTGAGAGAACAGGCTAGCAGTGGAGAGGCTAGGAGAGAACAGGCTAGCAGTGGAGAGGCTAGGAGCGTGAGAGAACAGGCTAGCAGTGGAGAGGCCAGGAGGGTGAGAGAGAACAGGCGAGCCGTGGAGAGGCTTGGAGAGAGAGAACAGGGCAGCAGTGGAGAGGCTAGGAGCGTGAGAGAACAGGCTAGCAGTGGAGAGGCTAGGAGCGTGAGAGAACAGGCTAGCAGTGGAGATGCTAAGGAGAGTGAGAGAACAGGCTAGCAGTAGAGAGGCTAGGAGCGTGAGAGAGAACAGGCTAGCAGTGGAAAGGCTAGGAGAGTGAGAGAGGGAGAACAGGCTAGCAGTGGAGAGGCTAAGGAGCGTGAGAGAACAGGCTAGCAGTGGAGAGGCTAGGAGCGTGAGAGAACAGGCTAGCAGTAGAGAGGCTAGGAGGGTGAGAGAGAACAGGCGAGCCGTGGAGAGGCTATGAGAGTGAGAGAACAGGCTAGCAGTAGAGAGGCTAGGAGCGTGAGAGAGAACAGGCTAGCAGTGGAGAGGCTAGGAGAGTGAGAGAGAACAGGCTAGCAGTGGAGAGGCTAGGAGAGTGAGAGAGAACAGGCTAGCAGTGGAGAGGCTAGGAGAGAGAGAACAGGCTAGCAGTAGAGAGGCTAGGAGCGTGAGAGAACAGGCTAGCAGTGGAGAGGCTAGGAGAGTGAGAGATAACAGGCTAGCAGTGGAGAGGCTAGGAGAGTGAGAGAGAACAGGCTAGCAGTAGAGAGGCTATGAGCGTGAGAACAGGCTAGCAGTGGAGAGGCTAGGAGAGTGAGAGAACAGGCTAGCAGTGTAGAGGCTAGGAGCGTGAGAGAACAGGCTAGCAGTGGAGAGGCTAGGAGAGTGAGAGAGAACAGGCAGGCAGTGGAGAGGCTAGGAGCGTGAGAGAACAGGCTAGCAGTGGAGAGGCTAGGAGGGTGAGAGAACAGGCTAGCAGTGGAGAGGCTAGGAGAGTGAGAGAGAACATGCTAGCAGTGGAGAGGCTAGGAGCGTGAGAGAACAGGCTAGCAGTGGAGAGGCTAGGAGAGTGAGAGAGAACAGGCAGGCAGTGGAGAGGCTAGGAGAGTGAGAGAGAACAGGCTAGCAGTGGAGAGGCTAGGAGCGTGAGAGAGAACAGGCTAGCAGTGGAGAGGCTAGGAGAGTGAGAGAACAGGCTAGCAGTGGAGAGTCTAGGAGGGTGAGAGAACAGGCTAGCAGTGGAGAGGCTAGGAGCGTGAGAGAACAGGCTAGCAGTGGAGAGGCCAGGAGGGTGAGAGAACAGGCTAGCAGTGGAGAGGCTAGGAGAGAGAGAACAGGCTAGCAGTGGAGAGGCTAGGAGAGAGAGAGAACAGGCGAGCAGTGGAGAGGCTAGGAGAGGGAGAGAGAACAGGCTAGCAGTGGAGAGGCTAGGAGAGGGTGAGAGAACAGGCTAGCAGTGGAGAGGCTAGGAGAGTGAGAGAACAGGCTAGCAGTGGAGAGGCTTGGGGAGAGAGAGAACAGGGCAGCAGTGGAGAGGCTAGGAGCGTGAGTGAGAACAGGCTAGCAGTGGAGAGGCTAGGAGCGTGAGAGAACAGGCTAGCAGTGGAGAGGCTAAGGAGAGTGAGAGAACAGGCTAGCAGTAGAGAGGCTAGGAGCGTGAGAGAGAACAGGCTAGCAGTGGAGAGGCTAGGAGAGTGAGAGAGAACAGGCTAGCAGTGGAGAGGCTAGGAGAGTGAGAGAGAACAGGCTAACAGTGGAGAGGCTAGGAGAGAGAGAACAGGCTACCAGTGGAGGCTAGGAGAGTGAGAGAACAGGCTAGCAGTGGAGAGGCTAGGAGAGTGAGAGAACAGGCTAGCAGTGGAGAGGCTAGGAGCGTGAGAGAACAGGCTAGCAGTGGAGAGGCTAAGGAGAGTGAGAGAACAGGCTAGCAGTAGAGAGGCTAGGAGCGTGAGAGAGAGAACAGGCTAGCAGTGGAGAGGCTAAGGAGTGTGAGAGAACAGGCTAGCAGTGGAGAGGCTAGGAGAGTGAGAGAGAACAGGCTAGCAGTGGAGAGGCTAAGGAGGGTGAGAGAACAGGCTAGCAGTGGAGTGGCTAGGAGCGTGAGAGAACAGGCTAGCAGTAGAGAGGCTAGGAGAGAGAGAATAGGCTAGCAGTGGAGAGGCTAGGAGCGTGAGAGAACAGGCTAGCAGTGGAGAGGCCAGGAGGGTGAGAGAACAGGCTAGCAGTGGAGAGGCTAGGAGCGTGAGAGAGAACAGGCTAGCAGTGGAGAGGCTAGGAGAGAGAGAGAACAGGCGAGCAGTGGAGAGGCTAGGAGAGTGAGAGAGAACAGGCTAGCAGTGGAGAGGCTAGGAGAGGGTGAGAGAACAGGCTAGCAGTGGAGAGGCTAGGAGAGGGTGAGAGAACAGGCTAGCAGTGGAGAGGCTAGGAGAGTGAGAGAACAGGCTAGCAGTGGAGAGGCTTGGAGAGAGAGAACAGGGCAGCAGTGGAGAGGCTAGGAGCGTGAGAGAGAACAGGCTAGCAGTGGAGAGGCTAGGAGAGTGAGAGATAACAGGCTAGCAGTGGAGAGGCTAGGAGAGTGAGAGAGAACAGGCTAGCAGTGGAGAGGCTAGGAGAGTGAGAGAGAACAGGCTAGCAGTGGAGAGGCTAGGAGAGTGAGAGAGAACAGGCTAGCAGTGGAGAGGCTACGAGAGAGAGAACAGGCTAGCAGTGGAGAGGCTAGGAGAGTGAGAGAACAGGCTAGCAGTGGAGAGGCTAGGAGCGTGAGAGAATAGGCTAGCAGTAGAGAGGCTAGGAGAGTGAGAGAGAACAGGCTAGCAGTGGAGAGGCTAGGAGGGTGAGAGAACAGGCTAGCAGTGGAGAGGCTAGGAGAGTGAGAGAACAGGCTAGCAGTGGAGAGTCTAGGAGGGTGAGAGAACAGGCTAGCAGTGGAGAGGCTAGGAGCGTGAGAGAACAGGCTAGCAGTGGAGAGGCCAGGAGGGTGAGAGAACAGGCTAGCAGTGGAGAGGCTAGGAGCATGAGAGAGAACAGGCTAGCAGTGGAGAGGCTAGGAGAGAGAGAGAACAGGCGAGCAGTGGAGAGGCTAGGAGAGGGAGAGAGAACAGGCTAGCAGTGGAGAGGCTAGGAGAGGGTGAGAGAACAGGCTAGCAGTGGAGAGGCTAGGAGAGGGTGAGAGAACAGGCTAGCAGTGGAGAGGCTAGGAGAGTGAGAGAACAGGCTAGCAGTGGAGAGGCTTGGGGAGAGAGAGAACAGGGCAGCAGTGGAGAGGCTAGGAGCGTGAGAGAGAACAGGCTAGCAGTGGAGAGGCTAGGAGCGTGAGAGAACAGGCTAGCAGTGGAGAGGCTAAGGAGAGTGAGAGAACAGGCTAGCAGTAGAGAGGCTAGGAGCGTGAGAGAGAACAGGCTAGCAGTGGAGAGGCTAGGAGAGTGAGAGAGAACAGGCTAGCAGTGGAGAGGCTAGGAGAGTGAGAGAGAACAGGCTAGCAGTGGAGAGGCTAGGAGAGAGAGAACAGGCTACCAGTGGAGGCTAGGAGAGTGAGAGAACAGGCTAGCAGTGGAGAGGCTAGGAGAGTGAGAGAACAGGCTAGCAGTGGAGAGGCTAGGAGCGTGAGAGAACAGGCTAGCAGTGGAGAGGCTAAGGAGAGTGAGAGAACAGGCTAGCAGTAGAGAGGCTAGGAGCGTGAGAGAGAGAACAGGCTAGCAGTGGAGAGGCTAAGGAGTGTGAGAGAACAGGCTAGCAGAGGAGAGGCTAGGAGAGTGAGAGAGAACAGGCTAGCAGTGGAGAGGCTAAGAAGGGTGAGAGAACAGGCTAGCAGTGGAGTGGCTAGGAGCGTGAGAGAACAGGCTAGCAGTAGAGAGGCTAGGAGAGAGAGAATAGGCTAGCAGTGGAGAGGCTAGGAGCGTGAGAGAACAGGCTAGCAGTGGAGAGGCCAGGAGGGTGAGAGAACAGGCTAGCAGTGGAGAGGCTAGGAGCATGAGAGAGAACAGGCTAGCAGTGGAGAGGCTAGGAGAGAGAAAGAGAACAGGCGAGCAGTGGAGAGGCTAGGAGAGTGAGAGAGAACAGGCTAGCAGTGGAGAGGCTAGGAGAGGGTGAGAGAACAGGCTAGCAGTGGAGAGGCTAGGAGAGGGTGAGAGAACAGGCTAGCAGTGGAGAGGCTAGGAGAGTGAGAGAACAGGCTAGCAGTGGAGAGGCTTGGAGAGAGAGAACAGGGCAGCAGTGGAGAGGCTAGGAGCGTGAGAGAGAACAGGCTAGCAGTGGAGGGGCTAGGAGCGTGAGAGAGAACAGGCTAGCAGTGGAGGGGCTAGGAGAGTGAGAACAGGCTAGCATTGGAGAGGCTAAGGAGCGTGAGAGACCAGGCTAGCAGTGGAGAGGCTAGGAGAATGAGAGAGAACAGGCTAGCAGTGGAGAGGCTAGGAGAGTGAGAGAGAACAGGCTAGCAGTGGAGAGGCTAGGAGAAAGAGAACAGGCTAGCAGTGGAGAGGCTAGGAGAGTGAGAGAACAGGCTAGCAGTGGAGAGGCTAGGAGAGTGAGAGAACAGGCTAGCAGTGGAGAGGCTAGGAGCGTGAGAGAACAGGCTAGCAGTAGAGAGGCTAGGAGCGTGAGAGAGAACAGGCTAGCAGTGGAGAGGCTAGGAGGGTGAGAGAACAGGCTAGCAGTGGAGAGGCTAGGAGCGTGAGAGAGAACAGGCTAGCAGTGGAGAGGCTAGGAGAGTGAGAGAGAACAGGCAGGCAGTGGAGAGGCTAGGAGAGTGAGAGAGAACAGGCTAGCAGTGGAGAGGCTAGGAGGGTGAGAGAACAGGCTAGCAGTGGAGAGGCTAGGAGAGTGAGAGAGAACAGGCTAGCAGTGGAGAGGCTAGGAGGGTGAGAGAACAGGCTAGCAGTGGAGAGGCTAGGAGCGTGAGAGAACAGGCTAGCAGTGGAGAGGGCTAGGAGAGAGAGAACAGGCTAGCAGTGGAGAGGCTAGGAGCGTGAGAGAACAGGCTAGCAGTGGAGAGGCTAGGAGCGTGAGAGAACAGGCTAGCAGTAGAGAGGCTAGGAGGGTGAGAGAGAACAGGCTAGCCGTGGAGAGGCTAGGAGCGTGAGAGAACAGGCTAGCAGTAGAGAGGCTAGGAGCATGAGAGAGAACAGGCTAGCAGTGGAGAGGCTAGGAGAGTGAGAGATAACAGGCTAGCAGTGGAGAGGCAAGGAGAGTGAGAGAGAACAGGCTAGCAGTGGAGAGTCTAGGAGAGAGAGAACAGGCTAGCAGTGGAGAGGCTAGGAGGGTGAGAGAACAGGCTAGCAGTGGAGAGGCTAGGAGAGTGAGAGAACAGGCTAGCAGTGGAGAGACTAGGAGAGTGAGAGAACAGGCTAGCAGTGGAGAGGCTAGGAGCGTGAGAGAACAGGCTAGCAGTAGAGAGGCTAGGAGCGTGAGAGAGAACAGGCAGGCAGTGGAGAGGCTAGGAGAGTGAGAGAACAGGCTAGCAGTGGAGAGGCTAGGAGGGTGAGAGAACAGGCTAGCAGTGGAGAGGCTAGGAGCGTGAGAGAACAGGCTAGCAGTGGAGAGGCTAGGAGAGAGAGAACAGGCTAGCAGTGGAGAGGCTAGGAGCGTGAGAGAACAGGCTAGCAGTGGAGAGGCCAGGAGGGTGAGAGAACAGGCTAGCAGTGGAGAGGCTTGGAGAGAGAGAACAGGGCAGCAGTGGAGAGGCTAGGAGTGTGAGAGAGAACAGGCTAGCAGTGGAGAGGCTAGGAGCGTGAGAGAACAGGCTAGCAGTGGAGAGGCTAAGGAGAGTGAGAGAATAGGCTAGAAGTAGAGAGGCTAGGAGCGTGAGAGAGAACAGGCTAGCAGTGCAGAGGCTAGGAGAGTGAGAGAGAGAACAGGCTAGCAGTGGAGAGGCTAAGGAGCGTGAGAGAACAGGCTAGCAGTGGAGAGGCTAGGAGCGTGAGAGAACAGGCTAGCAGTAGAGAGGCTAGGAGGGTGAGAGAGAACAGGCGAGCCGTGGAGAGGCTATGAGAGTGAGAGAACAGGCTAGCAGTAGAGAGGCTAGGAGCGTGAGAGAGAACAGGCTAGCAGTGGAGAGGCTAGGAGAGTGAGAGAGAACAGGCTAGCAGTGGAGAGGCTAGGAGAGTGAGAGAACAGGCTAGCAGTGGAGAGGCTAGGAGAGTGAGAGAACAGGCTAGCAGTGGAGAGGCTAGGAGCGTGAGAGAATAGGCTAGCAGTAGAGAGGCTAGGAGCGTGAGAGAGAACAGGCTAGCAGTGGAGAGGCTAGGAGGGTGAGAGAACAGGCTAGCAGTGGAGAGGCTAGGAGCGTGAGAGAACAGGCTAGCAGTGGAGAGGCTAGGAGAGTGAGAGAACAGGCAGGCAGTGGAGAGGCTAGGAGAGTGAGAGAGAACAGGCTAGCAGTGGAGAGGCTAGGAGGGTGAGAGAACAGGCTAGCAGTGGAGAGGCTAGGAGAGTGAGAGAGAACAGGCTAGCAGTGGAGAGGCTAGGAGCGTGAGAGAACAGGCTAGCAGTAGAGAGGCTAGGAGCGTGAGAGAGAACAGGCTAGCAGTGGAGAGGCTAGGAGGGTGAGAGAACAGGCTAGCAGTGGAGAGGCTAGGAGCGTGAGAGAGAACAGGCTAGCAGTGGAGAGGCTAGGAGAGTGAGAGAGAACAGGCGAGCAGTGGAGAGGCTAGGAGAGTGAGAGAGAACAGGCTAGCAGTGGAGAGGCTAGGAGAGGGTGAGAGAACAGGCTAGCAGTGGAGAGGCTAGGAGCGTGAGAGAACAGGCTAGCAGTGGAGAGGCTAGGAGTGTGAGAGAACAGGCTAGCAGTAGAGAGGCTAGGAGGGTGAGAGAGAACAGGCTAGCCGTGGAGAGGCTATGAGAGTGAGAGAACAGGCTAGCAGTAGAGAGGCTAGGAGCGTGAGAGAACAGGCTAGCAGTGGAGAGGCTAGGAGAGTGAGAGATAACAGGCTAGCAATGGAGAGGCTAGGAGAGTGAGAGAGAACAGGCTAGCAGTGGAGAGGCTAGGAGAGAGAGAACAGGCTAGCAGTGGAGAGGCTAGGAGAGTGAGAGAACAGGCTAGCAGTGTAGAGGCTAGGAGAGTGAGAGAACAGGCTAGCAGTGGAGAGGCTAGGAGAGTGAGAGAACAGGCTAGCAGTGAAGAGGCTAGGAGCGTGAGAGAACAGGCTAGCAGTAGAGAGGCTAGGAGCGTGAGAGAGAACAGGCTAGCAGTGGAGAGGCTAGGAAGGTGAGAGAACAGGCTAGCAGTGGAGAGGCTAGGAGCGTGAGAGAGAACAGGCTAGCAGTGGAGAGGCTAGGAGAGTGAGAGAGAACAGGCTAGCAGTGGAGAGGCTAGGAGAGTGAGAGAGAACAGGCAGGCAGTGGAGAGGCTAGGAAGGTGAGAGAACAGGCTAGCAGTGGAGAGGCTAGGAGAGTGAGAGAACAGGCTAGCAGTGGAGAGGCTAGGAGGGTGAGAGAACAGGCTAGCAGTGGAGAGGCTAGGAGCGTGAGAGAACAGGCTAGCAGTGGAGAGGCCAGGAGGGTGAGAGAACAGGCTAGCAGTGGAGAGGCTAGGAGCGTGAGAGAGAACAGGCTAGCAGTGGAGAGGCTAGGAGAGAGAGAGAACAGGCGAGCAGTGGAGAGGCTAGGAGAGGGAGAGAGGACAGGCTAGCAGTGGAGAGGCTAGGAGGGTGAGAGAACAGGCTAGCAGTGGAGAGGCTAGGAGCGTGAGAGAGAACAGGCTAGCAGTGGAGAGGCTAGGAGAGTGAGAGAGAACAGGCAGGCAGTGGAGAGGCTAGGAGAGTGAGAGAGAACAGGCTAGCAGTGGAGAGGCTAGGAGGGTGAGAGAACAGGCTAGCAGTGGAGAGGCTAGGAGAGTGAGAGAGAACAGGCTAGCAGTGGAGAGGCTAGGAGGGTGAGAGAACAGGCTAGCAGTGGAGAGGCTAGGAGCGTGAGAGAACAGGCTAGCAGTGGAGAGGCTAGGAGAGAGAGAACAGGCTAGCAGTGGAGAGGCTAGGAGCGTGAGAGAACAGGCTAGCAGTGGAGAGGCTAGGAGCGTGAGAGAACAGGCTAGCAGTAGAGAGGCTAGGAGGGTGAGAGAGAACAGGCTAGCCGTGGAGAGGCAATGAGAGTGAGAGAACAGGCTAGCAGTAGAGAGGCTAGGAGCGTGAGAGAGAACAGGTGAGCAGTGGAGAGGCTAGGAGAGTGAGAGATAACAGGCTAGCAGTGGAGAGGCTAGGAGAGTGAGAGAACAGGCTAGCAGTGGAGAGTCTAGGAGAGAGAGAACAGGCTAGCAGTGGAGAGGCTAGGAGAGTGAGAGAATAGGCTAGCAGTGGAGAGGCTAGGAGAGTGAGAGAACAGGCTAGCAGTGGAGAGGCTAGGAGCGTGAGAGAACAGGCTAGCAGTAGAGAGGCTAGGAGCGTGAGAGAGAACAGGCTAGCAGTGGAGAGGCTAGGAGGGTGAGAGAACAGGCTAGCAGTGGAGAGGCTAGGAGAGTGAGAGAACAGGCTAGCAGTGGAGAGGCTAGGAGGGTGAGAGAACAGGCTAGCAGTGGAGAGGCGAGGAGCGTGAGAGAACAGGCTAGCAGTGGAGAGGCTAGGAGAGAGAGAACAGGCTAGCAGTGGAGAGGCTAGGAGCGTGAGAGAACAGGCTAGTAGTGGAGAGGCCAGGAGGGTGAGAGAACAGGCTAGCAGTGGAGAGGCTTGGAGAGAGAGAACAGGGCAGCAGTGGAGAGGCTAGGAGCGTGAGAGAACAGGCTAGCAGTGGAGAGGCTAAGGAGAGTGAGAGAACAGGCTTAGCAGTAGAGAGGCTAGGAGCGTGAGAGAGAACAGGCTAGCAGTGGAGAGGCTAGGAGAGTGAGAGAGAGAACAGGCTAGCAGTGGAGAGGCTAGGAGCGTGAGAGAACAGGATAGCAGTAGAGAGGCTAGGAGGGTGAGAGAGAACAGGCTAGCCGTGGAGAGGCTATGAGAGTGAGAGAACAGGCTAGCAGTAGAGAGGCTAGGAGCGTGAGAGAGAACAGGCTAGCAGTGGAGAGGCTAGGAGAGTGAGAGAGAACAGGCTAGCAGTGGAGAGGCTAGGAGAGAGAGAACAGGCTAGCAGTGGAGAGGCTTGGAGAGAGAGAACAGGGCAGCAGTGGAGAGGCTAGGAGCGTGAGAGAGAACAGGCTAGCAGTGGAGAGGCTAGGAGCGTGAGAGCACAGGCTAGCAGTGGAGAGGCTAAGGAGAGTGAGAGAAGAGGCTAGCAGTAGAGAGGCTAGGAGCGTGAGAGAGAACAGGCTAGCAGTGGAGAGGCTAGGAGAGTGAGAGAGAGAACAGGCTAGCAGTGGAGAGGCTAAGGAACGTGAGAGAACAGGCTAAGAGTGGAGAGGCTAGGAGCGTGAGAGAACAGGCTAGCAGTAGAGAGGCTAGGAGGGTGAGGGAGAACAGGCTAGCCGTGGAGAGGCTATGAGAGTGAGAGAACAGGCTAGCAGTAGAGAGGCTAGGAGCGTGAGAGAGAACAGGCTAGCAGTGGAGAGGCTAGGAGAGTGAGAGAGAACAGGCTAGCAGTGGAGAGGCTAGGAGAGTGAGAGAGAACAGGCTAGCAGTGGAGAGGCTAGGAGAGAGAGAACAGGCTACCAGTGGAGGCTAGGAGAGTGAGAGAACAGGCTAGCAGTGGAGAGGCTAGGAGAGTGAGAGAACAGGCTAGCAGTGGAGAGGCTAGGAGCATGAGAGAACAGGCTAGCAGTAGAGAGGCTAGGAGCGTGAGAGAGAACAGGCTAGCAGTGGAGAAGCTAGGAGGGTGAGAGAACAGGCTAGCAGTGGAGAGGCTAGGAGCGTGAGAGAGAACAGGCTAGCAGTGGAGAGGCTAGGAGGGTGAGAGAACAGGCTAGCAGTGGAGAGGCTAGGAGCGTGAGAGAACAGGCTAGCAGTGGAGAGGCTAGGAGAGAGAGAACAGGCTAGCAGTGGAGAGGCTAGGAGCGTGAGAGAACAGGCTAGCAGTGGAGAGGCCAGCAGGGTGAGAGAACAGGCTAGCAGTGGAGAGGCTAGGAGCGTGAGAGAACAGGCTAGCAGTGGAGAGGCTAGGAGAGAGAGAGAGAACAGGCGAGCAGTGGAGAGGCTAGGAGAGTGAGTGAGAACAGGCTAGCAGTGGAGAGGCTAGGAGAGAGAGAACAGGCTAGCAGTGGAGAGGCTAGGAGAGTGAGAGAACAGACTAGCAGTGGAGAGACTAGGAGAGTGAGAGAACAGGCTAGCAGTGGAGAGGCTAGGAGCGTGAGAGAACAGGCTAGCAGTAGAGAGGCTAGGAGCGTGAGAGAGAACAGGCAGGCAGTGGAGAGGCTAGGAGAGTGAGAGAACAGGCTAGCAGTGGAGAGGCTAGGAGCGTGAGAGAACAGGCTAGCAGTGGAGAGGCTAGGAGCGTGAGAGAACAGGCTAGCAGTGGAGAGGCTAGGAGAGAGAGAACAGGCTAGCAGTGGAGAGGCTAGGAGCGTGAGAGAACAGGCTAGCAGTGGAGAGGCTAGGAGCGTGAGAGAACAGGCTAGCAGTGGAGAGGCCAGGAGGGTGAGAGAGAACAGGCGAGCCGTGGAGAGGCTTGGAGAGAGAGAACAGGGCAGCAGTGGAGAGGCTAGGAGCGTGAGAGAGAACAGGCTAGCAGTGGAGAGGCTAGGAGCGTGAGAGAACAGGCTAGCAGTGGAGAGGCTAAGGAGAGTGAGAGAACAGGCTAGCAGTAGAGAGGCTAGGAGCGTGAGAGAGAACAGGCTAGCAGTGGAAAGGCTAGGAGAGTGAGAGAGGGAGAACAGGCTAGCAGTGGAGAGGCTAAGGAGCGTGAGAGAACAGGCTAGCAGTGGAGAGGCTAGGAGCGTGAGAGAACAGGCTAGCAGTAGAGAGGCTAGGAGGGTGAGAGAGAACAGGCGAGCCGTGGAGAGGCTATGAGAGTGAGAGAACAGGCTAGCAGTAGAGAGGCTAGGAGCGTGAGAGAGAACAGGCTAGCAGTGGAGAGGCTAGGAGAGTGAGAGAGAACAGGCTAGCAGTGGAGAGGCTAGGAGAGTGAGAGAGAACAGGCTAGCAGTGGAGAGGCTAGGAGAGTGAGAGAGAACAGGCTAGCAGTGGAGAGGCTAGGAGAGTGAGAGAGAACAGGCTAGCAGTGGAGAGGCTAGGAGAGTGAGAGAACAGGCTAGCAGTGGAGAGGCTAGGAGCGTGAGAGAATAGGCTAGCAGTAGAGAGGCTAGGAGCGTGAGAGAGAACAGGCTAGCAGTGGAGAGGCTAGGAGGGTGAGAGAACAGGCTAGCAGTGGAGAGGCTAGGAGAGTGAGAGAGAACAGGCTAGCAGTGGAGAGGCTAGGAGAGTGAGAGAGAACAGGCAGGCAGTGGAGAGGCTAGGAGAGTGAGAGAGAACAGGCTAGCAGTGGAGAGGCTAGGAGGGTGAGAGAACAGGCTAGCAGTGGAGAGGCTAGGAGAGTGAGAGAGAACAGGCTAGCAGTGGAGAGGCTAGGAGCGTGAGAGAACAGGCTAGCAGTAGAGAGGCTAGGAGCGGGAGAGAGAACAGGCTAGCAGTGGAGAGGCTAGGAGGGTGAGAGAACAGGCTAGCAGTGGAGAGGCTAGGAGCGTGAGAGAGAACAGGCTAGCAGTGGAGAGGCTAGGAGAGTGAGGGAGAACAGGCAGGCAGTGGAGAGGCTAGGAGAGTGAGAGAGAACAGGCTAGCAGTGGAGAGGCTAGGAGGGTGAGAGAACAGGCTAGCAGTGGAGAGGCTAGGAGCGTGAGAGAACAGGCTAGCAGTGGAGAGGCTAGGAGAGAGAGAACAGGCTAGCAGTGGAGAGGCTAGGAGCGTGAGAGAACAGGCTAGCAGTGGAGAGGCTAGGAGTGTGAGAGAACGGGCTAGCAGTAGAGAGGCTAGGAGGGTGAGAGAGAACAGGCTAGCCGTGGAGAGGCTATGAGAGTGAGAAAACAGGCTAGCAGTAGAGAGGCTAGGAGCGTGAGAGAACAGGCTAGCAGTGGAGAGGCTAGGAGAGTGAGAGATAACAGGCTAGCAGTGGAGAGGCTAGGAGAGTGAGAGATAACAGGCTAGCAGTGGAGAGGCTAGGAGAGTGAGAGAGAACAGGCTAGCAGTGGAGAGGCTAGGAGAGTGAGAGAGAACAGGCTAGCAGTGGAGAGGCTAGGAGAGTGAGAGATAACAGGCTAGCAGTGGAGAGGCTAGGAGAGTGAGAGAGAACAGGCTAGCAGTGGAGAGGCTAGGAGAGAGAGAACAGGCTAGCAGTGGAGAGGCTAGGAGAGTGAGAGAACAGGCTAGCAGTGGAGAGGCTAGGAGAGTGAGAGAACAGGCTAGCAGTGGAGAGGCTAGGAGCGTGAGAGAATAGGCTAGCAGTAGAGAGGCTAGGAGCGTGAGAGAGAACAGGCTAGCAGTGGAGAGGCTAGGAGCGTGAGAGAACAGGCTAGCAGTGGAGAGGCTAGGAGAGTGAGAGAGAACAGGCAGGCAGTGGAGAGGCTAGGAGAGTGAGAGAGAACAGGCTAGCAGTGGAGAGGCTAGGAGGGTGAGAGAACAGGCTAGCAGTGGAGAGGCTAGGAGAGTGAGAGAGAACAGGCTAGCAGTGGAGAGGCTAGGAGCGTGAGAGAACAGGCTAGCAGTAGAGAGGCTAGGAGCGGGAGAGAGAACAGGCTAGCAGTGGAGAGGCTAGGAGGGTGAGAGAACAGGCTAGCAGTGGAGAGGCTAGGAGCGTGAGAGAGAACAGGCAGGCAGTGGAGAGGCTAGGAGAGTGAGAGAGAACAGGCTAGCAGTGGAGAGGCTAGGAGGGTGAGAGAACAGGCTAGCAGTGGAGAGGCTAGGAGCGTGAGAGAACAGGCTAGCAGTGGAGAGGTTAGGAGAGAGAGAACAGGCTAGCAGTGGAGAGGCTAGGAGCGTGAGAGAACAGGCTAGCAGTGGAGAGGCTAGGAGTGTGAGAGAACGGGCTAGCAGTAGAGAGGCTAGGAGGGTGAGAGAGAACAGGCTAGTCGTGGAGAGGCTAGGAGCGTGAGAGAACAGGCTAGCAGTGGAGAGGCTAGGAGAGAGAGAACAGGCTAGCAGTGGAGAGGCTAGGAGCGTGAGAGAACAGGCTAGCAGTGGAGAGGCTAGGAGTGTGAGAGAACAGGCTAGCAGTAGAGAGGCTAGGAGGGTGAGAGAGAACAGGCTAGCCGTGGAGAGGCTATGAGAGTGAGAGAACAGGCTAGCAGTAGAGAGGCTAGGAGCGTGAGAGAACAGGCTAGCAGTGGAGAGGCTAGGAGTGAGAGATAACAGGCTAGCAGTGGAGAGGCTAGGAGAGTGAGAGAGAACAGGCTAGCAGTGGAGAGGCTAGGAGAGAGAGAACAGGCTAGCAGTGGAGAGGCTAGGAGAGTGAGAGGACAGGCTAGCAGTGGAGAGGCTAGGAGAGTGAGAGAACAGGCTAGCAGTGGAGAGGCTAGGAGAGTGAGAGAACAGGCTAGCAGTGGAGAGGCTAGGAGAGTGAGAGAGAACAGGCTAGCAGTGGAGAGGCTAGGAGAGAGAGAACAGGCTAGCAGTGGATAGGCTAGGAGAGTGAGAGAACAGGCTAGCAGTGGAGAGGCTAGGAGAGTGAGAGAACAGGCTAGCAGTGGAGAGGCTAGGAGAGTGAGAGAACAGGCTAGCAGTGGAGAGGCTAGGAGAGTGAGAGAACAGGCTAGCAGTGAAGAGGCTAGGAGCGTGAGAGAACAGGCTAGCAGTAGAGAGGCTAGGAGCGTGAGAGAGAACAGGCTAGCAGTGGAGAGGCTAGGAGAGTGAGAGAGAACAGGCAGGCAGTGGAGAGGCTAGGAGAGTGAGAGAGAACAGGCTAGCAGTGGAGAGGCTAGGAGGGGGAGAGAACAGGCTAGCAGTGGAGAGGCTAGGAGGGTGAGAGAACAGGCTAGCAGTGGAGAGGCTAGGAGCATGAGAGAGAACAGGCTAGCAGTGGAGAGGCTAGGAGAGTGAGAGAACAGGCAGGCAGTGGAGAGGCTAGGAGAGTGAGAGAGAACAGGCTAGCAGTGGAGAGGCTAGGAGGGTGAGAGAACAGGCTAGCAGTGGAGAGGCTAGGAGAGTGAGAGAACAGGCTAGCAGTGGAGAGGCTAGGAGGGTGAGAGAACAGGCTAGCAGTGGAGAGGCTAGGAGGGTGAGAGAACAGGCTAGCAGTGGAGAGGCTAGGAGCGTGAGAGAACAGGCTAGCAGTGGAGAGGCCAGGAGGGTGAGAGAACAGGCTAGCAGTGGAGAGGCTAGGAGAGTGAGAGATAACAGGCTAGCAGTGGAGAGGCTAGGAGAGGGTGAGAGAACAGGCTAGCAGTGGAGAGGCTAGGAGAGGGTGAGAGAACAGGCTAGCAGTGGAGAGGCTAGGAGAGTGAGAGAACAAGCTACCAGTGGAGAGGCTTGGAGAGAGAGAACAGGGCAGCAGTGGAGAGGCTAGGAGCGTGAGAGAACAGGCTAGCAGTAGAGAGGCTAGGAGCGTGAGAGAGAACAGGCTAGCAGTGGAGAGGCTAGGAAGGTGAGAGAACAGGCTTGCAGTGGAGAGGCTAGGAGGGTGAGAGAACAGGCTAGCAGTGGAGAGGCTAGGCGCGTGAGAGAACAGGCTAGCAGTGGAGAGGCTAGGAGGGTGAGAGAACAGGCTAGCAGTGGAGAGGCTAGGAGCGTGAGAGAACAGGCTAGCAGTGGAGAGGCCAGGAGGGTGAGAGAACAGGCTAGCAGTGGTGAGGCTAGGAGCGTGAGAGAGAACAGGCTAGCAGTGGAGAGGCTAGGAGAGAGAGAGAGCAGGCGAGCAGTGGAGAGGCTAGGAGAGGGAGAGAGAACAGGCTAGCAGTGGAGAGGCTAGGAGAGGGTGAGAGAACAGGCTAGCAGTGGAGAGGCTAGGAGAGGGTGAGAGAACAGGCTAGCAGTGGAGAGGCTAGGAGAGTGAGAGAACAGGCTAGCAGTGGAGAGGCTTGGAGAGAGAGAACAGGGCAGCAGTGGAGAGGCTAGGAGCGTGAGAGAACAGGCTAGCAGTGGAGAGGCTAAGGAGAGTGAGAGAACAGGCTAGCAGTAGAGAGGCTAGGAGCGTGAGAGAGAACAGGCTAGCAGTGGAGAGGCTAGGAGAGTGAGAGAGAGAACAGGCTAGCAGTGGAGAGGCTAAGGAGTGTGAGAGAGAGAACAGGCTAGCAGTGGAGGCTAAGGAGTGTGAGAGAACAGGCTAGCAGTGGAGAGGCTAGGAGCGTGAGAGAACAGGCTAGCAGTGGAGAGGCTAAGGAGAGTGAGAGAACAGGCTAGCAGTAGAGAGGCTAGGAGCGTGAGAGAGAACAGGCTAGCAGTGGAGAGGCTAGGAGAGTGAGAGAGAGAACAGGCTAGCAGTGGAGAGGCTAAGGAGTGTGAGAGAGAGAACAGGCTAGCAGTGGAGGCTAAGGAGTGTGAGAGAACAGGCTAGCAGTGGAGAGGCTAGGAGAGTGAGAGAGAACAGGCTAGCAGTGGAGAGGCTAAGGAGGGTGAGAGAATAGGCTAGCAGTGGAGTGGCTAGGAGCGTGAGAGAACAGGCTAGCAGTAGAGAGGCTAGGAGAGAGAGAATAGGCTAGCAGTGGAGAGGCTAGGAGCGTGAGAGAACAGGCTAGCAGTGGAGAGGCCAGGAGGGTGAGAGCACAGGCTAGCAGTGGAGAGGCTAGGAGCGTGAGAGAGAACAGGCTAGCAGTGGAGAGGCTAGGAGAGAGAGAGAGAACAGGCTAGCAGTGGAGAGGCTAGGAGAGGGTGAGAGAACAGGCTAGCAGTGGAGAGGCTAGGAGAGGGTGAGAGAACAGGCTAGCAGTGGAGAGGCTAGGAGAGTGAGAGAACAGGCTAGCAGTGGAGAGGCTTGGAGAGAGAGAACAGGGCAGCAGTGGAGAGGCTAGGACCGTGAGAGAGAACAGGCTAGCAGTGGAGAGGCTAGGAGAGTGAGAGAGAGAACAGGCTAGCAGTGGAGAGGCTAAGGAGCGTGAGAGAACAGGCTAGCAGTGGAGAGGCTAGGAGAATGAGAGAGAACAGGCTAGCAGTGGAGAGGCTAGGAGAGTGAGAGAGAACAGGCTAGCAGTGGAGAGGCTAGGAGAGAGAGAACAGACTAGCAGTGGAGGCTAGGAGAGTGAGAGAACAGGCTAGCAGTGGAGAGGCTAGGAGAGTGAGAGAACAGGCTAGCAGTGGAGAGGCTAGGAGCGTGAGAGAACAGGCTAGCAGTAGAGAGGCTAGGAGCGTGAGAGAGAACAGGCTAGCAGTGGAGAGGCTAGGAGGGTGAGAGAACAGGCTAGCAGTGGAGAGGCTAGGAGCGTGAGAGAGAACAGGCTAGCAGTGGAGAGGCTAGGAGAGTGAGAGAGAACAGGCTAGCAGTGGAGAGGCTAGGAGGGGGAGAGAACAGGCTAGCAGTGGAGAGGCTAGGAGGGTGAGAGAACAGGCTAGCAGTGGAGAGGCTAGGAGCATGAGAGAGAACAGGCTAGCAGTGGAGAGGCTAGGAGAGTGAGAGAACAGGCAGGCAGTGGAGAGGCTAGGAGAGTGAGAGAGAACAGGCTAGCAGTGGAGAGGCTAGGAGGGTGAGAGAACAGGCTAGCAGTGGAGAGGCTAGGAGAGTGAGAGAACAGGCTAGCAGTGGAGAGGCTAGGAGGGTGAGAGAACAGGCTAGCAGTGGAGAGGCGAGGAGCGTGAGAGAACAGGCTAGCAGTGGAGAGGCTAGGAGAGAGAGAACAGGCTAGCAGTGGAGAGGCTAGGAGCGTGAGAGAACAGGCTAGTAGTGGAGAGGCCAGGAGGGTGAGAGAACAGGCTAGCAGTGGAGAGGCTTGGAGATAGAGAACAGGGCAGCAGTGGAGAGGCTAGGAGCGTGAGAGAACAGGCTAGCAGTGGAGAGGCTAAGGAGAGTGAGAGAACAGGCTAGCAGTAGAGAGGCTAGGAGCGTGAGAGAGAACAGGCTAGCAGTGGAGAGGCTAGGAGAGTGAGAGAGAGAACAGGCTAGCAGTGGAGAGGCTAAGGAGCGTGAGAGAACAGGCTAGCAGTGGAGAGGCTAGGAGCGTGAGAGAACAGGATAGCAGTAGAGAGGCTAGGAGGGTGAGAGAGAACAGGCTAGCCGTGGAGAGGCTATGAGAGTGAGAGAACAGGCTAGCAGTGGAGAGGCTAGGAGAGTGAGAGAGAACAGGCTAGCAGTGGAGAGGCTAGGAGAGTGAGAGAGAACAGGCTAGCAGTGGAGAGGCTAGGAGAGTGAGAGAGAACAGGCTAGCAGTGGAGAGGCTAGGAGAGAGAGAACAGGCTAGCAGTGGAGAGGCTAGGAGAGTGAGAGAACAGGCTAGCAGTGGAGAGGCTAGGAGAGTGAGAGAACAGGCTAGCAGTGGAGAGGCTAGGAGAGTGAGAGAACAGGCTAGCAGTGGAGAGGCTAGGAGAGTGAGAGAGAACAGGCTAGCAGTGGAGAGGCTAGGAGAGAGAGAACAGGCTAGCAGTGGAGAGGCTAGGAGAGTGAGAGAACAGGCTAGCAGTGGAGAGGCTAGGAGAGTGAGAGAACAGGCTAGCAGTGGAGAGGCTAGGAGAGTGAGAGAACAGGCTAGCAGTGGAGAGGCTAGGAGAGTGAGAGAACAGGCTAGCAGTGGAGAGGCTAGGAGAGTGAGAGAACAGGCTAGCAGTGAAGAGGCTAGGAGCGTGAGAGAACAGGCTAGCAGTAGAGAGGCTAGGAGCGTGAGAGAGAACAGGCTAGCAGTGGAGAGGCTAGGAAGGTGAGAGAACAGGCTAGCAGTGGAGAGGCTAGGAGGGTGAGAGAACAGGCTAGCAGTGGAGAGGCTAGGAGAGTGAGAGAGAACAGGCTAGCAGTGGAGAGGCTAAGGAGGGTGAGAGAATAGGCTAGCAGTGGAGTGGCTAGGAGCGTGAGAGAACAGGCTAGCAGTAGAGAGGCTAGGAGAGAGAGAATAGGCTAGCAGTGGAGAGGCTAGGAGCGTGAGAGAACAGGCTAGCAGTGGAGAGGCCAGGAGGGTGAGAGCACAGGCTAGCAGTGGAGAGGCTAGGAGCGTGAGAGAGAACAGGCTAGCAGTGGAGAGGCTAGGAGAGAGAGAGAGAACAGGCTAGCAGTGGAGAGGCTAGGAGAGGGTGAGAGAACAGGCTAGCAGTGGAGAGGCTAGGAGAGGGTGAGAGAACAGGCTAGCAGTGGAGAGGCTAGGAGAGTGAGAGAACAGGCTAGCAGTGGAGAGGCTTGGAGAGAGAGAACAGGGCAGCAGTGGAGAGGCTAGGACCGTGAGAGAGAACAGGCTAGCAGTGGAGAGGCTAGGAGAGTGAGAGAGAGAACAGGCTAGCAGTGGAGAGGCTAAGGAGCGTGAGAGAACAGGCTAGCAGTGGAGAGGCTAGGAGAATGAGAGAGAACAGGCTAGCAGTGGAGAGGCTAGGAGAGTGAGAGAGAACAGGCTAGCAGTGGAGAGGCTAGGAGAGAGAGAAAAGACTAGCAGTGGAGGCTAGGAGAGTGAGAGAACAGGCTAGCAGTGGAGAGGCTAGGAGAGTGAGAGAACAGGCTAGCAGTGGAGAGGCTAGGAGCGTGAGAGAACAGGCTAGCAGTAGAGAGGCTAGGAGCGTGAGAGAGAACAGGCTAGCAGTGGAGAGGCTAGGAGGGTGAGAGAACAGGCTAGCAGTGGAGAGGCTAGGAGCGTGAGAGAGAACAGGCTAGCAGTGGAGAGGCTAGGAGAGTGAGAGAGAGAACAGGCTAGCAGTGGAGAGGCTAAGGAGCGTGAGAGAACAGGCTAGCAGTGGAGAGGCTAGGAGCGTGAGAGAACAGGATAGCAGTAGAGAGGCTAGGAGGGTGAGAGAGAACAGGCTAGCCGTGGAGAGGCTATGAGAGTGAGAGAACAGGCTAGCAGTAGAGAGGCTAGGAGCGTGAGAGAGAACAGGCTAGCAGTGGAGAGGCTAGGAGAGTGAGAGAGAACAGGCTAGCAGTGGAGAGGCTAGGAGAGTGAGAGAGAACAGGCTAGCAGTGGAGAGGCTAGGAGAGTGAGAGAGAACAGGCTAGCAGTGGAGAGGCTAGGAGAGTGAGAGAACAGGCTAGCAGTGGAGAGGCTAGGAGAGTGAGAGAACAGGCTAGCAGTGGAGAGGCTAGGAGAGTGAGAGAACAGGCTAGCAGTGGAGAGGCTAGGAGAGTGAGAGAGAACAGGCTAGCAGTGGAGAGGCTAGGAGAGTGAGAGAGAACAGGCTAGCAGTGGAGAGGCTAGGAGAGTGAGAGAACAGGCTAGCAGTGGAGAGGCTAGGAGAGTGAGAGAACAGGCTAGCAGTGGAGAGGCTAGGAGAGTGAGAGAACAGGCTAGCAGTGGAGAGGCTAGGAGAGTGAGAGAACAGGCTAGCAGTGGAGAGGCTAGGAGAGTGAGAGAACAGGCTAGCAGTGAAGAGGCTAGGAGCGTGAGAGAACAGGCTAGCAGTAGAGAGGCTAGGAGGGTGAGAGAACAGGCTAGCAGTGGAGAGGCTAGGAGGGTGAGAGAACAGGCTAGCAGTGGAGAGGCTAGGAGCGTGAGAGAACAGGCTAGCAGTGGAGAGGCCAGGAGGGTGAGAGAACAGGCTAGCAGTGGAGAGGCTAGGAGAGTGAGAGATAACAGGCTAGCAGTGGAGAGGCTAGGAGAGAGAGAGAGCAGGCGAGCAGTGGAGAGGCTAGGAGAGGGAGAGAGAACAGGCTAGCAGTGGAGAGGCTAGGAGAGGGTGAGAGAACAGGCTAGCAGTGGAGAGGCTAGGAGAGGGTGAGAGAACAGGCTAGCAGTGGAGAGGCTAGGAGAGTGAGAGAACAAGCTAGCAGTGGAGAGGCTTGGAGAGAGAGAACAGGGCAGCAGTGGAGAGGCTAGGAGCGTGAGAGAACAGGCTAGCAGTAGAGAGGCTAGGAGCGTGAGAGAGAACAGGCTAGCAGTGGAGAGGCTAGGAAGGTGAGAGAACAGGCTAGCAGTGGAGAGGCTAGGAGGGTGAGAGAACAGGCTAGCAGTGGAGAGGCTAGGCGCGTGAGAGAACAGGCTAGCAGTGGAGAGGCTAGGAGGGTGAGAGAACAGGCTAGCAGTGGAGAGGCTAGGAGCGTGAGAGAACAGGCTAGCAGTGGAGAGGCCAGGAGGGTGAGAGAACAGGCTAGCAGTGGTGAGGCTAGGAGCGTGAGAGAGAACAGGCTAGCAGTGGAGAGGCTAGGAGAGAGAGAGAGCAGGCGAGCAGTGGAGAGGCTAGGAGAGGGAGAGAGAACAGGCTAGCAGTGGAGAGGCTAGGAGAGGGTGAGAGAACAGGCTAGCAGTGGAGAGGCTAGGAGAGGGTGAGAGAACAGGCTAGCAGTGGAGAGGCTAGGAGAGTGAGAGAACAGGCTAGCAGTGGAGAGGCTTGGAGAGAGAGAACAGGGCAGCAGTGGAGAGGCTAGGAGCGTGAGAGAACAGGCTAGCAGTGGAGAGGCTAAGGAGAGTGAGAGAACAGGCTAGCAGTAGAGAGGCTAGGAGCGTGAGAGAGAACAGGCTAGCAGTGGAGAGGCTAGGAGAGTGAGAGAGAGAACAGGCTAGCAGTGGAGAGGCTAAGGAGTGTGAGAGAGAGAACAGGCTAGCAGTGGAGGCTAAGGAGTGTGAGAGAACAGGCTAGCAGTGGAGAGGCTAGGAGCGTGAGAGAACAGGCTAGCAGTGGAGAGGCTAAGGAGAGTGAGAGAACAGGCTAGCAGTAGAGAGGCTAGGAGCGTGAGAGAGAACAGGCTAGCAGTGGAGAGGCTAGGAGAGTGAGAGAGAACAGGCTAGCAGTGGAGAGGCTAAGGAGGGTGAGAGAATAGGCTAGCAGTGGAGTGGCTAGGAGCGTGAGAGAACAGGCTAGCAGTAGAGAGGCTAGGAGAGAGAGAATAGGCTAGCAGTGGAGAGGCTAGGAGCGTGAGAGAACAGGCTAGCAGTGGAGAGGCCAGGAGGGTGAGAGCACAGGCTAGCAGTGGAGAGGCTAGGAGCGTGAGAGAGAACAGGCTAGCAGTGGAGAGGCTAGGAGAGAGAGAGAGAACAGGCTAGCAGTGGAGAGGCTAGGAGAGGGTGAGAGAACAGGCTAGCAGTGGAGAGGCTAGGAGAGGGTGAGAGAACAGGCTAGCAGTGGAGAGGCTAGGAGAGTGAGAGAACAGGCTAGCAGTGGAGAGGCTTGGAGAGAGAGAACAGGGCAGCAGTGGAGAGGCTAGGACCGTGAGAGAGAACAGGCTAGCAGTGGAGAGGCTAGGAGAGAGAGAACAGACTAGCAGTGGAGGCTAGGAGAGTGAGAGAACAGGCTAGCAGTGGAGAGGCTAGGAGAGTGAGAGAACAGGCTAGCAGTGGAGATGCTAGGAGCGTGAGAGAACAGGCTAGCAGTAGAGAGGCTAGGAGCGTGAGAGAGAACAGGCTAGCAGTGGAGAGGCTAGGAGGGTGAGAGAACAGGCTAGCAGTGGAGAGGCTAGGAGCGTGAGAGAGAACAGGCTAGCAGTGGAGAGGCTAGGAGAGTGAGAGAGAACAGGCAGGCAGTGGAGAGGCTAGGAGAGTGAGAGAGAACAGGCTAGCAGTGGAGAGGCTAGGAGGGGGAGAGAACAGGCTAGCAGTGGAGAGGCTAGGAGGGTGAGAGAACAGGCTAGCAGTGGAGAGGCTAGGAGCGTGAGAGAACAGGCTAGTAGTGGAGAGGCTAGGAGAGTGAGAGAACAGGCAGGCAGTGGAGAGGCTAGGAGAGTGAGAGAGAACAGGCTAGCAGTGGAGAGGCTAGGAGGGTGAGAGAACAGGCTAGCAGTGGAGAGGCTAGGAGAGTGAGAGAACAGGCTAGCAGTGGAGAGGCTAGGAGGGTGAGAGAACAGGCTAGCAGTGGAGAGGCGAGGAGCGTGAGAGAACAGGCTAGCAGTGGAGAGGCTAGGAAAGAGAGAACAGGCTAGCAGTGGAGAGGCTAGGAGCGTGAGAGAACAGGCTAGTAGTGGAGAGGCCAGGAGGGTGAGAGAACAGGCTAGCAGTGGAGAGGCTTGGAGATAGAGAACAGGGCAGCAGTGGAGAGGCTAGGAGCGTGAGAGAACAGGCTAGCAGTGGAGAGGCTAAGGAGAGTGAGAGAACAGGCTAGCAGTAGAGAGGCTAGGAGCGTGAGAGAGAACAGGCTAGCAGTGGAGAGGCTAGGAGAGTGAGAGAGAGAACAGGCTAGCAGTGGAGAGGCTAAGGAGCGTGAGAGAACAGGCTAGCAGTGGAGAGGCTAGGAGCGTGAGAGAACAGGATAGCAGTAGAGAGGCTAGGAGGGTGAGAGAGAACAGGCTAGCCGTGGAGAGGCTATGAGAGTGAGAGAACAGGCTAGCAGTAGAGAGGCTAGGAGCGTGAGAGAGAACAGGCTAGCAGTGGAGAGGCTAGGAGAGTGAGAGAGAACAGGCTAGCAGTGGAGAGGCTAGGAGAGTGAGAGAGAACAGGCTAGCAGTGGAGAGGCTAGGAGAGAGAGAGAACAGGCTAGCAGTGGAGAGGCTAGGAGAGTGAGAGAACAGGCTAGCAGTGGAGAGGCTAGGAGCGTGAGAGAACAGGCTAGCAGTAGAGAGGCTAGGAGCGTGAGAGAGAACAGGCTAGCAGTGGAGAGGCTAGGAGGGTGAGAGAACTGGCTAGCAGTGGAGAGGCTAGGAGAGTGAGAGAGAACAGGCAGGCAGTGGAG
Organism: Petromyzon marinus; assembly: GCF_048934315.1. Lineage (NCBI taxonomy): Eukaryota > Metazoa > Chordata > Hyperoartia > Petromyzontiformes > Petromyzontidae > Petromyzon > Petromyzon marinus. The sequence goes on along the minus strand of NW_027423051.1, from coordinate 81,357 downwards.
AGGCTAGGAGAGTGAGAGAGAACAGGCTAGCAGTGGAGAGGCTAGGAGGGTGAGAGAACAGGCTAGCAGTGGAGAGGCTAGGAGAGTGAGAGAGAACAGGCTAGCAGTGGAGAGGCTAGGAGGGTGAGAGAACAGGCTAGCAGTGGAGAGGCTAGGAGTGTGAGAGAACAGGCTAGCAGTGGAGAGGCTAGGAGAGTGAGAGAACAGGCTAGCAGTGGAGAGGCTAGGAGGGTGAGAGAACAGGCTAGCAGTGGAGAGGCTAGAAGGGTGAGAGAACAGGCTAGCAGTGGAGTGGCTAGGAGCGTGAGAGAACAGGCTAGCAGTAGAGAGGCTAGGAGAGAGAGAATAGGCTAGCAGTGGAGAGGCTAGGAGCGTGAGAGAACAGGCTAGCAGTGGAGAGGCCAGGAGGGTGAGAGAACAGGCTAGCAGTGGAGAGGCTAGGAGCGTGAGAGAGAACAGGCTAGCAGTAGAGAGGCTAGGAGAGAGAGAGAGAACAGGCGAGCAGTGGAGAGGCTAGGAGAGTGAGAGAGAACAGGCTAGCAGTGGAGAGGCTAGGAGAGGGTGAGAGAACAGGCTAGCAGTGGAGAGGCTAGGAGAGGGTGAGAGAACAGGCTAGCAGTAGAGAGGCTAGGAGAGTGAGAGAACAGGCTAGCAGTGGAGAGGCTTGGAGAGAGAGAACAGGGCAGCAGTGGAGAGGCTAGGAGCGTGAGAGAGAACAGGCAGCAGTGGAGAGGCTAGGAGAGTGAGAGAACAGGCTAGCAGTGGAGGCTAGGAGAGTGAGAGAACAGGCTAGCAGTGGAGAGGCTAGGAGAGTGAGAGAACAGGCTAGCAGTGGAGATGCTAGGAGCGTGAGAGAACAGGCTAGCAGTAGAGAGGCTAGGAGCGTGAGAGAGAACAGGCTAGCAGTGGAGAGGCTAGGAGGGTGAGAGAACAGGCTAGCAGTGGAGAGGCTAGGAGCGTGAGAGAGAACAGGCTAGCAGTGGAGAGGCTAGGAGAGTGAGAGAGAACAGGCAGGCAGTGGAGAGGCTAGGAGAGTGAGAGAGAACAGGCTAGCAGTGGAGAGGCTAGGAGGGGGAGAGAACAGGCTAGCAGTGGAGAGGCTAGGAGCATGAGAGAGAACAGGCTAGCAGTGGAGAGGCTAGGAGAGTGAGAGAACAGGCAGGCAGTGGAGAGGCTAGGAGAGTGAGAGAGAACAGGCTAGCAGTGGAGAGGCTAGGAGGGTGAGAGAACAGGCTAGCAGTGGAGAGGCTAGGAGAGTGAGAGAACAGGCTAGCAGTGGAGAGGCTAGGAGGGTGAGAGAACAGGCTAGCAGTGGAGAGGCGAGGAGCGTGAGAGAACAGGCTAGCAGTGGAGAGGCTAGGAGAGAGAGAACAGGCTAGCAGTGGAGAGGCTAGGAGCGTGAGAGAACAGGCTAGTAGTGGAGAGGCTAGGAGAGTGAGAGAACAGGCAGGCAGTGGAGAGGCTAGGAGAGTGAGAGAGAACAGGCTAGCAGTGGAGAGGCTAGGAGGGTGAGAGAACAGGCTAGCAGTGGAGAGGCTAGGAGAGTGAGAGAACAGGCTAGCAGTGGAGAGGCTAGGAGGGTGAGAGAACAGGCTAGCAGTGGAGAGGCGAGGAGCGTGAGAGAACAGGCTAGCAGTGGAGAGGCTAGGAGAGAGAGAACAGGCTAGCAGTGGAGAGGCTAGGAGCGTGAGAGAACAGGCTAGTAGTGGAGAGGCCAGGAGGGTGAGAGAACAGGCTAGCAGTGGAGAGGCTTGGAGATAGAGAACAGGGCAGCAGTGGAGAGGCTAGGAGCGTGAGAGAACAGGCTAGCAGTGGAGAGGCTAAGGAGAGTGAGAGAACAGGCTAGCAGTAGAGAGGCTAGGAGCGTGAGAGAGAACAGGCTAGCAGTGGAGAGGCTAGGAGAGTGAGAGAGAGAACAGGCTAGCAGTGGAGAGGCTAAGGAGCGTGAGAGAACAGGCTAGCAGTGGAGAGGCTAGGAGCGTGAGAGAACAGGATAGCAGTAGAGAGGCTAGGAGGGTGAGAGAGAACAGGCTAGCCGTGGAGAGGCTATGAGAGTGAGAGAACAGGCTAGCAGTAGAGAGGCTAGGAGCGTGAGAGAGAACAGGCTAGCAGTGGAGAGGCTAGGAGAGTGAGAGAGAACAGGCTAGCAGTGGAGAGGCTAGGAGAGTGAGAGAGAACAGGCTAGCAGTGGAGAGGCTAGGAGAGTGAGAGAGAACAGGCTAGCAGTGGAGAGGCTAGGAGAGAGAGAGAACAGGCTAGCAGTGGAGAGGCTAGGAGAGTGAGAGAACAGGCTAGCAGTGGAGAGGCTAGGAGCGTGAGAGAACAGGCTAGCAGTAGAGAGGCTAGGAGCGTGAGAGAGAACAGGCTAGCAGTGGAGAGGCTAGGAGGGTGAGAGAACTGGCTAGCAGTGGAGAGGCTAGGAGAGTGAGAGAGAACAGGCAGGCAGTGGAGAGGCTAGGAGAGTGAGAGAGAACAGGCTAGCAGTGGAGAGGCTAGGAGGGTGAGAGAACAGGCTAGCAGTGGAGAGGCTAGGAGAGTGAGAGAGAACAGGCTAGCAGTGGAGAGGCTAGGAGGGTGAGAGAACAGGCTAGCAGTGGAGAGGCTAGGAGCGTGAGAGAACAGGCTAGCAGTGGAGAGGCTAGGAGAGTGAGAGAACAGGCTAGCAGTGGAGAGGCTAGGAGGGTGAGAGAACAGGCTAGCAGTGGAGAGGCTAGAAGGGTGAGAGAACAGGCTAGCAGTGGAGTGGCTAGGAGCGTGAGAGAACAGGCTAGCAGTAGAGAGGCTAGGAGAGAGAGAATAGGCTAGCAGTGGAGAGGCTAGGAGCGTGAGAGAACAGGCTAGCAGTGGAGAGGCCAGGAGGGTGAGAGAACAGGCTAGCAGTGGAGAGGCTAGGAGCGTGAGAGAGAACAGGCTAGCAGTAGAGAGGCTAGGAGAGAGAGAGAGAACAGGCGAGCAGTGGAGAGGCTAGGAGAGTGAGAGAGAACAGGCTAGCAGTGGAGAGGCTAGGAGAGGGTGAGAGAACAGGCTAGCAGTGGAGAGGCTAGGAGAGGGTGAGAGAACAGGCTAGCAGTAGAGAGGCTAGGAGAGTGAGAGAACAGGCTAGCAGTGGAGAGGCTTGGAGAGAGAGAACAGGGCAGCAGTGGAGAGGCTAGGAGCGTGAGAGAGAACAGGCTAGCAGTGGAGAGGCTAGGAGCGTGAGAGAACAGGCTAGCAGTGGAGAGGCTAAGGAGAGTGAGAGAACAGGCTATCAGTAGAGAGGCTAGGAGCGTGAGAGAGAACAGGCTAGCAGTGGAGAGGCTAGGAGAGTGAGAGAGAACAGGCTAGCAGTGGAGAGGCTAAGGAGCGTGAGAGAACAGGCTAGCAGTGGAGAGGCTAGAAGAGTGAGAAAGAACAGGCTAGCAGTGGAGAGGCTAGGAGAGTGAGAGAGAACAAGCTAGCAGTGGAGAGGCTAGGAGAGGGTGAGAGAACAGGCTAGCAGTGGAGAGGCTAGGAGAGGGTGAGAGAACAGGCTAGCAGTGGAGAGGCTAGGAGAGTGAGAGAACAGGCTAGCAGTGGAGCCGCTTGGAGAGAGAGAACAGGGCAGCAGTGGAGAGGCTAGGAGCGTGAGAGAGAACAGGCTAGCAGTGGAGAGGCTAGGAGCGTGAGAGAACAGGCTAGCAGTGGAGAGGCTAGGAGCGTGAGAGAGAACTGGCTAGCAGTGGAGAGGCTAGGAGAGTGAGAGAGAACAGGCAGGCAGTGGAGAGGCTAGGAGAGTGAGAGAGAACAGGCTAGCAGTGGAGAGGCTAGGAGGGTGAGAGAACAGGCTAGCAGTGGAGAGGCTAGGAGAGTGAGAGAGAACAGGCTAGCAGTGGAGAGGCTAGGAGGGTGAGAGAACAGGCTAGCAGTGGAGAGGCTAGGAGCGTGAGAGAACAGGCTAGCAGTGGAGAGGCTAGGAGGGTGAGAGAACAGGCTAGCAGTGGAGAGGCTAGGAGCGTGAGAGAACAGGCTAGCAGTGGAGAGGCTAAGGAGCGTGAGAGAACAGGCTAGCAGTGTAGAGGCTAGAAGAGTGAGAGAGAACAGGCTAGCAGTGGAGAGGCTAGGAGAGGGGGTGAGAGAACAGGCTAGCAGTGGAGAGGCTAGGAGAGGGGGTGAGAGAACAGGCTAGCAGTGGAGAGGCTAGGAGAGTGAGAGAACAGGCTAGCAGTGGAGAGGCTTGGAGAGAGAGAACAGGGCAGCAGTGGAGAGGCTAGGAGCGTGAGAGAGAACAGGCTAGCAGTGGAGAGGCTAGGAGCGTGAGAGAACAGGCTAGCAGTGGAGAGGCTAGGAGCGTGAGAGAACAGGCTAGCAGTGGAGAGGCTAGGAGCGTGAGAGAACAGGCTAGCAGTGGAGAGGCTAGGAGGGTGAGAGAACAGGCTAGCAGTGGAGAGGCTAGGAGCGTGAGAGAACAGGCTAGCAGTGGAGAGGCTAGGAGAGTGAGAGAACAGGCTAGCAGTGGAGAGGCTAGGAGGGTGAGAGAACAGGCTAGCAGTGGAGAGGCTAGGAGCGTGAGAGAACAGGCTAGCAGTGGAGAGACTAGGAGAGAGAACAGGCTAGCAGTGGAGAGGCTAGGAGCGTGAGAGCACAGGCTAGCAGTGGAGAGGCCAGGAGGGTGAGAGAACAGGCTAGCAGTGGAGAGGCTAGGAGAGGGTGAGAGAACAGGCTAGCAGTGGAGAGGCTAGGAGAGTGAGAGAACAGGCTAGCAGTGGAGAGGCTTGGAGAGAGAAAACAGGGCAGCAGTGGAGAGGCTAGGAGCGTGAGAGAGAACAGGCTAGCAGTGGAGAGGCTAGGAGCGTGAGAGAACAGGCTAGCAGTGGAGAGGCTAAGGAGAGTGAGAGAACAGGCTAGCAGTAGAGAGGCTAGGAGTGTGAGAGCGAACAGGCTAGCAGTGGAGAGGCTAGGAGAGTGAGAGAGAGAACAGGCTAGCAGTGGAGAGGCTAAGGAGTGTGAGAGAACAGGCTAGCAGTGGAGAGGCTAGGAGAGTGAGACAACAGGCAAGCAGTGGAGAGGCTAGGAGGGTGAGAGAACAGGCTAGCAGTGGAGTGGCTAGGAGCGTGAGAGAACAGGCTAGCAGTAGAGAGGCTAGGAGAGAGAGAATAGGCTAGCAGTGGAGAGGCTAGGAGCGTGAGAGAACAGGCTAACAGTGGAGAGGCCAGGAGGGTGAGAGCACAGGCTAGCAGTGGAGAGGCTAGGAGAGTGAGAGAGAACAGGCTAGCAGTGGAGAGGCTAGGAGAGGGTGAGAGAACAGGCTAGCAGTGGAGAGGCTAGGAGAGGGTGAGAGAACAGGCTAGCAGTGGAGAGGCTAGGAGAGTGAGAGAACAGGCTAGCAGTGGAGAGGCTTGGAGAGAGAGAACAGGGCAGCAGTGGAGAGGCTAGGAGCGTGAGAGAGAACAGGCTAGCAGTGGAGAGGCTAGGAGCGTGAGAGAACAGGCTAGCAGTGGAGAGGCTAAGGAGAGTGAGAGAACAGGCTAGCAGTAGAGAGGCTAGGAGCGTGAGAGAGAACAGGCTAGCAGTGGAGAGGCTAGGAGAGTGAGAGAACAGGCTAGCAGTGGAGAGGCTAAGGAGCGTGAGAGAAGAGGCTAGCAGTGGAGAGGCTAGAAGAGTGAGAGAGAACAGGCTAGCAGTGGAGAGGCTAGGAGAGTGAGAGAGAACAGGCTAGCAGTGGAGAGGCTAGGAGAGGGTGAGAGAACAGGCTAGCAGTGGAGAGGCTAGGAGAGTGAGAGAACAGGCTAGCAGTGGAGAGGCTTGGAGAGAGAGAACAGGGCAGCAGTGGAGAGGCTAGGAGCGTGAGAGAGAACAGGCTAGCAGTGGAGAGGCTAGGAGCGTGAGAGAACAGGCTAGCAGTGGAGAGGCTAAGGAGAGTGAGAGAACAGGCTAGCAGTAGAGAGGCTAGGAGCGTGAGAGAGAACAGGCTAGCAGTGGAGAGGCTAGGAGAGGGTGAGAGAATAGGCCTCGTCGCCGAGCGCAGTCTATCGCCTAAGCTCGACCGGAACAGCCGACCTCGCCTTTTACCGGTATCCACTCACCTCTTCTTTACGCTGCCCGATGGGGCTTGGGGGGGGGAAAGGCTCGCCCTGAACTCCACCCTGCGAACCTCACGCGGAATGTTGAGGACGGCTGAGGCCGCCTGAACTTCGTGCCGACGTTCCTGAATGACTCCGCAGAATTTTTTTGCTCCGCTCCCACTCCCTTATATGGCAACAAAAACCCGTTAGTACCCGGATCATCTGACGTCATCCTGCGCATCCAATCGAACGCCCCCGGCTGTTGGGGGGTGGTGGGGGGGGAGGAGTCTCGTCATCCCCCCCACCCGCGCCCCCGCCCCCCTCCCGCTGTTTACCCAGTGACAAATCGCTGCCCGTGGCGCTAACGGTGATTGGCTGGGACTGTTGCCGGGGGCTGCAGAGGCGCCGGGGGGTGTCTGAGAGGAGGCAGAAGCTGTGAGGTGACGTCATCGGTTGGGCCCAATCAAAGGTAGACGAGAAGCGACGGCGGTGATTGGCTGGGACTGTTGCCGGGGGCCGCAGAGGCGCCGGGGGGTGTCTGGTGGTGGATGACGCGTTGTGTGCGGGAGACACGCCATATATTAATTCTAGATTTGCATATATTATCAGAGCATGTTGTGTTTGCGTGTTCATCACAAGTGCGTGCGGTTAATGCAGCAGAGTTGATTCCTCGCAAAAAAAGGGGTTTTTTATTGCCAGACAGGGTAAAACTTAATTCTTATTTTTTTAGTTCTTTCGGTAAAGTCACGTAGGTATAAAATAAATCAGAATTTTAACCAGAGTATAGATTCCTGCATTCACGAAAGCTTCAAATCAACATTAATTCTTATTTTCTTCCAAACAGTGACCTCTGTCTTCGTAACAGACAGAAGCAATTCGAGGCTGTAACCTCTGTCTCGGTGCCATGATGCTTAAGTGAACCGAGGCTGTGTGAAAACAGCGACCTCTGTTTCAGTAACCTCTGTCTTCGTAATAGACAGAAGCAACTCGAGGCTGTAACCTCTGTCTCGGTGCCATGATTCTTAAGTGACCCGAGGCTGTGTGAAAACAGCGACCTCTGTTTCAGTAACCTCTGTCTTCGTAACAGACAGAAGCAACTCGAGGCTGTAACCTCTGTCTCGGTGCCATGATGCTTAAGTGACCCGAGGCTGTGTGAAAACAGCGACCTCTGTTTCAGAGAGGAGCGGTGGCGCAGCGGTTAGCGGCCTCGCCGAGTTCGATTCCCGCACACGGTCAGCAAACGCGAGTGACGATTATCCGAACTGGTCCTGGGCCTCCCCTAGGTCGACTCAGCCTCAAATTGAGTAGCCGATGCGGCGTCTAATCAAAGCCGCTACTTAAAACATTTTTTTGTTAAATTGTCTTTGCATTTTATTTTAGCGGTACAATGTTGTGATGCGTTTGATAATAAATTCGGTTTACTCGGGGAGACAAAGACAGCCGGGCGTGGTGCTGGCCGCCCACCCCTTTCCGTGTACCGTTCCGGCATTCAAGAGGCGCTGCTCGCTGAACAGCACTTGCCCCAGAAGTCCGCCACAGGCTACAACAACACCACCGGTATGGGGGGGTCTTTTGTCTTTGGTGGCTGTGTCAGTTGTGAAAACAGCGACCTCTGTATCCCGGTGTGGGGGTGGGGGGGTTTGTAACAGACAGATGGAACTAAAGAGGCGTTGCAACGTCACGTGATTTCCCGACACTTTTGATATCGCCAGAGTTCATTACCCCGCCAACATCGCAGCAGCAGCAGCGGTGTTACTACAACCTCAGGGTTATAACTACAGCAGCAGTGTTGTTACTACTACAACCTCAGAGTTATAACTACAGCAGCAGTGTTGTTACTACTACAACCTCAGGGTTAAAACTACAGCAGCAGTGTTGTTACTACTACAACCTCAGGGTTACAACTACAGCAAGCGGTGTTGTTACTACTACAACCTCAGGGTTACAACTACAGCGGTGTTGTTACTACTACAACCTCATGGTTATAACTACAGCGGTGTTGTTACTACTACAACCTCAGGGTTACTACTACAGCAGCGGTGTTGTTACTACTACAACCTCAGGGTTATAACTACAGCGGTGTTGTTACTACTACAACCTCAGGGTTACAACTACAGCAAGCGGCGTTGTTACTACTACAACCTCAGGGTTACAACTACAGCAAGCGGCGTTGTTACTACTACAACCTCAGGGTTACAACTACAGCAAGCGGCGTTACAACTTCTTCCTTGGGAACGCGAGCAGCCAAGTGAAGGTTCGTGCCCGCGTCGCCGACTTGAACACGGCCCACGACTTCCCGCCACTTGCAGCACACACACACACGTACACACACACACGGCACACACACGGTGAGATTCACAAGCAACACACTCTCTCACGCTGTGTGAACATGCGGTGCTGGATAACGCGCGCGGCATCCACACGCGGGTTGTTGTTGTTGCCACAAGGTTGTGTTGTTCCACACGCGGGTTGTTGTTGCCGCAAGGTTGTGTTGTTCCACACGCGGGTTGTTGTTGTTGCCACAAGGTTGTGTTGTTCCACACGCGGGTTGTTGTTGCCGCAAGGTTGTGTTGTTCCACACGCGGGTTGTTGTTGCCGCAAGGTTGTGTTGTTCCACACGCGGGTTGTTGTTGTTGTTGCCACAAGGTTGTGTTGTTACACATGCGCTGTTTTACAACAGACGGTATTCACGCAAACAGCCAAACTCGCCACGTTTGTATCCTGTAACAGTACTTGAGACTCGGTTCGAAGCATTCGTGACTTGCAGGAATTACTCTTTGCGTGTTTTTTTCGGTAAAGTCACGTACGAATAAGAAATAAATTAATGAAATGACGTGATAGCGTAGGACGTTTCGGCCGCAACACAAGCGGCCATCATCAGGTACAGAAGAGCTAAATTTGAACGCGACTCCCACTGTGTGCTGTCTCTGTGCTGGTCCGCTCTGCTTGAATGTCTGTGTGTGTGTGCGGTCTGTGTTTTGAAGTTCATACTTAACTTGCAGTTTAGCAATCTTTGAAATAGCGTCATCAATCAGACTATGCGTTGATTGTGTTTTGACCGACCGTCTGCGTTGCTTTATATGGTTTCCAAATTTTGCTAAACCTTGTCTGTTTTGGTATGCTTCCCCCAGTATTCACACACTACACACACAGTACTCACACACTACACACACAGTACTCACACACTACACACACAGTACTCACACACTACACACACAGTACTCACACACTACACACAGTATTCACACACTACACACAGTATTCACACACTACACACCCAGTATTCACACACTACACACACCGTACTTACACACATTACACACAGTATTCACACACTACACACACAGTACACACACACTACACACACAGTACACACACACTACACACACAGTACTCACACTACACACAGTACTCACACGCTACACACACAGTACTCACACACTACACACAGTACTCACACACTACACACACACTACACACACAGTACTCACACACTACACACACACTACACACACAGTACTTACACCCTACACACACAGTACTCACACACTACACACACAGTATTCACACACTACACACACCGTACTCAAACACATTACACACAGTATTCACACACTACACACACAGTACACACACTACACACACCCTACACACACAGTACTCACACACTATTCACACACTACACACAGTACTCACACACTACACACACACTACACACACACTACACACACAGTATTCAGACATTACACGCAGAGTACTCACACACTACACACACAGTGCTCACACACTACACATACAGTACTCACACACTACACACAGTATTCACACACTACACACCCAGTATTCACACACTACACACACCGTACTTACACACATTACACACAGTATTCACACACTACACACACAGTACACACACACTACACACACAGTACACACACACTACACACACAGTACTCACACAGTATTCACACACTACACACACAGTACTCACACACTACACACAGTACTCACACACTACACACACAGTACACACACACTACACACACAGTATTCAGACATTACACGCAGAGTACTCACACACTACACACACAGTGCTCACACACTACACACACAGTACTCACACACACAGTACACACACACTACACACACAGTACACGCACGCTACACACACAGTACTTACACACTACACACAGTACTCACACACTACACACACAGTACACACACACTACATACACAGTACACACACACTACATATATTACTATGTATTATATAAAGAGGCTACCTGGGGTAGCTTTGTCTGCGTTTGTGTAACAGCACTTGCCCCTACAGCATTGCTAGAGGGTACCTGGGGTAGCTTTGTCTGTGTCTGTGTATGAGAGCACTTGCCCCTACAGCCCCGCTAGAGGCTACCTGGGGTAGCTTTGTCTATGTATGTTTTGACAGCACTTGCCCCGACAGCCCTGCTAGAATTTATCTGGGTTAGCTTTGTTTGTATCTGTGTGAGAGCACTTGCCCCTACAGCCCTGCGAGAGGCTACCTGGGGTAGCTTTGTCTGTGTTTGTGTAACAGCACTTGCCCCTACAGCCCTGCTAGAGGCTACCTGGGGTAGCTTTGTCTGTGTCTATGTAAAAGCACTTCCCCCTACAGCCCTGCCAAAGGCTACCTGGGGTAGCTTTGTCAGTGTCTGTGGAACAGCACTTGCCCCCACAGCCAGCTAGAGGCTACCTGGGGTAGCTTTGTCTGGATGAGTGGGTGGGTGTTTGAGTGAGGGGGTGAGTTGGTGAGTGAGATTCTAGTTTTTACCACAAGAGGGCAGCATTGAGTCGCGAAATAATTTGTGTGGGGGGAGTGGTGGTGCAGTGGTTAGCGCACGTTGAGTGTGTGTGGGGAGTGGTGGTGCATTGGTTAGCGCACTGTGTGTGAGTGGTGGTGCAGTGGTTAGCGCACTGTGTGTGAGTGGGGAGTGGTGGTGCAGTTGTTAGCGCAATGTGTGTGTGTGTGGGGAGTGATGGTGGTGGTGTTGTAAACATCGCTAGAACTGGGAGAGAGACAAAGGCGGTCGGGCGTGGTGGTGCTGGCCACCCACTCCCTCTGTGTGTGTAGCCACAGTGCCGGTAGCCTTCATAGGTGCTATTGCTCAAAGCACTTGCCCCTACAACCAGAAAGAGTCTACCTGGGGTAGCTTTGTCTGTGTCTCTGTGACAACATTTGCCCCGACAACCAGCTAGAGGCTACCTGGGGTAGCTTTGTGTATGTATGTTTTGACAGCACTTGCCCCTACAGCCCTGCTAGAATTTATCTGGGTTAGCTTTTTTGTATCTGTGTGGCAGCAATTGCCCCTACAGCCCTGCGAGAGGCTACCTAAGGTAGCTTTGTCTGTGTTTGTGTAACAGCACTTGCCCCTACAGCATTGCTAGAGGGTACCTGGGGTAGCTTTGTCTGTGTCTGTGTATGAGAGCACTTGCCCCTACAGCCCCGCTAATGGCTACCTGGGGTAGCTTTGTCTATGTATGTTTTGACAGCACTTGCCCCGACAGCCCTGCTCGAATTTATCTGGGTTAGCTTTGTTTGTATCTGTGTGAGAGCACTTGCCCCTACAGCCCTGCGAGAGGCTACCTAAGGTATCTTTGTCTGTGTTTGTGTAACAGCACTTGCCCCTACAGCCCTGCTAGAGGCTACCTGGGGTAGCTTTCTCTGTGTGTAAAAGCACTAGCCCCTACAGCCGTGCTAGAGGCTACCTGGGGTAGCGTTGTCTGTGTCTATGTAACAGCACTTGCCCCTACAGCCCTGCCAAAGGCTACCTGGGGTAGCTTTGTCAGTGTCTGTGGAACAGCACTTGCCCCCACAGCCAGCTAGAGGCTACCTGGGGTAGCTTTGTCTGGATGAGTGGGTGGGTGGTTGAGTGAGGGGGTGAGTTGGTGAGTGAGATTCTAGTTTTTACCACAAGAGGGCAGCATTTAGTCGCGAAATAATTTGTGTGGGGGGAGTGGTGGTGCAGTGGTTAGCGCACGTTGAGTGTGTGTGGGGAGTGGTGGTGCAGTGGTTATCGCACTGTGTGTGTGTGTGGGGAGTGATGGTGGTGGTGTTGTAAACATCGCTAGAACTGGGAGAGAGACAAAGGCGGTCGGGCGTGGTGGTGGTGGCCACCCACTCCATCTGTGTGTGTAGCCACAGTGACGGTAGCCTTCATAGGTGCTATTGCTCAAAGCACTTGCCCCTACAACCAGAAAAATTCTACCTGGGGTAGCTTTGTCTGTGTCTCTGTGACAACATTTGCCCCGACAACCAGCTAGAGGCTACCTGGGGTAGCTTTGTCTATGTATGTTTTGACAGCACTTGCCCCTACAGCACTGCTAGAATTTATCTGGGTTAGCTTTTTTGTATCTGTGTGGCAGCAATTGCCCCTACAGCCCTGCGAGAGGCTACCTAAGGTAGCTTTGTCTGTGTTTGTGTAACAGCACTTGCCCCTATAGCCCTGCTAGAGGCTACCTGGGGTAGCTTTGTCTGTGTTTGTGTAACAGCACTTGCCCCTACAGCATTGCTAGAAGGTACCTGGGGTAGCTTTGTCTGTGTATGAGAGCACTTGCCCCTACAGCCCCGCTAGAGGCTACCTGGGGTAGCTTTGTCTATGCATGTTTTTACAGCACTTGCCCCGACAGCCCTGCTAGAATTTATCTGGGTTAGCTTTGTTTGTAACTGTGTGAGAGCACTTGCCCCACAGCCCTGCGAGAGGCTACCTAAGGTAGCTTTATGTGTTTGTGTAACAGCACTTGCCCCTACAGCCCTGCTAGAGGCTACCTGGGGTAGCTTTGTATGTGTTTGTGTAACAGCACTTGCCCCTACAGCCCTGCTAGAGGCTACCTGGGGTAGCTTTCTCTGTGTGTAAAAGCACTAGCCTCTACAGCCGCGCTAGAGGCTACCTGGGGTAGCTTTGTCTGTGTCTATGTAACAGCACTTGCCTCTACAGCCCTGCCAAAGGCTACCTGGGGTAGCTTTGTCAGTGTTTGTGGAACATCACTTGCCCCCACAGCCAGCTAGCGGCTACCTGGGGTAGCTTTGTCTGGATGAGTGGGTGGGTGGTTGAGTGAAGGGGTGAGTTGGTGAGTGAGATTATAATTTTTACCACAAGAGGGCAGCATTGAGTCGCGAAATAATTTGTGTGTGGGGAGTGGTGGTGCAGTGGTTAGCGCATGTTGAGTGTGTGTGGGGAGTGGTGGTGCAGTGGTTAGCGCACTGTGTGTGAGTGGGGAGTGGTGGTGCAGTGGCTAGCGCACTGTGTGTGAGTGGGGAGTGGTGGTGCAGTGGTTAGCGCACTCTGTGTGAGTGGGGAGTGGTGGAGCAGTGGTTAGGGCATTGTGTGTCTGAGTGGGGAGTGGTGGTGCAGTGGTTAGCGCACTGTGTGTGTGAGTGGGGAGTGATGGTGCAGTGGTTAGCGCACTGTGTGTGTGGGGAGTGATGGTGGTGGTGTTGTAAACATCGCTAGAACTGGGAGAGAGACAAAGTCGGTCGGGCGTTGTGGTGCTGGCCAACCACTCCCTCTGTGTGTGTAGCCACAGTGTCGGTAGCCTTCATAGGTGCTATTGCTCAAAGCACTTGCCCCTACAACCAGAAAGAGTCTACCTGGGGTAGCTTTGTCCGTGTCTCTGTGACAACATTTTCCCCGACAACCAGCTAGAGGCTACCTGGGGTAGCTTTGTCTATGTATGTTTTGACAGCACTTGCCCCTACAGCCCTGCTAGAATGTATCTGGGTTAGCTTTGTTTATATCTGTGTGACAGCACTTGCCCCTACAGCCCTGCGAGAGGCTACCTAAGGTAGCTTTGTCTGTGTTTGTGTAACAGCACTTGCCCCTATAGCCATGCTAGAGGCTACCTGGGGTGGCTTTGTCTGTGTTTGTGTAACAGAACTTGCCCCTACAGCATTGCTAGAGGCTACCTGGGGTAGCTTTGTCTATGTATGTTTTGACAGCACTTGCCCCGACAGCCCTGCTAGAATTTATCTGGGTTAGCTTTGTTTGTATCTGTGTGAGAGCACTTGCCCCTACAGCCCCGCTAGAGGCTACCTGGGGTACCTTTGTCTGTGTCTATGTAACAGCACTTGCCCCTACAGCCCTGCCAAAGGATACCTGGGGTAGCTTTGTCAGTGTCTGTGGAACAGCACTTGCCCCTACAACCAGCTACAGGCTACGTGGGGTAGCTTTGTCTGGATGAATGGGTGGGTGGGTGAGTGGGTGAGTTGGTGAGTGAGATTCTAGTTTTTTACCACAAGGGGGCAGCATTGAGTCGCGAAAAATTTGTTTGGGGGGAGTGGTGGTGCAGTGGTTAGCGCACGTTGAGTGTGTGTGGGGAGTGGTGGTGCAGTGGTTAGCGCACTGTGTGTGAGTGGGGAGTGGTGGTGCAGTGGTTAGCGCACTGTGTCTGAGTGGGGAGTGCTGGTGCAGTGGTTAGCGCACTGTGTGTGTGTGTGTGGGGAGTGATGGTGGTGGTGTTGTAAACATCGCTAGAACTGGGAGAGAGACAAAGGCGGTCGGGCGTGGTGGTGCTGGCCACCCACTCCCTCTGTGTGTGTAGCCACAGTGCCGGTAGCCTTCATAGGCGCTATTGCTCACAGCACTTGCCCCTACAGTCCTGCTAAAGGCTACCTGGGCGTAACTGTGTCTGTGTGACAGCACTTGCCCCTACAACCAGAAAGAGTCTACCTGGGGTAGCTTTGTCTGTGTCTCTGTGACAAAATTTGCCCCGACAACCAGCTAGAGGCTACCTGGGGTAGGTTTGTCTATGTATGTTTTGACAGCACTTGCCCCTACAGCCCTGCTAGAATTTATCTGGGTTAGCTTTTTTGTATCTGTGTGGCAGCACTTGCCCCTACAGCCCTGCGAGAGGATAACTAAGGTAGCTTTGTCTGTGTTTGTGTAACAGCACTTGCCCCTACAGCATTGCTAGAGGCTACCTGGGGTAGCTTTGTCTGTGTCTGTGTATGAGAGCACTTGCCCCTACAGCCCCGCTAGAGGCTACCTGGGGTAGCTTTGTCTGTGTATGAGAGCACTTGCCCCTACAGCCCCGCTAGAGGCTACCTGGGGTAGCTTTGTCTATGTATGTTTTGACAGCACTTGCCCCGACAGCCCTGCTAGAATTTATCTGGGTTAGCTTTGTTTGTGTCTGTGTGAGAGCACTTTCCCCACAGCCCTTCGAGAGGCTACCTAGGGTAGCTTTGTATGTGTTTGTGTAACAGCACTTGCCCCTACAGCCCTGCCAAAGGCAAACTGGGGTAGCTTTGTCAGTGTCTGTGGAACAGCACTTGCCCCTACAACCAGCTAGAGGCTACGTGGGGCAGCTTTGTCTGGATGAATGGGTGGGTGGGTGAGTTGGTGAGTGAGATTCTAGTTTTTTACCACAAGAGGGCAGCATTGAGTCGCGAAATAATTTGTGTGGGGGGAGTGGTGGTGCAGTGGTTAGCGCACGTTGAGTGTGTGTGGGGAGTGGTGGTGCAGTGGTTAGCGCACTGTGTGTGAGTGGGGAGTGGTGGTGCAGTGGTCAGCGCACTCTGTGTGAGTGGGGAGTGGTGGAGCAGTGGTTAGGGCATTCTGTGTCTGAGTGGGGAGTGGTGGTGCAGTGGTTAGCGCACTGTGTGTGTGAGTGGGGAGTGATGGTGCAGTGGTTAGCGCACTGTGTGTGTGTGTGGGGAGTGATGGTGGTGGTGGTGTTGTAAACATCACTAGAACTGGGAGAGAGACAAAGGCGGTCGGGCGTGGTGGTGCTGGCCACCCACTCCCTCTGTGTGTGTACCCACAGTGCCGGTAGCCTTCATAGGTGCTATTGGTCAAAGCACTTGCCCCTACAACCAGAAAGAGTCTACCATGGGGTAGATTTGTCTGTGTCGCTGTGACAACATTTGCCCCGACAACCAGCTAGAGGCTACCTGGGGTAGCTTTGTCTATGTATGTTTTGACAGCACTTGCCCCTACAGCCCTGCTAGAATTTATCTGGGTTAGCTTTATTGTATCTGTGTGGCAGCAATTGCCCCTACAGCCCTGCGAGAGGCTAACTAAGGTAGCTTTGTCTGTGTTTGTGTAACAGCACTTGCCCCTATAGCCCTGCTAGAGGCTTCCTGGGGTAGCTTTGTCTGTGTTTGTGTAACAGCACTTGCCCCTACAGCATTGCTAGAGGGTACCTGGGGTAGCTTTGTCTGTGTCTGTATGAGAGCACTTGCCCCTACAGCCCCGCTAGAGGCTATCTGGGGTAGCTTTGTCTATGCATGTTTTGACAGCACTTGCCCCGACAGCCCTGCTAGAGGCTACCTGGGGTAGCTTTGTCTGTGTCTGTGTATGCGTATAAGAGCACTTGCCCCTACAGCCCTGCTAAAGGCTGCCTAGGATAGCTTGTCTGTGTCTTTGTAGCAGCACTTGCCCCTAAAACCTGCTAGAGGCTATCTGGGGTAGCTTTGTCTGTGTGTAACAGCACTTGCCCCTACAGCCCCGCTAGAGGCTCCCTGGGGTACCTTTGTCTGTGTCTATGTAACAGCACTTGCCCCTACAGCCCTGCCAAAGGCAAACTGGGGTAGCTTTGTCAGTGTCTGTGGAACAGCACTTGCCCCTACAACCAGCTAGAGGCTACGTGGGGTAGCTTTGTCTGGATGAATGGGTGGGTGGGTGAGTGGGTGAGTTGGTGAGTGAGATTCTAGTTTTTCACCAGAAATGGGCAGCATTGAGTCGCGAAATAATTTGTGTGGGGGGAGTGGTGGTGCAGTGGTTAGCACACTGTGTGTGAGTGGGGAGTGGTGGTGCAGTGGTTAGCGCACTCTGTGTGAGTGGGGAGTGGTGGTGCAGTGGTTAGCGCACTGTGTGTGAGTGGGGAGTGGTGGTGCAGTGGTTAGCGCACTCTGTGTGAGTGGGGAGTGGTGGAGCAGTGGTTAGGGCATTGTGTGTCTGAGTGGGGAGTGGTGGTGCAGTGGTTAGCGCACTGTGTGTGTGAGTAGGGAGTGATGGTGCAGTGGTTAGCGCACTGTGTGTGTGTGTGGGGAGTGATGGTGGTGGTGGTGTTGTAAACATCGCTAGAACAGGGAGAGAGACAAAGGCGGTCGGGCGTGGTGGTGCTAGCCACCCACTCCCTCTGTGTGTGTAGACACAGTGCCGGTAGCCTTCATAGGCGCTATTGCTCACAGCACTTGCCCCTACAGTCCTGCTAAAGGCTACCTGGGCGTAACTTTGTCTGTGTGACAGCAATTGCCCCTACAACCAGAAAGAGTCTACCTGGGGTAGCTTTGTCTGTGTTTGTGTAACAGCACTTGCACCTACAGCATTGCTAGAGGGTACCTGGGGTAGCTTTGTCTGTGTCTGTGTATTAGAGCACTTGCCCCTACAGCCCCGCTAGAGGCTACCTGGGGTAGCTTTTTCTATGTATGTTTTGACAGCACTTGCCCCGACAGCCCTGCTAGAATTTATCTGGGTTAGCTTTGTTTGTATCTCTGTGAGAGCACTTGCCCCTACAGCCCTGCGAGAGGCTACCTAAGGTAGCTTTGTTTGTGTTTGTGTAACAGCACTTGCCCCTACAGCCCTGCTAGAGGCTACCTGCGGTAGCTTTGTCTGTGTTTGTGTAACAGCACTTGCCCCTACAGCCCTGCTAGAGGCTACCTGGGGTAGCTTTCTCTGAGTGTAACAGCACTAGCCTCTACAGCCGCGCTAGAGGCTACCTGGGGTAGCTTTGTCTGTGTCTATGTAAAAGCACTTGCCCCTACAGCCCTGCCAAAGGCTACCTGGGGTAGCTTTGTCAGTGTCTGTGGAGCAGCACTTGCCCCCACAGCCAGCTAGAGGCTACCTGGGGTAGCTTTGTCTGCGTTTGTTTAACAGCACTTGCCCCTACAGCATTGCTAGAGGGTACCTGGGGTAGCTTTGTCTGTGTATGAGAGCACTTGCCCCTACAGCCCCGCTAGAGGCTACCTGGGGTAGCTTTGTCTATGTATGTTTTGACAGCACTTGCCCCGACAGCTCTGCTAGAATTTATCTGGGTGAGCTTTGTTTGTATCTGTGTGAGAGCACTTGCCCCTACAGCCCCGCGACAGGCTACCTAAGGTAGCTTTGTCTGTGTTTGTGTAACAGCACTTGCCCCTACAGCCCTGCTAGAGGCTACCTGGGGTAGCTTTGTCTGTGTTTGTGTAACAGCACTTGCCCCTACAGCCCTGCTAGAGGCTACCTGGCGTAGCTTTGTCTGTGTCTATGTAAAAGCACTTGCCCCTACAGCCCTGCCAAAGGCTACCTGGGGTAGCTTTGTCAGTGTCTGTGGAACAGCACTTGCCCCCACAGCCAACTAGCGGCTACTAGTTGGCTTTGTCTGGATGAGTGGGTGGGTGGTTGAGTGAGGGGGTGAGTTGGTGAGTGAGATTCTAATTTTGTACCACAAGAGGGCAGCATTGAGTCGCGAAATAATTTGTTTGTGGGGAGTGGTGGTGCAGTGGTTAGCGCACGTTGAGTGTGTGTGGGGAGTGGTGGTGCAGTGGTTAGCGCACTGTGTGTGAGTGGGGAGTGGTGGTGCAGTGGTTAGCGCACTGTGTGTGAGTGGGGAGTGGTGGTGCAGTGGTTAGCGCACTGTGTGTGAGTGGGGAGTGGTGGAGCAGTGATTAGGGCATTGTGTGTCTGAGTGGGGAGTGGTGGTGCAGTGGTTAGCGCACTGTGTGTGTGAGTGGGGAGTGATGGTGCAGTGGATAGCGCACTGTGTGTGTGTGTGGGGAGTGATGGTGGTGGTGGTGTTGTAAACCTCGCAAGAACTGGGAGAGAGACAAAGGCGGTCGGGCGTGGTGGTGCTGGCCACCCACTCCCTCTGTGTGTGTAGCCACAGTGCCGGTAGCCTTCATAGGTGCTATTGCTCAAAGCACTTGCCCCTACAACCAGAAAGAGTCTACCTGGGGTAGCTTTGTCTGTGTCTCTGTGACAACATTTGCCCTGACAACCAGCTAGAGGCTACCTGGGGTAGCTTTGTCTATGTATGTTTTGACAGCACTTGCCCCTACAGCCCTGCTAGAATTTATCTGGGTTAGCTTTTTTGTATCTGTGTGGCAGCAATTGCCCCTACAGCCCTGCGAGAGGCTACCTAAGGTAGCTTTGTCTGTGTTTGTGTAACAGCACTTGCCCCTACAGCATTGCTATAGGCTACATGGGGTAGCTTTGTCTGTGTTTGTGTAACAGCACTTGCCCCTACAGCATTGCTAGAGGGTACCTGGGGTAGCTTTGTCTGTGTCTGTGTATGAGAGCACTTGCCCCTACAGCCCCGCTAGAGGCTACCTGGGGTAGCTTTGTCTATGTATGTTTTGACAGCACTTGCCCCGACAGCCCTGCTAGAATTTATCTGGGTTAGCTTTGTTTGTATCTGTGTGAGAGCACTTGCCCCACAGCCCTGCGAGAGGCTACCTGGGGTAGCTTTGTATGTGTTTGTGTAACAGCACTTGCCCCTACAGCCCTGCTAGAGGCTACCTGGGGTAGCTTTCTCTGAGAGTAACAGCACTAGCCTCTACAGCCGCGCTAGAGGCTACCTGGGCTACCTTGTCTGTGTCTATGTAAAAGCACTTGCCCCTACACCCCTGCCAAAGGCTACCTGGGGTAGCTTTGTCAGTGTCTGTGGAACAGCGCTTGCCCCCACAGCCAGCTAGAGGCTACCTGGGGTAGCTTTGTCTGGATGAGTGGGTGGGTAGTTGAGTGAGGGGGTGAGTTGGTGAGTGAGATTCTAGTTTTTACCACAAGAGGGCAGCATTGAGTCGCGAAATAATTTGTGTGGGGGGAGTGGTGGTGCAGTGGTTAGCGCACGTTGAGTGTGTGTGGGGAGTGGTGGTGCAGTGGTTAGCGCACTGTGTGTGAGTGGGGAGTGGTGGTGCAGTGCTTAGCGCACTGTGTGTGAGTGGGGAGTGGTGGAGCAGTGGTTAGGGCATTGTGTGTCTGAGTGGGGAGTGGTGGTGCAGTGGTTAGCGCACTGTGTGTGTGAGTGGGGAGTGATGGTGCAGTGGTTAGCGCACTGTGTGTGTGAGTGGGGAGTGATGGTGCAGTGGTTAGCGCACTGTGTGTGTGTGGGGGGAGTGATGGTGGTGGTGGTGTTGTAAACATCGCTAGAACTGGGAGAGAGACAAAGGCGGTCGGGCGTGGTGGTGCTGGCCACCCACTCCCTCTGTGTGTGTAGCCACAGTGCCGGTAGCCTTCATAGGCGCTATTGCTCACAGCACTTGCCCCTACAGTCCTGCAATAGGCTACCTGGGCGTAACTTTGTCTGTGTGGCAGCACTTGCCCCTACAACCAGAAAGAGTCTACCTGGGGTAGCTTTGTCTGTTTCTCTGTGACAACATTTGCCCTGACAACCAGCTAGAGGCTTCCTGGGGTAGCTTTGTCTATGTATGTTTTGACAGCACTTGCCCCTACAGCCCTGCTATAATTTTTCTGGGTTAGCTTTTTTGTATCTGTGTGGCAGCAATTGCCCCTACAGCCCTGCGGGAGGCTACCTAAGGTAGCTTTGTATGTGTTTGTGTAACAGCACTTGCCCCTATAGCCCTGCTAGAGGCTACATGGGGTAGCTTTGTCTGTGTTTGTGTAACAGCACTTGCCCCTACAGCATTGCTAGAGGGTACCTGGGGTAGCTTTGTCTGTGTCTGTGTATGAGAGCACTTGCCCCTACAGCCCCGCTAGAGGCTACCTGGGGTAGCTTTGTCTATGTATGTTTTGACAGCACTTGCCCCGACAGCCCTGCTAGAATTTATCTGGGTTAGCTTTGTTTGTAACTGTGTGAGAGCACTTGCCCCACAGCCCTGCGAGAGGCTACCTAAGGTAGCTTTGTATGTGTTTGTGTAACAGCACTTGCCCCTACAGCCCTGCTAGAGGCTACCTGGAGTAGCTTTGTATGTGTTTGTGTAACAGCACTTGCCCCTACAGCATTGCTAGAGGGTACCTGGGGTAGCTTTGTCTGTGTCTGTGTATGAGAGCACTTGCCCCTACAGCCCCGCTAGAGGCTACCTGGGGTAGCTTTGTCTATGTATGTTTTGACAGCACTTGCCCCGACAGCCCTGCTAGAATTTATCTGGGTTAGCTTTGTTTGTATCTGTGTGAGAGCACTTGCCCCAACAGCTCCGCTAGAGGCTACCTGGGGTACATTTGTCTGTGTCTATGTAACAGCACTTGCCCCTACAGCCCTTCCAAAGGCTACCTGGGGTAGCTTTGTCAGTGTCTGTGGAACAGCACTTGCCCCTACAATCAGCTAGAGGCTACGTGGGGTAGCTTTGTCTGGATGAATGGGTGGGTGGGTGAGTGGGTGAGTTGGTGAGTGAGATTCTAGTTTTTTACCACAAGAGGGCAGCATTGAGTCGCGAAATAATTTGTGTGGGAGGAGTGGTGGTGCAGTGGTTAGCGCACGTTGAGTGTGTGTGGGGAGTGGTGGTGCAGTGGTTAGCGCACTGTGTGTGAGTGGGGAGTGGTGGTGCAGTGGTTAGCGCACTGTGTGTGTGTGGGGAGTGGTGGTGCAGTGGTTAGCGCACTGTGTGTGAGTGGGGAGTGTTGGTGCAGTGGTTACCGCACTGTATGTGAGTGGGGAGTGGTGGAGCAGTGGTTAGGGCATTGTGTGTCTGAGTGGGGAGTGGTGGTGCAGTGGTTAGCGCACTGTGTGTGTGAGTGGGGAATGATGGTGCAGTGGTTAGCGCACTGTGTGTGTGTGTGTGGGGAGTGATGGTGGTGGTGGTGTTGTAAACATCGCTAGAACTGGGAGAGAGACAACGGCGGTCGGGCGTGGTGGTGGTGGCCACCCACTCCCTCTGTGTGTGTAGCCACAGTGACAGTAGCCTTCATAGGTGCTATTGCTCAAAGCACTTGCCCGTACAACCAGAAAGATTCTACCTGGGGTAGCTTTGTCTGTGTCTCTGTGACAACATTTGCCCCGACAACCAGCTAGAGGCTACCTGGGGTAGCTTTGTCTATGTATGTTTTGAGAGCACTAGCCCCTACAGCACTGCTAGAATTTATCTGGGTTAGCTTTTTTGTATCTGTGTGGCAGCAATTGCCCCTACAGCCCTGCGAGAGGCTACCTAAGGTAGCTTTGTCTGTGTTTGTGTAACAGCCCTTGCCCCTATAGCCCTGCTAGAGGCTACCTGGGGTAGCTTTGTCTGTGTTTGTGTAACAGAACTTGCCCCTACAGCCCCGCTAGAGGCTACCTGGGGTACCTTTGTCTGTGTCTATGTAACAGCACTTGCCCCTACAGCCCTGCCAAAGGCTATCTGGGGTAGCTTTGTCAGTGTCTGTGGAACAGCACTTGCCCCTACAACCAGCTAGAGGCTACGTGGGGTAGCTTTGTCTGGATGAATGGGTGGGTGGGTGAGTGGGTGAGTTGGTGAGTGAGATTCTAGTTTTTTACCACAAGAGGGCAGCATTGAGTCGCGAAATAATTTGTGTGGGAGGAGTGGTGGTGCAGTGGTTAGCGCACGTTGAGTGTGTGTGGGGAGTGGTGGTGCAGTGGTTAGCGCACTGTGTGTGAGTGGGGAGTGGTGGTGCAGTGGTTAGCGCACTGTGTGTGAGTGGGGAGTGGTGGTGGTGGTGTTGTAAACATCGCTAGAACTGGGAGAGAGACAAAGGCGGTCGGGCGTGGTGGTGCTGGCCACCCACTCCCTCTGTGTGTGTAGCCACAGTGCCGGTAGCCTTCATAGGCGCTATTGCTCACAGCACTTGCCCCTACAGTCCTGCTAAAGGCTACCTGGGCGTAATTTTGTCTGTGTGACAGCACTTGCCCCTACAACCAAAAAGAGTCTACCTGGGGTAGCTTTGTCTGTGTCTCTGTGACAACATTTGCCCCGACAACCAGCTAGAGGCTACCTGGGGTAGGTTTGTCTATGTATGTTTTGACAGCACTTGCCCCTACAGCCTGCTAGAATTTATCTGGGTTAGCTTTTTTGTATGTGTGTGGCAGCACTTGCCCCTACAGCCCTGCGAGAGGCTACCTAAGGTAGCTTTGTCTGTGTTTGTGTAACAGCACTTGCCCCTATAGCCCTGCTAGAGGCTACCTGGGGTAGCTTTGTCTGTTTGTGTAACAGCACTTGCCCCTACTGCATTGCTAGAGGGTACCTGGGGTAGCTTTGTCTGTCTGTGTATGAGAGCACTTGCCCCTACAACCCCGCTAGAGGCTACCTGGGGTAGCTTTGTCTATGTATGTTTCGACAGCACTTGCCCCGACAGCCCTGCTAGAATTTATCTGGGTTAGCTTTGTTTGTATCTGTGTGAGAGCACTTGCCCCTACAGCCCTGCGAGAGGCTACCTAAGGTAGCTTTGTCTGTGTTTGTGTAACAGCACTTGCCCCTACAGCCCTGCTAGAGGCTACCTGGGGTAGCTTTGTCTGTGTTTGTGTAACAGCACTTGCCCCTACAGCCCTGCTGGAGGCTACCTGGGGTAGCTTTCTTGAGTGTAACAGCACTAGCCTCTACAGCCGCGCTAGAGGCTACATGGGGTAGCTTTGTCTGTGTCTATGTAAAAGCACTTGCCCCTACAGCCCTGCCAAAGGCTACCTGGGGTAGCTTTGTCAGTGTCTGTGGAACAGCACTTGCCCCCACAGCCAGCTAGAGGCTACCTGGGGTAGCTTTGTCTGGATGAGTGGGTGGGTGGTTGAGTGAGGGGGTGAGTTGGTGAGTGAGATTCTAGTTTTTACCACAAGAGGGCAGCATTGAGTCGCGAAATAATTTGTGTGGGGGGAGTGGTGGTGCAGTGGTTAGCGCACTGTATGTGAGTGGGGAGTGGTGGAGCAGTGGTTAGGGCATTGTGTGTCTGAGTGGGGAGTGGTGGTGCAGTGGTTAACGTACTGTGTGTGTGAGTGTGGAATGATGGTGCAGTGGTTAGCGCACTGTGTGTGTGTGTGGGGAGTGATGGTGGTGGTGGTGTTGTAAACATCGCTAGAACTGGGAGAGAGACAAAGGCGGTCGGGCGTGGTGGTGGTGGCCACCCACTCCCTCTGTGTGTGTAGCCACAGTGACGGTAGCCTTCATAGGTGCTATTGCTCAAAGCACTTGCCCCTACAACCAGAAAGATTCTACCTGGGGTAGCTTTGTCTGTGTCTCTGTGACAACATTTGCCCTGACAACCAGCTAGAGGCTACCTGGGTAGCTTTGTCTATGTATGTTTTGACAGCACTTGCCCCTACAGCACTGCTAGAATTTATTTGGGTTAGCTTTTTTGTATCTGTGTGGCAGCAATTGCCCCTACAGCCCTGTGAGAGGCTACCTAAGGTAGCATTGTCTGTGTTTGTGTAACAGCACTTGCCCCTATAGCCCTGCTAGAGGCTACCTGGGGTAGCTTTGTCTGTGTTTGTGTAACAGCACTTGCCCCTACAGCATTGCTAGAAGGTACCTGGGGTAGCTTTGTCTGTGTATGAGAGCACTTGCCCCGCTAGAGGCTACCTGGGGTAGCTTTGTCTATGTATGTTTTTACAGCACTTGCCCCGACAGCCCTGCTAGAATTTATCTGGGTTAGCTTTGTTTGTATCTGTGTGAGAGCACTTGCCCCTACATCCCCGCTAGAGGCTACCTGGGGTACCTTTGTCTGTGTCTATGTAACAGCACTTGCCCCTACAGCCCTGCCAAAGGCTACCTGGGGTAGCTTTGTCAGTGTCTGTGGAACAGCACTTGCCCCTACAACCAGCTAGAGGCTACGTGGGGTAGCTTTGTCTGGATGAATGGGTGGGTGGGTGAGTGGGTGAGTTGGTGAGTGAGATTCTAGTTTTTTACCAAAAGAGGGCAGCATTGAGTCGCGAAATAATTTGTGTGGGAGGAGTGGTGGTGCAGTGGTTAGCGCACGTTGAGTGTGTGTGGGGAGTGGTGGTGCAGTGGTTAGCGCACTGTGTGTGAGTGGGGAGTGGTGGTGCAGTGGTTAGCGCACTGTGTGTGAGTGGGGAGTGGTGGTGCAGTGGTTAGCGCACTGTGTGTGTGTTGGGAGTGGTGGTGCAGTGGTTAGCGCACTGTGTGTGAGTGGGGAGTGGTGGTGCAGTGGTTAGCGCACTGTGTGTGTGAGTGGGGAATGATGGTGCAGTGGTTAGCGCACTGAGTGTGTGTGTGTGGCTGGTGGTGGTGGTGTTGTAAACATCGCTAGAACTGGGAGAGAGACAAAGGCGGTCGGGCGTGGTGGTGGTGGCCACCCACGCCCTCTGTGTGTGTAGCCACAGTGCCGGTAGCCTTCATAGGCGCTATTGCTCACAGCACTTGCCCCTACAGTCCTGCTAAAGGCTACCTGGGCGTAACTTTGTCTGTGGGACAGCACTTGCCCCTACAACCAGAAAGATTCTACCTGGGGTAGCTTTGTCTGTGTCTCTGTGACAACATTTGCCCCGACAACCAGCTAGAGGCTACCTGGGGTAGGTTTGTCTATGTATGTTTTGACAGCACTTGCCCCTACAGCCTGCTAGAATTTATCTGGGTTAGCTTTTTTGTATCTGTGTGGCAGCAATTGCCCCTACAGCCCTGCGAGAGGCTACCTAAGGTAGCTTTGTCTGTGTTTGTGTAACAGCACTTGCCCCTATAGCCCTGCTAGAGGCTACCTGGGGTAGCTTTGTCTGTGTTTGTGGAACAGCACTTGCCCCCACAGCCAGCTAGCGGCTACCTGGGGTAGCTTTGTCTGGATGAGTGGGTGGGTGGTTGAGTGAGGGGGTGAGTTGGTGAGTGAGATTCTAATTTTTACCACAAGAGGGCAGCATTGAGTCGCGAAATAATTTGTGTGTGGAGAGTGGTGGTGCAGTGGTTAGCGCATGTTGAGTGTGTGTGGGGAGTGGTGGTGCAGTGGTTAGCGCACTGTGTGTGAGTGGGGAGTGGTGGTGCAGTGGTTAGCGCACTGTGTGTGAGTGGGGAGTGGTGGTGCAGTGGTTAGCGCACTCTGTGTGAGAGGGGAGTGGTGGAGCAGTGGTTAGGGCATTGTGTGTCTGAGTGGGGAGTGGTGGTGCAGTGGTTAGCGCACTGTGTGTGTGAGTGGGGAGTGATGGTGCAGTGGTTAGCGCACTGTGTGTGTGTGTGGGGAGTGATGGTGGTGGTGGTGTTGTAAACATCGCTAGAACTGGGAGAGAGACAGGCGGTCGGGCGTGGTGGTGCTGGCCACCCACTCCCTCTGTGTGTGTAGCCACAGTGCCGGTTGCCTTCATAGGTGCTATTGCTCAAAGCACTTGCCCCTACAACCAGAAAGAGTCTACCTGGGGTAGCTTTGTCTGTGTCTCTGTGACAACATTTGCCCCGACAACCAGCTATAGGCTACCTGGGGTAGCTTTGTCTATGTATGTTTTGACAGCACTTGCCCCTACAGCCCTGCTAGAATGTATCTGGGTTAGCTTTGTTTGTGTCTGTGTGACAGCACTTGCCCCTACAGCCCTGCGAGAGGCTACCTAAGGTAGTTTGTCTGTGTTTGTGTAACAGCACTTGCCCCTATAGCCATGCTAGAGGCTACCTGGGGTAGCTTTGTCTGTGTTTGTGTAACAGCACTTGCCCCTACAGCATTGCTAGAGGGTACCTGGGGTAGCATTGTCTGTGTCTGTGTATGAGAGCACTTGCCCCTACAGCCCCGCTAGAGGCTACCTGGGGTAGCTTTGTCTATGTATGTTTTGACAGCACTTGCCCCGACAGCCCTGCTAGAATTTATCTGGGTTAGCTTTGTTTGTATCTGTGTGAGAGCACTTGCCCCTACAGCCCCGCTAGAGGCTACCTGGGGTAGCTTTGTCAGTGTCTGTGGAACAGCACTTGTCCCCACAGCCAGCTAGGGGCTACCTGGGGTAGCTTTGTCTGGATGAGTGGGTGGGTGGTTGAGTGAGGGGGTGAGTTGGTGAGTGAGATTCTAGTTTTTACCACAAGAGGGCAGCATTGAGTCGCGAAATAATTTGTGTGGGGGGAGTGGTGGTGCAGTGGTTAGCGCACGTTGAGTGTGTGGGGAGTGGTGGTGCAGTGGTTATCGCACTGTGTGTGTGTGTGGGGAGTGATGGTGGTGGTGTTGTAAACATCGCTAGAACTGGGAGAGAGACAAAGGCGGTCGGGCGTGGTGGTGGTGGCCACCCACTCCCTCTGTGTGTGTAGCCACAGTGACGGTAGCCTTCATAGGTGCTATTGCTCAAAGCACTTGCCCCTAGAACCAGAAAGATTCTACCTGGGGTAGCTTTGTCTGTGTCTCTGTGACAACATTTGCCCCGACAACCAGCTAGAGGCTACCTGGGGTAGCTTTGTCTATGTATGTTTTGACAGCACTTGCCCCTACAGCACTGCTAGAATTTATCTGGGTTAGCTTTTTTGTATCTGTGTGGCAGCAATTGCCCCTACAGCCCTGCGAGAGGCTACCTAAGGTAGCTTTGTCTGTGTTTGTGTAACAGCACTTGCCCCTATAGCCCTGCTAGAGGCTACCTGGGGTAGCTTTGTCTGTGTTTGTGTAACAGCACTTGCCCCTACAGCATTGCTAGAAGGTACCTGGGGTAGCTTTGTCTGTGTCTGTGTATGAGAGCACTTGCCCCTACAGCCCCGCTAGAGGCTACCTGGGGTAGCTTTGTCTATGTATGTTTTTACAGCACTTGCCCCGACAGCCCTGCTAGAATTTATCTGGGTTAGCTTTGTTTGTAACTGTGTGAGAGCACTTGCCCCACAGCCCTGCGAGAGGCTACCTAAGGTAGCTTTGTATGTGTTTGTGTAACAGCACTTGCCCCTACAGCCCTGCTAGAGGCTACCTGGGGTAGCTTTCTCTGTGTGTTAAAGCACTAGCCTCTACAGCCGCGCTAGAGGCTACCTGGGGTAGCTTTGTCTGTGTCTATGTAACAGCACTTGCCCCTACAGCCCTGCCAAAGGCTACCTGGGGTAGCTTTGTCAGTGTTTGTGGAACAGCACTTGCCCCCACAGCCAGCTAGCGGCTACCTGGGGTAGCTTTGTCTGGATGAGTGGGTGGGTGGTTGAGTGAGGGGGTGAGTTGGTGAGTGAGATTCTAATTTTTACCACAAGAGGGCAGCATTGAGTCGCGAAATAATTTGTGTGTGGGGAGTGGTGGTGCAGTGGTTAGCGCATGTTGAGTGTGTGTGGGGAGTGGTGGTGCAGTGGTTAGCGCACTGTGTGTGAGTGGGGAGTGGTGGTGCAGTGGCTAGCGAACTGTGTGTGAGTGGGGAGTGGTGGTGCAGTGGTTAGCGCACTCTGTGTGAGTGGGGAGTGGTGGAGCAGTGGTTAGGGCATTGTGTGTCTGAGTGGGGAGTGGTGGTGCAGTGGTTAGCGCACTGTGTGTGTGAGTGGGGAGTGATGGTGCAGTGGTTAGCGCACTGTGTGTGTGTGTGGGGAGTGATGGTGGTGGTGGTGGTGTTGTAAACATCGCTAGAACTGGGAGAGAGACAAAGGCGGTCGGGCGTGGTGGTGCTGGCCACCCACTCCCTCTGTGTGTGTAGCCACAGTGCCGGTAGCCTTCATAGGTGCTATTGCTCAAAGCACTTGCCCCTACAACCAGAAAGAGTCTACCTGGGGTAGCTTTGTCCGTGTCTCTGTGACAACATTTGCCCCGACAACCAGCTAGAGGCTACCTGGGGTAGCTTTGTCTATGTATGTTTTGACAGCACTTGCCCCTACAGCCCTGCTAGAATGTATCTGGGTTAGCTTTGTTTATATCTGTGTGACAGCACTTGCCCCTACAGCCCTGCGAGAGGCTACCTAAGGTAGCTTTGTCTGTGTTTGTGTAACAGCACTTGCCCCTATAGCCATGCTAGAGGCTACCTGGGGTAGCTTTGTCTGTGTTTGTGTAACAGCACTTGCCCCTACAGCATTGCTAGAGGGTACCTGGGGTAGCATTGTCTGTGTCTGTGTATGAGAGCACTTGCCCCTACAGCCCCGCTAGAGGCTACCTGGGGTAGCTTTGTCTATGTATGTTTTGACAGCACTTGCCCCGACAGCCCTGCTAGAATTTATCTGGGTTAGCTTTGTTTGTATCTGTGTGAGAGCACTTGCCCCTACAGCCCCGCTAGAGGCTACCTGGGGTACCTTTGTCTGTGTCTATGTAACAGCACTTGCCCCTACAGCCCTGCCAAAGGCTACCTGGGGTAGCTTTGTCAGTGTCTGTGGAACAGCACTTGCCCCTACAACCAGCTACAGGCTACGTGGGGTAGCTTTGTCTGGATGAATGGGTGGTTGAGTGAGGGGGTGAGTTGGTGAGTGAGATTCTAGTTTTTTACCACAAGGGGGCAGCATTGAGTCGCGAAAAAATTTGTTTGGGGGGAGTGGTGGTCCAGTGGTTAGCGCACGTTGAGTGTGTGTGGGGAGTGGTGGTGCAGTGGTTAGCGCACTGTGTGTGAGTGGGGAGTGGTGGTGCAGTGGTTAGCGCACTGTGTCTGAGTGGGGAGTGCTGGTGCAGTGGTTAGCGCACTGTGTGTGTGTGTGTGTGGGGAGTGATGGTGGTGGTGGTGTTGTAAACATCGCTAGAACTGGGAGAGAGACAAAAGCGGTCGGGCGTGGTGGTGCTGGCCACCCACTCCCTCTGTGTGTGTAGCCACAGTGCCGGTAGCCTTCATAGGCGCTATTGCTCACAGCACTTGCCCCTACAGTCCTGCTAAAGGCTACCTGGGCGTAACTTTGTCTGTGGGACAGCACTTGCCCCTACAACCAGAAAGAGTCTACCTGGGGTAGCTTTGTCTGTGTCTCTGTGACAACATTTGCCCCGACAACCAGCTAGAGGCTACCTGGGGTAGGTTTGTCTATGTATGTTTTGACAGCACTTGCCCCTACAGCCTGCTAGAATTTATCTGGGTTAGCTTTTTTGTATCTGTGTGGCAGCAATTGCCCCTACAGCCCTGCGAGAGGCTACCTAAGGTAGCTTTGTCTGTGTTTGTGTAACAGCACTTGCCCCTATAGCCCTGCTAGAGGCTACCTGGGGTAGCTTTGTCTGTGTTTGTGGAACAGCACTTGCCCCCACAGCCAGCTAGCGGCTACCTGGGGTAGCTTTGTCTGGATGAGTGGGTGGGTGGTTGAGTGAGGGGGTGAGTTGGTGAGTGAGATTCTAATTTTTACCACAAGAGGGCAGCATTGAGTCGCGAAATAATTTGTGTGTGGAGAGTGGTGGTGCAGTGGTTAGCGCATGTTGAGTGTGTGTGGGGAGTGGTGGTGCAGTGGTTAGCGCACTGTGTGTGAGTGGGGAGTGGTGGTGCAGTGGTTAGCGCACTGTGTGTGAGTGGGGAGTGGTGGTGCAGTGGTTAGCGCACTCTGTGTGAGAGGGGAGTGGTGGAGCAGTGGTTAGGGCATTGTGTGTCTGAGTGGGGAGTGGTGGTGCAGTGGTTAGCGCACTGTGTGTGTGAGTGGGGAGTGATGGTGCAGTGGTTAGCGCACTGTGTGTGTGTGTGGGGAGTGATGGTGGTGGTGGTGTTGTAAACATCGCTAGAACTGGGAGAGAGACAGGCGGTCGGGCGTGGTGGTGCTGGCCACCCACTCCCTCTGTGTGTGTAGCCACAGTGCCGGTAGCCTTCATAGGTGCTATTGCTCAAAGCACTTGCCCCTACAACCAGAAAGAGTCTACCTGGGGTAGCTTTGTCTGTGTCTCTGTGACAACATTTGCCCCGACAACCAGCTAGAGGCTACCTGGGGTAGCTTTGTCTATGTATGTTTTGACAGCACTTGCCCCTACAGCCCTGCTAGAATGTATCTGGGTTAGCTTTGTTTGTGTCTGTGTGACAGCACTTGCCCCTACAGCCCTGCGAGAGGCTACCTAAGGTAGTTTGTCTGTGTTTGTGTAACAGCACTTGCCCCTATAGCCATGCTAGAGGCTACCTGGGGTAGCTTTGTCTGTGTTTGTGTAACAGCACTTGCCCCTACAGCATTGCTAGAGGGTACCTGGGGTAGCATTGTCTGTGTCTGTGTATGAGAGCACTTGCCCCTACAGCCCCGCTAGAGGCTACCTGGGGTAGCTTTGTCTATGTATGTTTTGACAGCACTTGCCCCGACAGCCCTGCTAGAATTTATCTGGGTTAGCTTTGTTTGTATCTGTGTGAGAGCACTTGCCCCTACAGCCCCGCTAGAGGCTACCTGGGGTACCTTTGTCTGTGTCTATGTAACAGCATTTGCCCCTACAGCCCTGCCAAAGGCTACCTGGGGTAGCTTTGTCAGTGTCTGTGGAACAGCACTTGCCCCCACAGCCAGCTAGGGGCTACCTGGGGTAGCTTTGTCTGGATGAGTGGGTGGGTGGTTGAGTGAGGGGGTGAGTTGGTGAGTGAGATTCTAGTTTTTACCACAAGAGGGCAGCATTGAGTCGCGAAATAATTTGTGTGGGGGGAGTGGTGGTGCAGTGGTTAGCGCACGTTGAGTGTGTGGGGAGTGGTGGTGCAGTGGTTATCGCACTGTGTGTGTGTGTGGGGAGTGATGGTGGTGGTGTTGTAAACATCGCTAGAACTGGGAGAGAGACAAAGGCGGTCGGGCGTGGTGGTGGTGGCCACCCACTCCCTCTGTGTGTGTAGCCACAGTGACGGTAGCCTTCATAGGTGCTATTGCTCAAAGCACTTGCCCCTAGAACCAGAAAGATTCTACCTGGGGTAGCTTTGTCTGTGTCTCTGTGACAACATTTGCCCCGACAACCAGCTAGAGGCTACCTGGGGTAGCTTTGTCTATGTATGTTTTGACAGCACTTGCCCCTACAGCACTGCTAGAATTTATCTGGGTTAGCTTTTTTGTATCTGTGTGGCAGCAATTGCCCCTACAGCCCTGCGAGAGGCTACCTAAGGTAGCTTTGTCTGTGTTTGTGTAACAGCACTTGCCCCTATAGCCCTGCTAGAGGCTACCTGGGGTAGCTTTGTCTGTGTTTGTGTAACAGCACTTGCCCCTACAGCATTGCTAGAAGGTACCTGGGGTTGCTTTGTCTGTGTCTGTGTATGTGAGCACTTGCCCCTACAGCCCCGCTAGAGGCTACCTGGGGTAGCTTTGTCTATGTATGTTTTTACAGCACTTGCCCCGACAGCCCTGCTAGAATTTATCTGGGTTAGCTTTGTTTGTAACTGTGTGAGAGCACTTGCCCCACAGCCCTGCGAGAGGCTACCTAAGGTAGCTTTGTATGTGTTTGTGTAACAGCACTTGCCCCTACAGCCCTGCTAGAGGCTACCTGGGGTAGCTTTCTCTGTGTGTTAAAGCACTAGCCTCTACAGCCGCGCTAGAGGCTACCTGGGGTAGCTTTGTCTGTGTCTATGTAACAGCACTTGCCCCTACAGCCCTGCCAAAGGCTACCTGGGGTAGCTTTGTCAGTGTTTGTGGAACAGCACTTGCCCCCACAGCCAGCTAGCGGCTACCTGGGGTACCTTTGTCTGGATGAGTGGGTGGGTGGTTGAGTGAGGGGGTGAGTTGGTGAGTGAGATTCTAATTTTTTCCACAAGAGGGCAGCATTGAGTCGCGAAATAATTTGTGTGTGGGGAGTGGTGGTGCAGTGGTTAGCGCATGTTGAGTGTGTGTGGGGAGTGGTGGTGCAGTGGTTAGCGCACTGTGTGTGAGTGGGGAGTGGTGGTGCAGTGGCTAGCGAACTGTGTGTGAGTGGGGAGTGGTGGTGCAGTGGTTAGCGCACTCTGTGTGAGTGGGGAGTGGTGGAGCAGTGGTTAGGGCATTGTGTGTCTGAGTGGGGAGTGGTGGTGCAGTGGTTAGCGCACTGTGTGTGTGAGTGGGGAGTGATGGTGCAGTGGTTAGCGCACTGTGTGTGTGTGTGGGGAGTGATGGTGGTGGTGGTGTTGTAAACATCGCTAGAACTGGGAGAGAGACAAAGGCGGTCGGGCGTGGTGGTGCTGGCCACCCACTCCCTCTGTGTGTGTAGCCACAGTGCCGGTAGCCTTCATAGGTGCTATTGCTCAAAGCACTTGCCCCTACAACCAGAAAGAGTCTACCTGGGGTAGCTTTGTCCGTGTCTCTGTGACAACATTTGCCCCGACAACCAGCTAGAGGCTACCTGGGGTAGCTTTGTCTATGTATGTTTTGACAGCACTTGCCCCTACAGCCCTGCTAGAATGTATCTGGGTTAGCTTTGTTTATATCTGTGTGACAGCACTTGCCCCTACAGCCCTGCGAGAGGCTACCTAAGGTAGCTTTGTCTGTGTTTGTGTAACAGCACTTGCCCCTATAGCCATGCTAGAGGCTACCTGGGGTAGCTTTGTCTGTGTTTGTGTAACAGCACTTGCCCCTACAGCATTGCTAGAGGGTACCTGGGGTAGCATTGTCTGTGTCTGTGTATGAGAGCACTTGCCCCTACAGCCCCGCTAGAGGCTACCTGGGGTAGCTTTGTCTATGTATGTTTTGACAGCACTTGCCCCGACAGCCCTGCTAGAATTTATCTGGGTTAGCTTTGTTTGTATCTGTGTGAGAGCACTTGCCCCTACAGCCCCGCTAGAGGCTACCTGGGGTACCTTTGTCTGTGTCTATGTAACAGCACTTGCCCCTACAGCCCTGCCAAAGGCTACCTGGGGTAGCTTTGTCAGTGTCTGTGGAACAGCACTTGCCCCTACAACCAGCTACAAGCTACGTGGGGTACCT
The DNA here is from genome assembly GCF_048934315.1 of Petromyzon marinus. Classification (NCBI taxonomy): domain Eukaryota; kingdom Metazoa; phylum Chordata; class Hyperoartia; order Petromyzontiformes; family Petromyzontidae; genus Petromyzon; species Petromyzon marinus. The sequence continues at coordinate 47,865 of NW_027423051.1, read as the reverse complement.
TTGTCTGGATGAATGGGTGGTTGAGTGAGGGGGTGAGTTGGTGAGTGAGATTCTAGTTTTTTACCACAAGGGGGCAGCATTGAGTCGCGAAAAAATTTGTTTGGGGGGAGTGGTGGTCCAGTGGTTAGCGCACGTTGAGTGTGTGTGGGGAGTGGTGGTGCAGTGGTTAGCGCACTGTGTGTGAGTGGGGAGTGGTGGTGCAGTGGTTAGCGCACTGTGTCTGAGTGGGGAGTGCTGGTGCAGTGGTTAGCGCACTGTGTGTGTGTGTGGGGAGTGATGGTGGTGGTGTTGTAAACATCGCTAGAACTGGGAGAGAGACAAAGGCGGTCGGGCGTGGTGGTGCTGGCCACCCACTCCCTCTGTGTGTGTAGCCACAGTGCCGGTAGCCTTCATAGGCGCTATTGCTCACAGCACTTGCCCCTACAGTCCTGCTAAAGGCTACCTGGGCGTAACTTTGTCTGTGGGACAGCACTTGCCCCTACAACCAGAAAGAGTCTACCTGGGGTAGCTTTGTCTGTGTCTCTGTGACAACATTTGCCCCGACAACCAGCTAGAGGCTACCTGGGGTAGGTTTGTCTATGTATGTTTTGACAGCACTTGCCCCTACAGCCTGCTAGAATTTATCTGGGTTAGCTTTTTTGTATCTGTGTGGCAGCAATTGCCCCTACAGCCCTGCGAGAGGCTACCTAAGGTAGCTTTGTCTGTGTTTGTGTAACAGCACTTGCCCCTATAGCCCTGCTAGAGGCTACCTGGGGTAGCTTTGTCTGTGTTTGTGGAACAGCACTTGCCCCCACAGCCAGCTAGCGGCTACCTGGGGTAGCTTTGTCTGGATGAGTGGGTGGGTGGTTGAGTGAGGGGGTGAGTTGGTGAGTGAGATTCTAATTTTTACCACAAGAGGGCAGCATTGAGTCGCGAAATAATTTGTGTGTGGAGAGTGGTGGTGCAGTGGTTAGCGCATGTTGAGTGTGTGTGGGGAGTGGTGGTGCAGTGGTTAGCGCACTGTGTGTGAGTGGGGAGTGGTGGTGCAGTGGTTAGCGCACTGTGTGTGAGTGGGGAGTGGTGGTGCAGTGGTTAGCGCACTCTGTGTGAGAGGGGAGTGGTGGAGCAGTGGTTAGGGCATTGTGTGTCTGAGTGGGGAGTGGTGGTGCAGTGGTTAGCGCACTGTGTGTGTGAGTGGGGAGTGATGGTGCAGTGGTTAGCGCACTGTGTGTGTGTGTGTGTGGGGAGTGATGGTGGTGGTGGTGTTGTAAACATCGCTAGAACTGGGAGAGAGACAGGCGGTCGGGCGTGGTGGTGCTGGCCACCCACTCCCTCTGTGTGTGTAGCCACAGTGCCGGTAGCCTTCATAGGTGCTATTGCTCAAAGCACTTGCCCCTACAACCAGAAAGAGTCTACCTGGGGTAGCTTTGTCTGTGTCTCTGTGACAACATTTGCCCCGACAACCAGCTAGAGGCTACCTGGGGTAGCTTTGTCTATGTATGTTTTGACAGCACTTGCCCCTACAGCCCTGCTAGAATGTATCTGGGTTAGCTTTGTTTGTGTCTGTGTGACAGCACTTGCCCCTACAGCCCTGCGAGAGGCTACCTAAGGTAGTTTGTCTGTGTTTGTGTAACAGCACTTGCCCCTATAGCCATGCTAGAGGCTACCTGGGGTAGCTTTGTCTGTGTTTGTGTAACAGCACTTGCCCCTACAGCATTGCTAGAGGGTACCTGGGGTAGCATTGTCTGTGTCTGTGTATGAGAGCACTTGCCCCTACAGCCCCGCTAGAGGCTACCTGGGGTACCTTTGTCTATGTATGTTTTGACAGCACTTGCCCCGACAGCCCTGCTAGAATTTATCTGGGTTAGCTTTGTTTGTATCTGTGTGAGAGCACTTGCCCCTACAGCCCCGCTAGAGGCTACCTGGGGTACCTTTGTCTGTGTCTATGTAACAGCATTTGCCCCTACAGCCCTGCCAAAGGCTACCTGGGGTAGCTTTGTCAGTGTCTGTGGAACAGCACTTGCCCCCACAGCCAGCTAGGGGCTACCTGGGGTACCTTTGTCTGGATGAGTGGGTGGGTGGTTGAGTGAGGGGGTGAGTTGGTGAGTGAGATTCTAGTTTTTACCACAAGAGGGCAGCATTGAGTCGCGAAATAATTTGTGTGGGGGGAGTGGTGGTGCAGTGGTTAGCGCACGTTGAGTGTGTGGGGAGTGGTGATGCAGTGGTTATCGCACTGTGTGTGTGTGTGGGGAGTGATGGTGGTGGTGTTGTAAACATCGCTAGAACTGGGAGAGAGACAAAGGCGGTCGGGCGTGGTGGTGGTGGCCACCCACTCCCTCTGTGTGTGTAGCCACAGTGACGGTAGCCTTCATAGGTGCTATTGCTCAAAGCACTTGCCCCTAGAACCAGAAAGATTCTACCTGGGGTAGCTTTGTCTGTGTCTCTGTGACAACATTTGCCCCGACAACCAGCTAGAGGCTACCTGGGGTAGCTTTGTCTATGTATGTTTTGACAGCACTTGCCCCTACAGCACTGCTAGAATTTATCTGGGTTAGCTTTTTTGTATCTGTGTGGCAGCAATTGCCCCTACAGCCCTGCGAGAGGCTACCTAAGGTAGCTTTGTCTGTGTTTGTGTAACAGCACTTGCCCCTATAGCCCTGCTAGAGGCTACCTGGGGTAGCTTTGTCTGTGTTTGTGTAACAGCACTTGCCCCTACAGCATTGCTAGAAGGTACCTGGGGTAGCTTTGTCTGTGTCCGTGTATGAGAGCACTTGCCCCTACAGCCCCGCTAGAGGCTACCTGGGGTAGCTTTGTCTATGTATGTTTTTACAGCACTTGCCCCGACAGCCCTGCTAGAATTTATCTGGGTTAGCTTTGTTTGTAACTGTGTGAGAGCACTTGCCCCACAGCCCTGCGAGAGGCTACCTAAGGTAGCTTTGTATGTGTTTGTGTAACAGCACTTGCCCCTACAGCCCTGCTAGAGGCTACCTGGGGTAGCTTTCTCTGTGTGTTAAAGCACTAGCCTCTACAGCCGCGCTAGAGGCTACCTGGGGTAGCTTTGTCTGTGTCTATGTAACAGCACTTGCCCCTACAGCCCTGCCAAAGGCTACCTGGGGTAGCTTTGTCAGTGTTTGTGGAACAGCACTTGCCCCCACAGCCAGCTAGCGGCTACCTGGGGTAGCTTTGTCTGGATGAGTGGGTGGGTGGTTGAGTGAGGGGGTGAGTTGGTGAGTGAGATTGTAATTTTTACCACAAGAGGGCAGCATTGATTCGCGAAATAATTTGTGTGTGGGGAGTGGTGGTGCAGTGGTTAGCGCATGTTGAGTGTGTGTGGGGAGTGGTGGTGCAGTGGTTAGCGCACTGTGTGTGAGTGGGGAGTGGTGGTGCAGTGGTTAGCGCACTCTGTGTGAGTGGGGAGTGGTGGAGCAGTGGTTAGGGCATTGTGTGTCTGAGTGGGGAGTGGTGGTGCAGTGGTTAGCGCACTGTGTGTGTGAGTGGGGAGTGATGGTGCAGTGGTTAGCGCACTGTGTGTGTGTGTGGGGAGTGATGGTGGTGGTGGTGGTGGTGTTGTAAACATCGCTAGAACTGGGAGAGAGACAAAGGCGGTCGGGCGTGGTGGTGCTGGCCACCCACTCCCTCTGTGTGTGTAGCCACAGTGCCGGTAGCCTTCATAGGTGCTATTGCTCAAAGCACTTGCCCCTACAACCAGAAAGAGTCTACCTGGGGTAGCTTTGTCCGTGTCTCTGTGACAACATTTGCCCCGACAACCAGCTAGAGGCTACCTGGGGTAGCTTTGTCTATGTATGTTTTGACAGCACTTGCCCCTACAGCCCTGCTAGAATGTATCTGGGTTAGCTTTGTTTATATCTGTGTGACAGCACTTGCCCCTACAGCCCTGCGAGAGGCTACCTAAGGTAGCTTTGTCTGTGTTTGTGTAACAGCACTTGCCCCTATAGCCATGCTAGAGGCTACCTGGGGTAGCTTTGTCTGTGTTTGTGTAACAGCACTTGCCCCTACAGCATTGCTAGAGGGTACCTGGGGTAGCATTGTCTGTGTCTGTGTATGAGAGCACTTGCCCCTACAGCCCCGCTAGAGGCTACCTGGGGTAGCTTTGTCTATGTATGTTTTGACAGCACTTGCCCCGACAGCCCTGCTAGAATTTATCTGGGTTAGCTTTGTTTGTATCTGTGTGAGAGCACTTGCCCCTACAGCCCCGCTAGAGGCTACCTGGGGTACCTTTGTCTGTGTCTATGTAACAGCACTTGCCCCTACAGCCCTGCCAAAGGCTACCTGGGGTAGCTTTGTCAGTGTCTGTGGAACAGCACTTGCCCCTACAACCAGCTACAGGCTACGTGGGGTAGCTTTGTCTGGATGAATGGGTGGTTGAGTGAGGGGGTGAGTTGGTGAGTGAGATTCTAGTTTTTTACCACAAGGGGGCAGCATTGAGTCGCGAAAAAATTTGTTTGGGGGGAGTGGTGGTCCAGTGGTTAGCGCACGTTGAGTGTGTGTGGGGAGTGGTGGTGCAGTGGTTAGCGCACTGTGTGTGAGTGGGGAGTGGTGGTGCAGTGGTTAGCGCACTGTGTCTGAGTGGGGAGTGCTGGTGCAGTGGTTAGCGCACTGTGTGTGTGGGGAGTGATGGTGGTGGTGGTGTTGTAAACATCGCTAGAACTGGGAGAGAGACAAAGGCGGTCGGGCGTGGTGGTGCTGGCCACCCACTCCCTCTGTGTGTGTAGCCACAGTGCCGGTAGCCTTCATAGGCGCTATTGCTCACAGCACTTGCCCCTACAGTCCTGCTAAAGGCTACCTGGGCGTAACTTTGTCTGTGGGACAGCACTTGCCCCTACAACCAGAAAGAGTCTACCTGGGGTAGCTTTGTCTGTGTCTCTGTGACAACATTTGCCCCGACAACCAGCTAGAGGCTACCTGGGGTAGGTTTGTCTATGTATGTTTTGACAGCACTTGCCCCTACAGCCTGCTAGAATTTATCTGGGTTAGCTTTTTTGTATCTGTGTGGCAGCAATTGCCCCTACAGCCCTGCGAGAGGCTACCTAAGGTAGCTTTGTCTGTGTTTGTGTAACAGCACTTGCCCCTATAGCCCTGCTAGAGGCTACCTGGGGTAGCTTTGTCTGTGTTTGTGGAACAGCACTTGCCCCCACAGCCAGCTAGCGGCTACCTGGGGTAGCTTTGTCTGGATGAGTGGGTGGGTGGTTGAGTGAGGGGGTGAGTTGGTGAGTGAGATTCTAATTTTTACCACAAGAGGGCAGCATTGAGTCGCGAAATAATTTGTGTGTGGAGAGTGGTGGTGCAGTGGTTAGCGCATGTTGAGTGTGTGTGGGGAGTGGTGGTGCAGTGGTTAGCGCACTGTGTGTGAGTGGGGAGTGGTGGTGCAGTGGTTAGCGCACTGTGTGTGAGTGGGGAGTGGTGGTGCAGTGGTTAGCGCACTCTGTGTGAGAGGGGAGTGGTGGAGCAGTGGTTAGGGCATTGTGTGTCTGAGTGGGGAGTGGTGGTGCAGTGGTTAGCGCACTGTGTGTGTGAGTGGGGAGTGATGGTGCAGTGGTTAGCGCACTGTGTGTGTGTGTGGGGAGTGATGGTGGTGGTGGTGTTGTAAACATCGCTAGAACTGGGAGAGAGACAGGCGGTCGGGCGTGGTGGTGCTGGCCACCCACTCCCTCTGTGTGTGTAGCCACAGTGCCGGTAGCCTTCATAGGTGCTATTGCTCAAAGCACTTGCCCCTACAACCAGAAAGAGTCTACCTGGGGTAGCTTTGTCTGTGTCTCTGTGACAACATTTGCCCCGACAACCAGCTAGAGGCTACCTGGGGTAGCTTTGTCTATGTATGTTTTGACAGCACTTGCCCCTACAGCCCTGCTAGAATGTATCTGGGTTAGCTTTGTTTGTGTCTGTGTGACAGCACTTGCCCCTACAGCCCTGCGAGAGGCTACCTAAGGTAGTTTGTCTGTGTTTGTGTAACAGCACTTGCCCCTATAGCCATGCTAGAGGCTACCTGGGGTAGCTTTGTCTGTGTTTGTGTAACAGCACTTGCCCCTACAGCATTGCTAGAGGGTACCTGGGGTAGCATTGTCTGTGTCTGTGTATGAGAGCACTTGCCCCTACAGCCCCGCTAGAGGCTACCTGGGGTAGCTTTGTCTATGTATGTTTTGACAGCACTTGCCCCGACAGCCCTGCTAGAATTTATCTGGGTTAGCTTTGTTTGTATCTGTGTGAGAGCACTTGCCCCTACAGCCCCGCTAGAGGCTACCTGGGGTACCTTTGTCTGTGTCTATGTAACAGCATTTGCCCCTACAGCCCTGCCAAAGGCTACCTGGGGTAGCTTTGTCAGTGTCTGTGGAACAGCACTTGCCCCCACAGCCAGCTAGGGGCTACCTGGGGTAGCTTTGTCTGGATGAGTGGGTGGGTGGTTGAGTGAGGGGGTGAGTTGGTGAGTGAGATTCTAGTTTTTACCACAAGAGGGCAGCATTGAGTCGCGAAATAATTTGTGTGGGGGGAGTGGTGGTGCAGTGGTTAGCGCACGTTGAGTGTGTGGGGAGTGGTGGTGCAGTGGTTATCGCACTGTGTGTGTGTGTGGGGAGTGATGGTGGTGGTGTTGTAAACATCGCTAGAACTGGGAGAGAGACAAAGGCGGTCGGGCGTGGTGGTGGTGGCCACCCACTCCCTCTGTGTGTGTAGCCACAGTGACGGTAGCCTTCATAGGTGCTATTGCTCAAAGCACTTGCCCCTAGAACCAGAAAGATTCTTCCTGGGGTAGCTTTGTCTGTGTCTCTGTGACAACATTTGCCCCGACAACCAGCTAGAGGCTACCTGGGGTAGCTTTGTCTATGTTTGTTTTGACAGCACTTGCCCCTACAGCACTGCTAGAATTTATCTGGGTTAGCTTTTTTGTATCTGTGTGGCAGCAATTGCCCCTACAGCCCTGCGAGAGGCTACCTAAGGTAGCTTTGTCTGTGTTTGTGTAACAGCACTTGCCCCTATAGCCCTGCTAGAGGCTACCTGGGGTAGCTTTGTCTGTGTTTGTGTAACAGCACTTGCCCCTACAGCATTGCTAGAAGGTACCTGGGGTAGCTTTGTCTGTGTCTGTGTATGAGAGCACTTGCCCCTACAGCCCCGCTAGAGGCTACCTGGGGTAGCTTTGTCTATGTATGTTTTTACAGCACTTGCCCCGACAGCCCTGCTAGAATTTATCTGGGTTAGCTTTGTTTGTAACTGTGTGAGAGCACTTGCCCCACAGCCCTGCGAGAGGCTACCTAAGGTAGCTTTGTATGTGTTTGTTTAACAGCACTTGCCCCTACAGCCCTGCTAGAGGCTACCTGGGGTAGCTTTCTCTGTGTGTTAAAGCACTAGCCTCTACAGCCGCGCTAGAGGCTACCTGTGGTAGCTTTGTCTGTGTCTATGTAACAGCACTTGCCCCTACAGCCCTGCCAAAGGCTACCTGGGGTAGCTTTGTCAGTGTTTGTGGAACAGCACTTGCCCCCACAGCCAGCTAGCGGCTACCTGGGGTAGCTTTGTCTGGATGAGTGGGTGGGTGGTTGAGTGAGGGGGTGAGTTGGTGAGTGAGATTCTAATTTTTACCACAAGAGGGCAGCATTGAGTCGCGAAATAATTTGTGTGTGGGGAGTGGTGGTGCAGTGGTTAGCGCATGTTGAGTGTGTGTGGGGAGTGGTGGTGCAGTGGTTAGCGCACTGTGTGTGAGTGGGGAGTGGTGGTGCAGTGGCTAGCGAACTGTGTGTGAGTGGGGAGTGGTGGTGCAGTGGTTAGCGCACTCTGTGTGAGTGGGGAGTGGTGGAGCAGTGGTTAGGGCATTGTGTGTCTGAGTGGGGAGTGGTGGTGCAGTGGTTAGCGCACTGTGTGTGTGAGTGGGGAGTGATGGTGCAGTGGTTAGCGCACTGTGTGTGTGTGTGGGGAGTGATGGTGGTGGTGGTGTTGTAAACATCGCTAGAACTGGGAGAGAGACAAAGGCGGTCGGGCGTGGTGGTGCTGGCCACCCACTCCCTCTGTGTGTGTAGCCACAGTGCCGGTAGCCTTCATAGGTGCTATTGCTCAAAGCACTTGCCCCTACAACCAGAAAGAGTCTACCTGGGGTAGCTTTGTCCGTGTCTCTGTGACAACATTTGCCCCGACAACCAGCTAGAGGCTACCTGGGGTAGCTTTGTCTATGTATGTTTTGACAGCACTTGCCCCTACAGCCCTGCTAGAATGTATCTGGGTTAGCTTTGTTTATATCTGTGTGACAGCACTTGCCCCTACAGCCCTGCGAGAGGCTACCTAAGGTAGCTTTGTCTGTGTTTGTGTAACAGCACTTGCCCCTATAGCCATGCTAGAGGCTACCTGGGGTAGCTTTGTCTGTGTTTGTGTAACAGCACTTGCCCCTACAGCATTGCTAGAGGGTACCTGGGGTAGCTTTGTCTATGTATGTTTTGACAGCACTTGCCCCGACAGCCCTGCTAGAATTTATCTGGGTTAGCTTTGTTTGTATCTGTGTGAGAGCACTTGCCCCTACAGCCCCGCTAGAGGCTACCTGGGGTACCTTTGTCTGTGTCTATGTAACAGCACTTGCCCCTACAGCCCTGCCAAAGGCTACCTGGGGTAGCTTTGTCAGTGTCTGTGGAACAGCACTTGCCCCTACAACCAGCTACAGGCTACGTGGGGTAGCTTTGTCTGGATGAATGGGTGGTTGAGTGAGGGGGTGAGTTGGTGAGTGAGATTCTAGTTTTTTACCACAAGGGGGCAGCATTGAGTCGCGAAAAAATTTGTTTGGGGGGAGTGGTGGTCCAGTGGTTAGCGCACGTTGAGTGTGTGTGGGGAGTGGTGGTGCAGTGGTTAGCGCACTGTGTGTGAGTGGGGAGTGGTGGTGCAGTGGTTAGCGCACTGTGTCTGAGTGGGGAGTGCTGGTGCAGTGGTTAGCGCACTGTGTGTGTGTGTGGGGAGTGATGGTGGTGGTGTTGTAAACATCGCTAGAACTGGGAGAGAGACAAAGGCGGTCGGGCGTGGTGGTGCTGGCCACCCACTCCCTCTGTGTGTGTAGCCACAGTGCCGGTAGCCTTCATAGGCGCTATTGCTCACAGCACTTGCCCCTACAGTCCTGCTAAAGGCTACCTGGGCGTAACTTTGTCTGTGGGACAGCACTTGCCCCTACAACCAGAAAGAGTCTACCTGGGGTAGCTTTGTCTGTGTCTCTGTGACAACATTTGCCCCGACAACCAGCTAGAGGCTACCTGGGGTAGGTTTGTCTATGTATGTTTTGACAGCACTTGCCCCTACAGCCTGCTAGAATTTATCTGGGTTAGCTTTTTTGTATCTGTGTGGCAGCAATTGCCCCTACAGCCCTGCGAGAGGCTACCTAAGGTAGCTTTGTCTGTGTTTGTGTAACAGCACTTGCCCCTATAGCCCTGCTAGAGGCTACCTGGGGTAGCTTTGTCTGTGTTTGTGGAACAGCACTTGCCCCCACAGCCAGCTAGCGGCTACCTGGGGTAGCTTTGTCTGGATGAGTGGGTGGGTGGTTGAGTGAGGGGGTGAGTTGGTGAGTGAGATTCTAATTTTTACCACAAGAGGGCAGCATTGAGTCGCGAAATAATTTGTGTGTGGAGAGTGGTGGTGCAGTGGTTAGCGCATGTTGAGTGTGTGTGGGGAGTGGTGGTGCAGTGGTTAGCGCACTGTGTGTGAGTGGGGAGTGGTGGTGCAGTGGTTAGCGCACTGTGTGTGAGTGGGGAGTGGTGGTGCAGTGGTTAGCGCACTCTGTGTGAGAGGGGAGTGGTGGAGCAGTGGTTAGGGCATTGTGTGTCTGAGTGGGGAGTGGTGGTGCAGTGGTTAGCGCACTGTGTGTGTGAGTGGGGAGTGATGGTGCAGTGGTTAGCGCACTGTGTGTGTGTGTGTGGGGAGTGATGGTGGTGGTGGTGTTGTAAACATCGCTAGAACTGGGAGAGAGACAGGCGGTCGGGCGTGGTGGTGCTGGCCACCCACTCCCTCTGTGTGTGTAGCCACAGTGCCGGTAGCCTTCATAGGTGCTATTGCTCAAAGCACTTGCCCCTACAACCAGAAAGAGTCTACCTGGGGTAGCTTTGTCTGTGTCTCTGTGACAACATTTGCCCCGACAACCAGCTAGAGGCTACCTGGGGTAGCTTTGTCTATTTATGTTTTGACAGCACTTGCCCCTACAGCCCTGCTAGAATGTATCTGGGTTAGCTTTGTTTGTGTCTGTGTGACAGCACTTGCCCCTACAGCCCTGCGAGAGGCTACCTAAGGTAGTTTGTCTGTGTTTGTGTAACAGCACTTGCCCCTATAGCCATGCTAGAGGCTACCTGGGGTAGCTTTGTCTGTGTTTGTGTAACAGCACTTGCCCCTACAGCATTGCTAGAGGGTACCTGGGGTAGCATTGTCTGTGTCTGTGTATGAGAGCACTTGCCCCTACAGCCCCGCTAGAGGCTACCTGGGGTACCTTTGTCAATGTATGTTTTGACAGCACTTGCCCCGACAGCCCTGCTAGAATTTATCTGGGTTAGCTTTGTTTGTATCTGTGTGAGAGCACTTGCCCCTACAGCCCCGCTAGAGGCTACCTGGGGTACCTTTGTCTGTGTCTATGTAACAGCATTTGCCCCTACAGCCCTGCCAAAGGCTACCTGGGGTAGCTTTGTCAGTGTCTGTGGAACAGCACTTGCCCCCACAGCCAGCTAGGGGCTACCTGGGGTAGCTTTGTCTGGATGAGTGGGTGGGTGGTTGAGTGAGGGGGTGAGTTGGTGAGTGAGATTCTAGTTTTTACCACAAGAGGGCAGCATTGAGTCGCGAAATAATTTGTGTGGGGGGGAGTGGTGGTGCAGTGGTTAGCGCACGTTGAGTGTGTGGGGAGTGGTGATGCAGTGGTTATCGCACTGTGTGTGTGTGTGGGGAGTGATGGTGGTGGTGTTGTAAACATCGCTAGAACTGGGAGAGAGACAAAGGCGGTCGGGCGTGGTGGTGGTGGCCACCCACTCCCTCTGTGTGTGTAGCCACAGTGACGGTAGCCTTCATAGGTGCTATTGCTCAAAGCACTTGCCCCTAGAACCAGAAAGATTCTACCTGGGGTAGCTTTGTCTGTGTCTCTGTGACAACATTTGCCCCGACAACCAGCTAGAGGCTACCTGGGGTAGCTTTGTCTATGTATGTTTTGACAGCACTTGCCCCTACAGCACTGCTAGAATTTATCTGGGTTAGCTTTTTTGTATCTGTGTGGCAGCAATTGCCCCTACAGCCCTGCGAGAGGCTACCTAAGGTAGCTTTGTCTGTGTTTGTGTAACAGCACTTGCCCCTATAGCCCTGCTAGAGGCTACCTGGGGTAGCTTTGTCTGTGTTTGTGTAACAGCACTTGCCCCTACAGCATTGCTAGAAGGTACCTGGGGTAGCTTTGTCTGTGTCCGTGTATGAGAGCACTTGCCCCTACAGCCCCGCTAGAGGCTACCTGGGGTAGCTTTGTCTATGTATGTTTTTACAGCACTTGCCCCGACAGCCCTGCTAGAATTTATCTGGGTTAGCTTTGTTTGTAACTGTGTGAGAGCACTTGCCCCACAGCCCTGCGAGAGGCTACCTAAGGTAGCTTTGTATGTGTTTGTGTAACAGCACTTGCCCCTACAGCCCTGCTAGAGGCTACCTGGGGTAGCTTTCTCTGTGTGTTAAAGCACTAGCCTCTACAGCCGCGCTAGAGGCTACCTGGGGTAGCTTTGTCTGTGTCTATGTAACAGCACTTGCCCCTACAGCCAGCTAGCGGCTACCTGGGGTAGCTTTGTCTGGATGAGTGGGTGGGTGGTTGAGTGAGGGGTTGAGTTGGTGAGTGAGATTCTAATTTTTACCACAAGAGGGCAGCATTGATTCGCGAAATAATTTGTGTGTGGGGAGTGGTGGTGCAGTGGTTAGCGCATGTTGAGTGTGTGTGGGGAGTGGTGGTGCAGTGGTTAGCGCACTGTGTGTGAGTGGGGAGTGGTGGTGCAGTGGTTAGCGCACTCTGTGTGAGTGGGGAGTGGTGGAGCAGTGGTTAGGGCATTGTGTGTCTGAGTGGGGAGTGGTGGTGCAGTGGTTAGCGCACTGTGTGTGTGAGTGGGGAGTGATGGTGCAGTGGTTAGCGCACTGTGTGTGTGTGTGGGGAGTGATGGTGGTGGTGGTGTTGTAAACATCGCTAGAACTGGGAGAGAGACAAAGGCGGTCGGGCGTGGTGGTGCTGGCCACCCACTCCCTCTGTGTGTGTAGCCACAGTGCCGGTAGCCTTCATAGGTGCTATGGCTCAAAGCACTTGCCCCTACAACCAGAAAGAGTCTACCTGGGGTAGCTTTGTCCGTGTCTCTGTGACAACATTTGCCCCGACAACCAGCTAGAGGCTACCTGGGGTAGCTTTGTCTATGTATGTTTTGACAGCACTTGCCCCTACAGCCCTGCTAGAATGTATCTGGGTTAGCTTTGTTTATATCTGTGTGACAGCACTTGCCCCTACAGTCCTGCGAGAGGCTACCTAAGGTAGCTTTGTCTGTGTTTGTGTAACAGCACTTGCCCCTATAGCCATGCTAGAGGCTACCTGGGGTAGCTTTGTCTGTGTTTGTGTAACAGCACTTGCCCCTACAGCATTGCTAGAGGGTACCTGGGGTAGCATTGTCTGTGTCTGTGTATGAGAGCACTTGCCCCTACAGCCCCGCTAGAGGCTACCTGGGGTAGCTTTGTCTATGTATGTTTTGACAGCACTTGCCCCGACAGCCCTGCTAGAATTTATCTGGGTTAGCTTTGTTTGTATCTGTGTGAGAGCACTTGCCCCTACAGCCCCGCTAGAGGCTACCTGGGGTACCTTTGTCTGTGTCTATGTAACAGCACTTGCCCCTACAGCCCTGCCAAAGGCTACCTGGGGTAGCTTTGTCAGTGTCTGTGGAACAGCACTTGCCCCTACAACCAGCTACAGGCTACGTGGGGTAGCTTTGTCTGGATGAATGGGTGGTTGAGTGAGGGGGTGAGTTGGTGAGTGAGATTCTAGTTTTTTACCACAAGGGGGCAGCATTGAGTCGCGAAAAAATTTGTTTGGGGGGAGTGGTGGTCCAGTGGTTAGCGCACGTTGAGTGTGTGTGGGGAGTGGTGGTGCAGTGGTTAGCGCACTGTGTGTGAGTGGGGAGTGGTGGTGCAGTGGTTAGCGCACTGTGTCTGAGTGGGGAGTGCTGGTGCAGTGGTTAGCGCACTGTGTGTGTGTGTGTGGGGAGTGATGGTGGTGGTGGTGTTGTAAACATCGCTAGAACTGGGAGAGAGACAAAGGCGGTCGGGCGTGGTGGTGCTGGCCACCCACTCCCTCTGTGTGTGTAGCCACAGTGCCGGTAGCCTTCATAGGCGCTATTGCTCACAGCACTTGCCCCTACAGTCCTGCTAAAGGCTACCTGGGCGTAACTTTGTCTGTGGGACAGCACTTGCCCCTACAACCAGAAAGAGTCTACCTGGGGTAGCTTTGTCTGTGTCTCTGTGACAACATTTGCCCCGACAACCAGCTAGAGGCTACCTGGGGTAGGTTTGTCTATGTATGTTTTGACAGCACTTGCCCCTACAGCCTGCTAGAATTTATCTGGGTTAGCTTTTTTGTATCTGTGTGGCAGCAATTGCCCCTACAGCCCTGCGAGAGGCTACCTAAGGTAGCTTTGTCTGTGTTTGTGTAACAGCACTTGCCCCTATAGCCCTGCTAGAAGCTACCTGGGGTAGCTTTGTCTGTGTTTGTGGAACAGCACTTGCCCCCACAGCCAGCTAGCGGCTACCTGGGGTAGCTTTGTCTGGATGAGTGGGTGGGTGGTTGAGTGAGGGGGTGAGTTGGTGAGTGAGATTCTAATTTTTACCACAAGAGGGCAGCATTGAGTCGCGAAATAATTTGTGTGTGGAGAGTGGTGGTGCAGTGGTTAGCGCATGTTGAGTGTGTGTGGGGAGTGGTGGTGCAGTGGTTAGCGCACTGTGTGTGAGTGGGGAGTGGTGGTGCAGTGGTTAGCGCACTGTGTGTGAGTGGGGAGTGGTTGTGCAGTGGTTAGCGCACTCTGTGTGAGAGGGGAGTGGTGGAGCAGTGGTTAGGGCGTTGTGTGTCTGAGTGGGGAGTGGTGGTGCAGTGGTTAGCGCACTGTGTGTGTGAGTGGGGAGTGATGGTGCAGTGGTTAGCGCACTGTGTGTGTGTGTGGGGAGTGATGGTGGTGGTGGTGTTGTAAACATCGCTAGAACTGGGAGAGAGACAGGCGGTCGGGCGTGGTGGTGCTGGCCACCCACTCCCTCTGTGTGTGTAGCCACAGTGCCGGTAGCCTTCATAGGTGCTATTGCTCAAAGCACTTGCCCCTACAACCAGAAAGAGTCTACCTGGGGTAGCTTTGTCTGTGTCTCTGTGACAACATTTGCCCCGACAACCAGCTAGAGGCTACCTGGGGTAGCTTTGTCTATGTATGTTTTGACAGCACTTGCCCCTACAGCCCTGCTAGAATGTATCTGGGTTAGCTTTGTTTGTGTCTGTGTGACAGCACTTGCCCCTACAGCCCTGCGAGAGGCTACCTAAGGTAGTTTGTCTGTGTTTGTGTAACAGCACTTGCCCCTATAGCCATGCTAGAGGCTACCTGGGGTAGCTTTGTCTGTGTTTGTGTAACAGCACTTGCCCCTACAGCATTGCTAGAGGGTACCTGGGGTAGCATTGTCTGTGTCTGTGTATGAGAGCACTTGCCCCTACAGCCCCGCTAGAGGCTACCTGGGGTAGCTTTGTCTATGTATGTTTTGACAGCACTTGCCCCGACAGCCCTGCTAGAATTTATCTGGGTTAGCTTTGTTTGTATCTGTGTGAGAGCACTTGCCCCTACAGCCCCGCTAGAGGCTACCTGGGGTACCTTTGTCTGTGTCTATGTAACAGCATTTGCCCCTACAGCCCTGCCAAAGGCTACCTGGGGTAGCTTTGTCAGTGTCTGTGGAACAGCACTTGCCCCCACAGCCAGCTAGGGGCTACCTGGGGTAGCTTTGTCTGGATGAGTGGGTGGGTGGTTGAGTGAGGGGGTGAGTTGGTGAGTGAGATTCTAGTTTTTACCACAAGAGGGCAGCATTGAGTCGCGAAATAATTTGTGTGGGGGGAGTGGTGGTGCAGTGGTTAGCGCACGTTGAGTGTGTGGGGAGTGGTGGTGCAGTGGTTATCGCACTGTGTGTGTGTGTGGGGAGTGATGGTGGTGGTGTTGTAAACATCGCTAGAACTGGGAGAGAGACAAAGGCGGTCGGGCGTGGTGGTGGTGGCCACCCACTCCCTCTGTGTGTGTAGCCACAGTGACGGTAGCCTTCATAGGTGCTATTGCTCAAAGCACTTGCCCCTAGAACCAGAAAGATTCTTCCTGGGGTAGCTTTGTCTGTGTCTCTGTGACAACATTTGCCCCGACAACCAGCTAGAGGCTACCTGGGGTAGCTTTGTCTATGTATGTTTTGACAGCACTTGCCCCTACAGCACTGCTAGAATTTATCTGGGTTAGCTTTTTTGTATCTGTGTGGCAGCAATTGCCCCTACAGCCCTGCGAGAGGCTACCTAAGGTAGCTTTGTCTGTGTTTGTGTAACAGCACTTGCCCCTATAGCCCTGCTAGAGGCTACCTGGGGTAGCTTTGTCTGTGTTTGTGTAACAGCACTTGCCCCTACAGCATTGCTAGAAGGTACCTGGGGTAGCTTTGTCTGTGTCTGTGTATGAGAGCACTTGCCCCTACAGCCCCGCTAGAGGCTACCTGGGGTAGCTTTGTCTATGTATGTTTTTACAGCACTTGCCCCGACAGCCCTGCTAGAATTTATCTGGGTTAGCTTTGTTTGTAACTGTGTGAGAGCACTTGCCCCACAGCCCTGCGAGAGGCTACCTAAGGTAGCTTTGTATGTGTTTGTTTAACAGCACTTGCCCCTACAGCCCTGCTAGAGGCTACCTGGGGTAGCTTTCTCTGTGTGTTAAAGCACTAGCCTCTACAGCCGCGCTAGAGGCTACCCGGGGTAGCTTTGTCTGTGTCTATGTAACAGCACTTGCCCCTACAGCCCTGCCAAAGGCTACCTGGGGTAGCTTTGTCAGTGTTTGTGGAACAGCACTTGCCCCCACAGCCAGCTAGCGGCTACCTGGGGTAGCTTTGTCTGGATGAGTGGGTGGGTGGTTGAGTGAGGGGGTGAGTTGGTGAGTGAGATTCTAATTTTTACCACAAGAGGGCAGCATTGAGTCGCGAAATAATTTGTGTGTGGGGAGTGGTGGTGCAGTGGTTAGCGCATGTTGAGTGTGTGTGGGGAGTGGTGGTGCAGTGGTTAGCGCACTGTGTGTGAGTGGGGAGTGGTGGTGCAGTGGCTAGCGAACTGTGTGTGAGTGGGGAGTGGTGGTGCAGTGGTTAGCGCACTCTGTGTGAGTGGGGAGTGGTGGAGCAGTGGTTAGGGCATTGTGTGTCTGAGTGGGGAGTGGTGGTGCAGTGGTTAGCGCACTGTGTGTGTGAGTGGGGAGTGATGGTGCAGTGGTTAGCGCACTGTGTGTGTGTGTGGGGAGTGATGGTGGTGGTGGTGTTGTAAACATCGCTAGAACTGGGAGAGAGACAAAGGCGGTCGGGCGTGGTGGTGCTGGCCACCCACTCCCTCTGTGTGTGTAGCCACAGTGCCGGTAGCCTTCATAGGTGATATTGCTCAAAGCACTTGCCCCTACAACCAGAAAGAGTCTACCTGGGGTAGCTTTGTCCGTGTCTCTGTGACAACATTTGCCCCGACAACCAGCTAGAGGCTACCTGGGGTAGCTTTGTCTATGTATGTTTTGACAGCACTTGCCCCTACAGCCCTGCTAGAATGTATCTGGGTTAGCTTTGTTTATATCTGTGTGACAGCACTTGCCCCTACAGCCCTGCGAGAGGCTACCTAAGGTAGCTTTGTCTGTGTTTGTGTAACAGCACTTGCCCCTATAGCCATGCTAGAGGCTACCTGGGGTAGCTTTGTCTGTGTTTGTGTAACAGCACTTGCCCCTACAGCATTGCTAGAGGGTACCTGGGGTAGCATTGTCTGTGTCTGTGTATGAGAGCACTTGCCCCTACAGCCCCGCTAGAGGCTACCTGGGGTAGCTTTGTCTATGTATGTTTTGACAGCACTTGCCCCGACAGCCCTGCTAGAATTTATCTGGGTTAGCTTTGTTTGTATCTGTGTGAGAGCACTTGCCCCTACAGCCCCGCTAGAGGCTACCTGGGGTACCTTTGTCTGTGTCTATGTAACAGCACTTGCCCCTACAGCCCTGCCAAAGGCTACCTGGGGTAGCTTTGTCAGTGTCTGTGGAACAGCACTTGCCCCTACAACCAGCTACAGGCTACGTGGGGTAGCTTTGTCTGGATGAATGGGTGGTTGAGTGAGGGGGTGAGTTGGTGAGTGAGATTCTAGTTTTTTACCACAAGGGGGCAGCATTGAGTCGCGAAAAAATTTGTTTGGGGGGAGTGGTGGTCCAGTGGTTAGCGCACGTTGAGTGTGTGTGGGGAGTGGTGGTGCAGTGGTTAGCGCACTGTGTGTGAGTGGGGAGTGGTGGTGCAGTGGTTAGCGCACTGTGTCTGAGTGGGGAGTGCTGGTGCAGTGGTTAGCGCACTGTGTGTGTGTGTGTGGGGAGTGATGGTGGTGGTGGTGTTGTAAACATCGCTAGAACTGGGAGAGAGACAAAGGCGGTCGGGCGTGGTGGTGCTGGCCACCCACTCCCTCTGTGTGTGTAGCCACAGTGCCGGTACCCTTCATAGGCGCTATTGCTCACAGCACTTGCCCCTACAGTCCTGCTAAAGGCTACCTGGGCGTAACTTTGTCTGTGGGACAGCACTTGCCCCTACAACCAGAAAGAGTCTACCTGGGGTAGCTTTGTCTGTGTCTCTGTGACAACATTTGCCCCGACAACCAGCTAGAGGCTACCTGGGGTAGGTTTGTCTATGTATGTTTTGACAGCACTTGCCCCTACAGCCTGCTAGAATTTATCTGGGTTAGCTTTTTTGTATCTGTGTGGCAGCAATTGCCCCTACAGCCCTGCGAGAGGCTACCTAAGGTAGCTTTGTCTGTGTTTGTGTAACAGCACTTGCCCCTATAGCCCTGCTAGAGGCTACCTGGGGTAGCTTTGTCTGTGTTTGTGGAACAGCACTTGCCCCCACAGCCAGCTAGCGGCTACCTGGGGTAGCTTTGTCTGGATGAGTGGGTGGGTGGTTGAGTGAGGGGGTGAGTTGGTGAGTGAGATTCTAATTTTTACCACAAGAGGGCAGCATTGAGTCGCGAAATAATTTGTGTGTGGAGAGTGGTGGTGCAGTGGTTAGCGCATGTTGAGTGTGTGTGGGGAGTGGTGGTGCAGTGGTTAGCGCACTGTGTGTGAGTGGGGAGTGGTGGTGCAGTGGTTAGCGCACTGTGTGTGAGTGGGGAGTGGTGGTGCAGTGGTTAGCGCACTCTGTGTGAGAGGGGAGTGGTGGAGCAGTGGTTAGGGCATTGTGTGTCTGAGTGGGGAGTGGTGGTGCAGTGGTTAGCGCACTGTGTGTGTGAGTGGGGAGTGATGGTGCAGTGGTTAGCGCACTGTGTGTGTGTGTGGGGAGTGATGGTGGTGGTGGTGTTGTAAACATCGCTAGAACTGGGAGAGAGACAGGCGGTCGGGCGTGGTGGTGCTGGCCACCCACTCCCTCTGTGTGTGTAGCCACAGTGCCGGTAGCCTTCATAGGTGCTATTGCTCAAAGCACTTGCCCCTACAACCAGAAAGAGTCTACCTGGGGTAGCTTTGTCTGTGTCTCTGTGACAACATTTGCCCCGACAACCAGCTAGAGGCTACCTGGGGTAGCTTTGTCTATGTATGTTTTGACAGCACTTGCCCCTACAGCCCTGCTAGAATGTATCTGGGTTAGCTTTGTTTGTGTCTGTGTGACAGCACTTGCCCCTACAGCCCTGCGAGAGGCTACCTAAGGTAGTTTGTCTGTGTTTGTGTAACAGCACTTGCCCCTATAGCCATGCTAGAGGCTACCTGGGGTAGCTTTGTCTGTGTTTGTGTAACAGCACTTGCCCCTACAGCATTGCTAGAGGGTACCTGGGGTAGCATTGTCTGTGTCTGTGTATGAGAGCACTTGCCCCTACAGCCCCGCTAGAGGCTACCTGGGGTAGCTTTGTCTATGTATGTTTTGACAGCACTTGCCCCGACAGCCCTGCTAGAATTTATCTGGGTTAGCTTTGTTTGTATCTGTGTGAGAGCACTTGCCCCTACAGCCCCGCTAGAGGCTACCTGGGGTACCTTTGTCAGTGTCTGTGGAACAGCACTTGCCCCTACAACCAGCTACAGGCTACGTGGGGTAGCTTTGTCTGGATGAATGGGTGGGTGGGTGAGTGGGTGAGTTGGTGAGTGAGATTCTAGTTTTTTACCACAAGAGGGCAGCATTGAGTCGCGAAAAAATTTGTTTGGGGGGAGTGGTGGTGCAGTGGTTAGCGCACGTTGAGTGTGTGTGGGGAGTGGTGGTGCAGTGGTTAGCGCACTGTGTGTGAGTGGGGAGTGGTGGTGCAGTGGTTAGCGCACTGTGTCTGAGTGGAGAGTGCTGGTGCAGTGGTTAGCGCACTGTGTGTGTGTGTGTGGGGAGTGATGGTGGTGGTGTTGTAAACATCGCTAGAACTGGGAGAGAGACAAAGGCGGTCGGGCGTGGTGGTGCTGGCCACCCACTCCCTCTGTGTGTGTAGCCACATTGCCGGTAGCCTTCATAGGTGCTATTGCTCAAAGCACTTGCCCCTACAACCAGAAAGAGTCTACCTGGGGTAGCTTTGTCTGTGTCTCTGTGACAACATTTGCCCCGACAACCAGCTAGAGGCTACCTGGGGTAGCTTTGTCTATGTATGTTTTGACAGCACTTGCCCCTACAGCACTGCTAGAATTTATCTGGGTTAGCTTTTTTGTATCTGTGTGGCAGCAATTGCCCCTACAACCCTGCGAGAGGCTACCCAAGGTAGTTTTGTTTGTGTTTGTGTAACAGCACTTGCCCCTTTTAGCCCTCATAGAGGCTACCTGGGGTAGCTTTGTCTGTGTTTGTGTAACAGCACTTGCCCCTACAGCATTGCTAGAGGGTACCTGGGGTAGCTTTGTCTGTGTCTGTGTATGAGAGCACTTGCCCCTACAGCCCCGCTAGAGGCTACCTGGGGTAGCTTTGTCTATGTATGTTTTGACAGCACTTGCCCCGACAGCCCTGCTAGAATTTATCTGGGTTAGCTTTGTTTGTATCTGTGTGAGAGCACTTGCCCCTACAGCCCCGCTAGAGGCTACCTGGGGTACCTTTGTCTGTGTCTATGTAACAGCACTTGCCCCTACAGCCCTGCCAAAGGCTACCTGGGGTAGCTTTGTCAGTGTCTGTGGAACAGCACTTGCCCCTACAACCAGCTAGAGGCTACGTGGGGTAGCTTTGTCTGGATGAATGGGTGGGTGGGTGAGTGGGTGAGTTGGTGAGTGAGATTCTAGTTTTGTACCACAAGAGGGCAGCAGTGAGTCGCGAAATAATTTGTGTGGGAGGAGCGGTGGTGCAGTGGTTAGCGCACGTTGAGTGTGTGTGCGGAGTGGTGGTGCAGTGGTTAGCGCACTGTGTGTGAGTGGGGAGTGGTGGTGCAGTGGTTAGCGCACTGTGTGTGAGTGGGGAGTGGTGGTGCAGTGGTTAGCGCACTGTGTGTGTGTGGGGAGTGGTGGTGCAGTGGTTAGCGCACTGTGTGTGAGTGGGGAGTGGTGGTGCAGTGGTTAGCGCACTGTATGTGAGTGGGGAGTGGTGGAGCAGTGGTTAGAGTGGGGAGTGGTGGTGCAGTGGTTAGCGCACTGTGTGTGTGAGTGGGGAATGATGGTGCAGTGGTTAGCGCACTGTGTGTGTGTGTGTGGGGAGTGATGGTGGTGGTGGTGTTGTAAACATCGCTAGAACTGGGAGAGAGACAAAGGCGGTCGGGCGTGGTGGTGGTGGCCACCCACTCCCTCTGTGTGTGTAGCCACTGTGACGGTAGCCTTCATAGGTGCTATTGCTCAAAGCACTTGCCCCTACAACCAGAAAGATTCTACCTGGAGTAGCTTTGTCTGTGTCTCTGTGACAACATTTGCCCCGACAACCAGCTAGAGGCTACCTGGGGTAGCTTTGTCTATGTATGTTTTGACAGCACTTGCCCCTACAGCACTGCTAGAATTTATCTGGGTTAGCTTTTTTGTATCTGTGTGGCAGCAATTGCCCCTACAGCCCTGCGAGAGGCTACCTAAGGTAGCTTTGTCTGTGTTTGTGTAACAGCACTTGCCCCTATAGCCCTGCTAGAGGCTGCTTGGTGTAGCTTTGTCTGTGTTTGTGTAACAGCACTTGCCCCTACAGCATTGCTAGAGGGTACCTAGGGTAGATTTGTCTGTGTCTGTGTATGAGAGCACTTGCCCCTACAGCACCGCTAGAGGCTACCTGGGGTAGCTTTGTCTATGTATGTTTTGACAGCACTTGCCCCGACAGCCCTGCTAGAATTTATCTGGGTTAGCTTTGTTTGTATCTGTGTGAGAGCACTTGCCCCTACAGCCCCGCTAGAGGCTACCTGGGGTACCTTTGTCTGTGTCTATGTAACAGCACTTGCCCCTACAGCCCTGCCAAAGGCTACCTGGGGTAGCTTTGTCAGTGTCTGTGGAACAGCACTTGCCCCTACAACCAGCTACAGGCTACGTGGGGTAGCTTTGTCTGGATGAATGGGTGGTTGAGTGAGGGGGTGAGTTGGTGAGTGAGATTCTAGTTTTTTACCACAAGGGGGCAGCATTGAGTCGCGAAAAAATTTGTTTGGGGGGAGTGGTGGTCCAGTGGTTAGCGCACGTTGAGTGTGTGTGGGGAGTGGTGGTGCAGTGGTTAGCGCACTGTGTGTGAGTGGGGAGTGGTGGTGCAGTGGTTAGCGCACTGTGTCTGAGTGGGGAGTGCTGGTGCAGTGGTTAGCGCACTGTGTGTGTGTGTGTGGGGAGTGATGGTGGTGGTGGTGTTGTAAACATCGCTAGAACTGGGAGAGAGACAAAGGCGGTCGGGCGTGGTGGTGCTGGCCACCCACTCCCTCTGTGTGTGTAGCCACAGTGCCGGTACCCTTCATAGGCGCTATTGCTCACAGCACTTGCCCCTACAGTCCTGCTAAAGGCTACCTGGGCGTAACTTTGTCTGTGGGACAGCACTTGCCCCTACAACCAGAAAGAGTCTACCTGGGGTAGCTTTGTCTGTGTCTCTGTGACAACATTTGCCCCGACAACCAGCTAGAGGCTACCTGGGGTAGGTTTGTCTATGTATGTTTTGACAGCACTTGCCCCTACAGCCTGCTAGAATTTATCTGGGTTAGCTTTTTTGTATCTGTGTGGCAGCAATTGCCCCTACAGCCCTGCGAGAGGCTACCTAAGGTAGCTTTGTCTGTGTTTGTGTAACAGCACTTGCCCCTATAGCCCTGCTAGAGGCTACCTGGGGTAGCTTTGTCTGTGTTTGTGGAACAGCACTTGCCCCCACAGCCAGCTAGCGGCTACCTGGGGTAGCTTTGTCTGGATGAGTGGGTGGGTGGTTGAGTGAGGGGGTGAGTTGGTGAGTGAGATTCTAATTTTTACCACAAGAGGGCAGCATTGAGTCGCGAAATAATTTGTGTGTGGAGAGTGGTGGTGCAGTGGTTAGCGCATGTTGAGTGTGTGTGGGGAGTGGTGGTGCAGTGGTTAGCGCACTGTGTGTGAGTGGGGAGTGGTGGTGCAGTGGTTAGCGCACTGTGTGTGAGTGGGGAGTGGTGGTGCAGTGGTTAGCGCACTCTGTGTGAGAGGGGAGTGGTGGAGCAGTGGTTAGGGCATTGTGTGTCTGAGTGGGGAGTGGTGGTGCAGTGGTTAGCGCACTGTGTGTGTGAGTGGGGAGTGATGGTGCAGTGGTTAGCGCACTGTGTGTGTGTGTGGGGAGTGATGGTGGTGGTGGTGTTGTAAACATCGCTAGAACTGGGAGAGAGACAGGCGGTCGGGCGTGGTGGTGCTGGCCACCCACTCCCTCTGTGTGTGTAGCCACAGTGCCGGTAGCCTTCATAGGTGCTATTGCTCAAAGCACTTGCCCCTACAACCAGAAAGAGTCTACCTGGGGTAGCTTTGTCTGTGTCTCTGTGACAACATTTGCCCCGACAACCAGCTAGAGGCTACCTGGGGTAGCTTTGTCTATGTATGTTTTGACAGCACTTGCCCCTACAGCCCTGCTAGAATGTATCTGGGTTAGCTTTGTTTGTGTCTGTGTGACAGCACTTGCCCCTACAGCCCTGCGAGAGGCTACCTAAGGTAGTTTGTCTGTGTTTGTGTAACAGCACTTGCCCCTATAGCCATGCTAGAGGCTACCTGGGGTAGCTTTGTCTGTGTTTGTGTAACAGCACTTGCCCCTACAGCATTGCTAGAGGGTACCTGGGGTAGCATTGTCTGTGTCTGTGTATGAGAGCACTTGCCCCTACAGCCCCGCTAGAGGCTACCTGGGGTAGCTTTGTCTATGTATGTTTTGACAGCACTTGCCCCGACAGCCCTGCTAGAATTTATCTGGGTTAGCTTTGTTTGTATCTGTGTGAGAGCACTTGCCCCTACAGCCCCGCTAGAGGCTACCTGGGGTACCTTTGTCAGTGTCTGTGGAACAGCACTTGCCCCTACAACCAGCTACAGGCTACGTGGGGTAGCTTTGTCTGGATGAATGGGTGGGTGGGTGAGTGGGTGAGTTGGTGAGTGAGATTCTAGTTTTTTACCACAAGAGGGCAGCATTGAGTCGCGAAAAAATTTGTTTGGGGGGAGTGGTGGTGCAGTGGTTAGCGCACGTTGAGTGTGTGTGGGGAGTGGTGGTGCAGTGGTTAGCGCACTGTGTGTGAGTGGGGAGTGGTGGTGCAGTGGTTAGCGCACTGTGTCTGAGTGGAGAGTGCTGGTGCAGTGGTTAGCGCACTGTGTGTGTGTGTGTGGGGAGTGATGGTGGTGGTGTTGTAAACATCGCTAGAACTGGGAGAGAGACAAAGGCGGTCGGGCGTGGTGGTGCTGGCCACCCACTCCCTCTGTGTGTGTAGCCACATTGCCGGTAGCCTTCATAGGTGCTATTGCTCAAAGCACTTGCCCCTACAACCAGAAAGAGTCTACCTGGGGTAGCTTTGTCTGTGTCTCTGTGACAACATTTGCCCCGACAACCAGCTAGAGGCTACCTGGGGTAGCTTTGTCTATGTATGTTTTGACAGCACTTGCCCCTACAGCACTGCTAGAATTTATCTGGGTTAGCTTTTTTGTATCTGTGTGGCAGCAATTGCCCCTACAACCCTGCGAGAGGCTACCCAAGGTAGTTTTGTTTGTGTTTGTGTAACAGCACTTGCCCCTTTTAGCCCTCATAGAGGCTACCTGGGGTAGCTTTGTCTGTGTTTGTGTAACAGCACTTGCCCCTACAGCATTGCTAGAGGGTACCTGGGGTAGCTTTGTCTGTGTCTGTGTATGAGAGCACTTGCCCCTACAGCCCCGCTAGAGGCTACCTGGGGTAGCTTTGTCTATGTATGTTTTGACAGCACTTGCCCCGACAGCCCTGCTAGAATTTATCTGGGTTAGCTTTGTTTGTATCTGTGTGAGAGCACTTGCCCCTACAGCCCCGCTAGAGGCTACCTGGGGTACCTTTGTCTGTGTCTATGTAACAGCACTTGCCCCTACAGCCCTGCCAAAGGCTACCTGGGGTAGCTTTGTCAGTGTCTGTGGAACAGCACTTGCCCCTACAACCAGCTAGAGGCTACGTGGGGTAGCTTTGTCTGGATGAATGGGTGGGTGGGTGAGTGGGTGAGTTGGTGAGTGAGATTCTAGTTTTGTACCACAAGAGGGCAGCAGTGAGTCGCGAAATAATTTGTGTGGGAGGAGCGGTGGTGCAGTGGTTAGCGCACGTTGAGTGTGTGTGCGGAGTGGTGGTGCAGTGGTTAGCGCACTGTGTGTGAGTGGGGAGTGGTGGTGCAGTGGTTAGCGCACTGTGTGTGAGTGGGGAGTGGTGGTGCAGTGGTTAGCGCACTGTGTGTGTGTGGGGAGTGGTGGTGCAGTGGTTAGCGCACTGTGTGTGAGTGGGGAGTGGTGGTGCAGTGGTTAGCGCACTGTATGTGAGTGGGGAGTGGTGGAGCAGTGGTTAGAGTGGGGAGTGGTGGTGCAGTGGTTAGCGCACTGTGTGTGTGAGTGGGGAATGATGGTGCAGTGGTTAGCGCACTGTGTGTGTGTGTGTGGGGAGTGATGGTGGTGGTGGTGTTGTAAACATCGCTAGAACTGGGAGAGAGACAAAGGCGGTCGGGCGTGGTGGTGGTGGCCACCCACTCCCTCTGTGTGTGTAGCCACTGTGACGGTAGCCTTCATAGGTGCTATTGCTCAAAGCACTTGCCCCTACAACCAGAAAGATTCTACCTGGAGTAGCTTTGTCTGTGTCTCTGTGACAACATTTGCCCCGACAACCAGCTAGAGGCTACCTGGGGTAGCTTTGTCTATGTATGTTTTGACAGCACTTGCCCCTACAGCACTGCTAGAATTTATCTGGGTTAGCTTTTTTGTATCTGTGTGGCAGCAATTGCCCCTACAGCCCTGCGAGAGGCTACCTAAGGTAGCTTTGTCTGTGTTTGTGTAACAGCACTTGCCCCTATAGCCCTGCTAGAGGCTGCTTGGTGTAGCTTTGTCTGTGTTTGTGTAACAGCACTTGCCCCTACAGCATTGCTAGAGGGTACCTAGGGTAGATTTGTCTGTGTCTGTGTATGAGAGCACTTGCCCCTACAGCACCGCTAGAGGCTACCTGGGGTAGCTTTGTCTATGTATGTTTTGACAGCACTTGCCCCGACAGCCCTGCTAGAATTTATCTGGGTTAGCTTTGTTTGTATCTGTGTGAGAGCACTTGCCCCTACAGCCCCGCTAGAGGCTACCTGGGGTACCTTTGTCTGTGTCTATGTAACAGCACTTGCCCCTACAGCCCTGCCAAAGGCTACCTGGGGTAGCTTTGTCAGTGTCTGTGGAACAGCACTTGCCCCTACAACCAGCTAGAGGCTACGTGGGGTAGCTTTGTCTGGATGAATGGGTGGGTGGGTGAGTGGGTGAGTTGGTGAGTGAGATTCTAGTTTTGTACCACAAGAGGGCAGCAGTGAGTCACGAAATAATTTGTGTGGGAGGAGCGGTGGTGCAGTGGTTAGCGCACGTTGAGTGTGTGTGCGGAGTGGTGGTGCAGTGGTTAGCGCACTGTGTGTGAGTGGGGAGTGGTGGTGCAGTGGTTAGCGCAGTGTGTGAGTGGGGAGTGGTGGTGCAGTGGTTAGCACACTGTGTGTGTGTGGGGAGTGGTGGTGCAGTGGTTAGCGCACTGTGTGTGAGTGGGGAGTGGTAGTGCAGTGGTTAGCGCACTGTATGTGAGTGGGGAGTGGTGGAGCAGTGGTTAGGGCATTGTGTGTCTGAGTGGGGAGTGGTGGTGCAGTGGTTAGCGCACTGTGTGTGTGAGTGGGGAATGATGGTGCAGTGGTTAGCGCACTGTGTGTGTGTGTGGGGAGTGATGGTGGTGGTGGTGTTGTAAACATCGCTAGAACTGGGAGAGAGACAAAGGCGGTCGGGCGTGGTGGTGGTGGCCACCCACTCCCTCTGTGTGTGTAGCCACAGTGACGGTAGCCTTCATAGGTGCTATTGCTCAAAGCACTTGCCCCTACAACCAGAAAGATTCTACCTGGGGTAGCTTTGTCTGTGTCTCTGTGACAACATTTGCCCGGACAACCAGCTAGAGGCTACCTGGGGTAGCTTTGTCTATGTATGTTTTGACAGCACTTGCCCCTACAGCACTGCTAGAATTTATCTGGGTTAGCTTTTTTGTATCTGTGTGGCAGCAATTGCCCCTACAGCCCAGCGAGAGGCTACCTAAGGTAGCTTTGTCTGTGTTTGTGTAACAGCACTTGCCCCTATAGCCCTGCTAGAGGCTACCTGGTGTAGCTTTGTCTGTGTTTGTGTAACAGCACTTGCCCCTACAGCATTGCTAGAGGGTACCTAGGGTAGATTTGTCTGTGTATGAGAGCACTTGCCCCTACAGCACCGCTAGAGGCTACCTGGGGTAGCTTTGTCTATGTATGTTTTTACAGCACTTGCCCCGACAGCCCTGCTAGAATTTATCTGGGTTAGCTTTGTTTGTATCTGTGTGAGAGCACTTGCCCCTACAGCCCCGCTAGAGGCTACCTGGGATACCTTTGTATGTGTCTATGTAACAGCACTTGCCCATACAGCATTGCTAGAATTTATCTGGGTTAGCTTTGTTTGTATCTGTGTGAGAGCACTTGCCCCTACAGCCCCGCTAGAGGCTACCTGGGGTACCTTTGTATGTGTCTATGTAACAGCACTTGCCCATGCAGCATTGCTAGAGGGTACCTGGGGTAGATTTGTCTGTGTCTGTGTATGAGAGCACTTGCCCCTACAGCCCCGCTAGAGGCTACCTGGGGTACCTTTGTCTGTGTCTATGTAACAGCACTTGCCCCTACAGCCCTGCCCAAGGCTACCTGGTGTAGCTTTGTCAGTGTCTGTGGCACAGCACTTGCGCCTACAACCAGCTAGAGGCTACGTGGGGTAGCTTTGTCTGGATGAATGGGTGGGTGGGTGAGTGGGTGAGTTGGTGAGTGAGATTCTAGTTTTGTACCACAAGAGGGCAGCAGTGAGTCGCGAAATAATTTGTGTGGGAGGAGCGGTGGTGCAGTGGTTAGCGCACGTTGAGTGTGCGTGCGGAGTGGTGGTGCAGTGGTTAGCGCACTGTGTGTGAGTGGGGAGTGGTGGTGCAGTGTTTAGCGCACTGTGTGTGAGTGGGGAGTGGTGGTGCAGTGGTTAGCGCACTGTTTGTGTGAGTGGGGAGTGATGGTGCAGTGGTTAGCGCACTGTGTGTGTGTGTGGGGAGTGATGGTGGTGGTGGTGTTGTAAACATCGCTAGAACTGGGAGAGAGACAAAGGCGGTCGGGCGTGGTGGTGCTGGCCACCCACTCCCTCTGTGTGTGTAGCCACAGTGACGGTAGCCTTCATAGGTGCTATTGCTCAAAGCACTTGCCCCTACAACCAGAAAGATTCTACCTGGGGTAGCTTTGTCTGTGTCGCTGTGACAACATTTGCCCCGACAACCAGCTAGAGGCTACCTGGGGTAGCTTTGTCTATGTATGTTTTGACAGCACTTGCCCCTACAGCACTGCTAGAATTTATCTGGGTTAGCTTTTTTGTATCTGTGTGGCAGCAATTGCCCCTAAAGCCCTGCGAGAGGCTACCCAAGGTAGTTTTGTCTGTGTTTGTGTAACAGCACTTGCCCCTTTTAGCCCTCATAGAGGCTACCTGGGGTAGCTTTGTCTGTGTTTGTGTAACAGCACTTGCCCCTACAGCATTGCTAGAGGGTACCTGGGGTAGCTTTCTCTGTGTCTGTGTATGAGAGCACTTGCCCCTACAGCCCCGCTAGAGGCTACCTGGGGTAACTTTGTCTATGTATGTTTTGACAGCACTTGCCCCGTCAGCCCTGCTAGAATTTATCTGGGTTAGCTTTGTTTGTATCTGTGTGAGAGCACTTGCCCCTACAGCCCTGCGAGAGGCTACCTAAGGCAGCTTTTTCTGTGTTTGTGTAACAGCACTTGCCCCTACAGCCCTGTTAGAGGCTACCTGGGGTAGCTTTCTCTGTGTGTAACAGCACTAGCCTCTACTGCCGCGCTAGAGGCTACCTGGGGTAGCTTTGTCTGTGTCTATGTAAAAGCACTTGCCCCTACAGCCCTGCCAAAGGCTACCTGGGGTAGCTTTGTCAGTGTCTGTGGAACAGCACTTGCCCCCACAGCCAGCTAGAGGCTACCTGGGGTAGCTTTGTCTGGATGAGTGGGTGGGTGGTTGAGTGAGGGGGTGAGTTGGTGAGTGAGATTCTAGTTTTTACCACAAGAGGGCAGCATTGAGTCGCGACATAATTTGTGTGGGGGGAGTGGTGGTGCAGTGGTTAGCGCACGTTGAGTGTGTGTGGGGAGTGGTGGTGCAGTGGTTAGCGCACTGTGTGTGAGTGGGGAGTGATGGAGCAGTGGTTAGGGCAATGTGTGTGTGAGTGGGGAGTGATGGTGCAGTGGTTAGCGCACTGTGTGTGTGTGTGTGGGGAGTGATGGTGGTGGTGGTGTTGTAAACATCGCTAGAACTGGGAGAGAGACAAAGTCGGTCGGGCGTTGTGGTGCTGGCCACCCACTCCCTCTGTGTGTGTAGCCACAGTGCCAGTAGCCTTCATAGGTGCTATTGCTCAAAGCACTTGCCCCTACAACCAGAAAGAGTCTACCTGGGGTAGCTTTGTCTGAGTCTTTGTGACAACATTTGCCCCGACAACCAGCTAGAGGCTACCTGGTGTAGTTTTGTCTATGTATGTTTTGACAGCACTTGCCCCTACAGCCCTGCTAGAATTTATCTGGGTTAGTTTTTTTGTATCTGTGTGGCAGCAATTGCCCCTACAGCCCTGCGAGAGGCTACCTAAGGTAGCTTTGTCTGTGTTTGTGTAACAGCACTTGCCCCTAAAGCCCTGCTAGAGGCTACCTGGGGTAGCTTTGTCTGTGTTTGTGTAACAGCACTTGCCCCTACAGCATTGCTAGAGGGTACCTGGGGTAGCTTTGTCTGTGTCTGTGTATGAGAGCACTTGCCCCTACAGCCCCGCTAGAGGCTACCTGGGGTAGCTTTGTCTATGTATGTTTTGACAGCACTTGCCCCGACAGCCCTGCTAGAATTTATCTGGGTTAGCTTTGTTTGTATCTGTGTGAGAGCACTTGCCCCTACAGCCCCGCTAGAGGCTACCTGGGGTACCTTTGTCTGTGTCTATGTAACAGCACTTGCCCCTACAGCCCTGCCAAAGGCTACCTGGGGTAGCTTTGTCAGTGTCTGTGGAACAGCACTTGCCCCTACAACCAGCTAGAGGCTACGTGGGGTAGCTTTGTCTGGATGAATGGGTGGGTGGGTGAGTGGGAGAGTTTGTGAGTGAGATTCTAGTTTTTTACCACAAGAGGGCAGCATTGAGTCGCGAAATAATTTGTGTGGGGGAGTGGTGGTGCAGTGGTTAGCGCACGTTGAGTGTGTGTGGGGAGTGGTGGTGCAGTGGTTAGCGCACTGTGTGTGAGTGGGGAGTGGTGGTGCAGTGGTTAGCGCACTGTGTGTGAGTGGGGAGTGGTGGTGCAGTGGTTAGCGCACTCTGTGTGAGTGGGGAGTGGTGGAGCAGTGGTTAGGGCATTGTGTGTGTGAGTGGGGAGTGATGGTGCAGTGGTTAGCGCACTGTGTGTGTGTGGGGAGTGATGGTGGTGGTGGTGTTGTAAACATCACTAGAACTGGGAGAGAGACAAAGGCGGTCGGGCGTGGTGGTGCTGGCCACCCACTCCCTCTGTGTGTGTAGCCACAGTGACGGTAGCCTTCATAGGTGCTATTGCTCAAAGCACTTGCCCCTACAACCAGAAAGATTCTACCTGGGGTAGCTTTGTCTGTGTCGCTGTGACAACATTTGCCCCGACAACCAGCTAGAGGCTACCTGGGGTAGCTTTGTCTATGTATGTTTTGACAGCACTTGCCCCTACAGCACTGCTAGAATTTATCTGGGTTAGCTTTTTTGTATCTGTGTGGCAGCAATTGCCCCTACAGCCCTGCGAGAGGCTACCCAAGGTAGTTTTGTCTGTGTTTGTGTAACAGCACTTGCCCCTTTTAGCCCTCATAGAGGCTACCTGGGGTAGCTTTGTCTGTGTTTGTGTAACAGCACTTGCCCCTACAGCATTGCTAGAGGGTACCTGGGGTAGCTTTGTCTGTGTCTGTGTATGAGAGCACTTGCCCCTACAGCCCCGCTAGAGGCTACCTGGGGTAGCTTTGTCTATGTATGTTTTGACAGCACTTGCCCCGACAGCCCTGCTAGAATTTATCTGGGTTAGCTTTGTTTGTATCTGTGTGAGAGCACTTGCCCCTACAGCCCCGCTAGAGGCTACCTGGGGTACCTTTGTCTGTGTCTATGTAACAGCACTTGCCCCTACAGCCCTGCCAAAGGCTACCTGGGGTAGCTTTGTCAGTGTCTGTGGAACAGCACTTGCCCCTACAACCAGCTAGAGGCTACGTGGGGTAGCTTTGTCTGGATGAATGGGTGGGTGGGTGAGTGGGTGAGTTGGTGAGTGAGATTCTAGTTTTGTACCACAAGAGGGCAGCAGTGAGTCGCGAAATAATTTGTGTGGGAGGAGCGGTGGTGCAGTGGTTAGCGCACGTTGAGTGTGTGTGCGGAGTGGTGGTGCAGTGGTTAGCGCACTGTGTGTGAGTGGGGAGTGGTGGTGCAGTGGTTAGCGCACTGTGTGTGAGTGGGGAGTGGTGGTGCAGTGGTTAGCGCACTGTGTGTGTGTGGGGAGTGGTGGTGCAGTGGTTAGCGCACTGTGTGTGAGTGGGGAGTGGTGGTGCAGTGGTTAGCGCACTGTATGTGAGTGGGGAGTGGTGGAGCAGTGGTTAGGGCATTGTGTGTCTGAGTGGGGAGTGGTGGTGCAGTGGTTAGCGCACTGTGTGTGTGAGTGGGGAATGATGGTGCAGTGGTTAGCGCACTGTGTGTGTGTGTGTGGGGAGTGATGGTGGTGGTGGTGTTGTAAACATCGCTAGAACTGGGAGAGAGACAAAGGCGGTCGGGCGTGGTGGTGGTGGCCACCCACTCCCTCTGTGTGTGTAGCCACTGTGACGGTAGCCTTCATAGGTGCTATTGCTCAAAGCACTTGTCCCTACAACCAGAAAGATTCTACCTGGGGTAGCTTTGTCTGTGTCTCTGTGACAACATTTGCCCCGACAACCAGCTAGAGGCTACCTGGGGTAGCTTTGTCTATGTATGTTTTGACAGCACTTGCCCCTACAGCACTGCTAGAATTTATCTGGGTTAGCTTTTTTGTATCTGTGTGGCAGCAATTGCCCCTACAGCCCTGCGAGAGGCTACCTAAGGTAGCTTTATCTGTGTTTGTGTAACAGCACTTGCCCCTATAGCCCTGCTAGAGGCTACCTGGTGTAGCTTTGTCTGTGTTTGTGTAACAGCACTTGCCCCTACAGCATTGCTAGAGGGTACCTAGGGTAGATTTGTCTGTGTCTGTGTATGAGAGCACTTGCCCCTACAGCACCGCTAGAGGCTACCTGGGGTAGCTTTGTCTATGTATGTTTTGACAGCACTTGCCCCGACAGCCCTGCTAGAATTTATCTGGGTTAGCTTTGTTTGTATCTGTGTGAGAGCACTTGCCCCTACAGCCCCGCTAGAGGCTACCTGGGGTACCTTTGTCTGTGTCTATGTAACAGCACTTGCCCCTACAGCCCTGCCAAAGGCTACCTGGGGTAGCTTTGTCAGTGTCTGTGGAACAGCACTTGCCCCTACAACCAGCTAGAGGCTACGTGGGGTAGCTTTGTCTGGATGAATGGGTGGGTGGGTGAGTGGGTGAGTTGGTGAGTGAGATTCTAGTTTTGTACCACAAGAGGGCAGCAGTGAGTCGCGAAATAATTTGTGTGGGAGGAGCGGTGGTGCAGTGGTTAGCGCACGTTGAGTGTGTGTGCGGAGTGGTGGTGCAGTGGTTAGCGCACTGTGTGTGAGTGGGGAGTGGTGGTGCAGTGGTTAGCGCAGTGTGTGAGTGGGGAGTGGTGGTGCAGTGGTTAGCACACTGTGTGTGTGTGGGGAGTGGTGGTGCAGTGGTTAGCGCACTGTGTGTGAGTGGGGAGTGGTGGTGCAGTGGTTAGCGCACTGTATGTGAGTGGGGAGTGGTGGAGCAGTGGTTAGGGCATTGTGTGTCTGAGTGGGGAGTGGTGGTGCAGTGGTTAGCGCACTGTGTGTGTGAGTGGGGAATGATGGTGCAGTGGTTAGCGCACTGTGTGTGTGTGTGTGGGGAGTGATGGTGGTGGTGGTGTTGTAAACATCGCTAGAACTGGGAGAGAGACAAAGGCGGTCGGGCGTGGTGGTGGTGGCCACCCACTCCCTCTGTGTGTGTAGCCACAGTGACGGTAGCCTTCATAGGTGCTATTGCTCAAAGCACTTGCCCCTACAACCAGAAAGATTCTACCTGGGGTAGCTTTGTCTGTGTCGCTGTGACAACATTTGCCCCGACAACCAGCTAGAGGCTACCTGGGGTAGCTTTGTCTATGTATGTTTTGACAGCACTTGCCCCTACAGCACTGCTAGAATTTATCTGGGTTAGCTTTTTTGTATCTGTGTGGCAGCAATTGCCCCTACAGCCCTGCGAGAGGCTACCCAAGGTAGTTTTGTCTGTGTTTGTGTAACAGCACTTGCCCCTTTTAGCCCTCATAGAGGCTACCTGGGGTAGCTTTGTCTGTGTTTGTGTAACAGCACTTGCCCCTACAGCATTGCTAGAGGGTACCTGGGGTAGCTTTGTCTGTGTCTGTGTATGAGAGCACTTGCCCCTACAGCCCCGCTAGAGGCTACCTGGGGTAGCTTTGTCTATGTATGTTTTGACAGCACTTGCCCCGACAGCCCTGCTAGAATTTATCTGGGTTAGCTTTGTTTGTATCTGTGTGAGAGCACTTGCCCCTACAGCCCCGCTAGAGGCTACCTGGGGTACCTTTGTCTGTGTCTATGTAACAGCACTTGCCCCTACAGCCCTGCCAAAGGCTACCTGGGGTAGCTTTGTCAGTGTCTGTGGAACAGCACTTGCCCCTACAACCAGCTAGAGGCTACGTGGGGTAGTTTTGTCTGGATGAATGGGTGGGTGGGTGAGTGGGTGAGTTGGTGAGTGAGATTCTAGTTTTGTACCACAAGAGGGCAGCAGTGAGTCGCGAAATAATTTGTGTGGGAGGAGCGGTGGTGCAGTGGTTAGCGCACGTTGAGTGTGTGTGCGGAGTGGTGGTGCAGTGGTTAGCGCACTGTGTGTGAGTGGGGAGTGGTGGTGCAGTGGTTAGCGCACTGTGTGTGAGTGGGGAGTGGTGGTGCAGTGGTTAGCGCACTGTGTGTGTGTGGGGAGTGGTGGTGCAGTGGTTAGCGCACTGTGTGTGAGTGGGGAGTGGTGGTGCAGTGGTTAGCGCACTGTATGTGAGTGGGGAGTGGTGGAGCAGTGGTTAGGGCATTGTGTGTCTGAGTGGGGAGTGGTGGTGCAGTGGTTAGCGCACTGTGTGTGTGAGTGGGGAATGATGGTGCAGTGGTTAGCGCACTGTGTGTGTGTGTGTGGGGAGTGATGGTGGTGGTGGTGTTGTAAACATCGCTAGAACTGGGAGAGAGACAAATGCGGTCGGGCGTGGTGGTGGTGGCCACCCACTCCCTCTGTGTGTGTAGCCACTGTGACGGTAGCCTTCATAGGTGCTATTGCTCAAAGCACTTGTCCCTACAGCCAGAAAGATTCTACCTGGGGTAGCTTTGTCTGTGTCTCTGTGACAACATTTGCCCCGACAACCAGCTAGAGGCTACCTGGGGTAGCTTTGTCTATGTATGTTTTGACAGCACTTGCCCCTACAGCACTGCTAGAATTTATCTGGGTTAGCTTTTTTGTATCTGTGTGGCAGCAATTGCCCCTACAGCCGTGCGAGAGGCTACCTAAGGTAGCTTTGTCTGTGTTTGTGTAACAGCACTTGCCCCTATAGCCCTGCTAGAGGCTACCTGGTGTAGCTTTGTCTGTGTTTGTGTAACAGCACTTGCCCCTACAGCATTGCTAGAGGGTACCTAGGGTAGATTTGTCTGTGTCTGTGTATGAGAGCACTTGCCCCTACAGCACCGCTAGAGGCTACCTGGGGTAGCTTTGTCTATGTATGTTTTGACAGCACTTGCCCCGACAGCCCTGCTAGAATTTATCTGGGTTAGCTTTGTTTGTATCTGTGTGAGAGCACTTGCCCCTACAGCCCCGCTAGAGGCTACCTGGGGTACCTTTGTCTGTGTCTATGTAACAGCACTTGCCCCTACAGCCCTGCCAAAGGCTACCTGGGGTAGCTTTGTCAGTGTCTGTGGAACAGCACTTGCCCCTACAACCAGCTAGAGGCTACGTGGGGTAGCTTTGTCTGGATGAATGGGTGGGTGGGTGAGTGGGTGAGTTGGTGAGTGAGATTCTAGTTTTGTACCACAAGAGGGCAGCAGTGAGTCGCGAAATAATTTGTGTGGGAGGAGCGGTGGTGCAGTGGTTAGCGCACGTTGAGTGTGTGTGCGGAGTGGTGGTGCAGTGGTTAGCGCACTGTGTGTGAGTGGGGAGTGGTGGTGCAGTGGTTAGCGCAGTGTGTGAGTGGGGAGTGGTGGTGCAGTGGTTAGCACACTGTGTGTGTGTGGGGAGTGGTGGTGCAGTGGTTAG
Source organism: Petromyzon marinus (assembly GCF_048934315.1). Classification (NCBI taxonomy): domain Eukaryota; kingdom Metazoa; phylum Chordata; class Hyperoartia; order Petromyzontiformes; family Petromyzontidae; genus Petromyzon; species Petromyzon marinus. The sequence goes on along the minus strand of NW_027423051.1, from coordinate 12,683 downwards.
CGCACTGTGTGTGAGTGGGGAGTGGTGGTGCAGTGGTTAGCGCACTGTATGTGAGTGGGGAGTGGTGGAGCAGTGGTTAGGGCATTGTGTGTCTGAGTGGGGAGTGGTGGTGCAGTGGTTAGCGCACTGTGTGTGTGAGTGGGGAATGATGGTGCAGTGGTTAGCGCACTGTGTGTGTGTGTGTGGGGAGTGATGGTGGTGGTGGTGTTGTAAACATCGCTAGAACTGGGAGAGAGACAAAGGCGGTCGGGCGTGGTGGTGGTGGCCACCCACTCCCTCTGTGTGTGTAGCCACAGTGACGGTAGCCTTCATAGGTGCTATTGCTCAAAGCACTTGCCCCTACAACCAGAAAGATTCTACCTGGGGTAGCTTTGTCTGTGTCGCTGTGACAACATTTGCCCCGACAACCAGCTAGAGGCTACCTGGGGTAGCTTTGTCTATGTATGTTTTGACAGCACTTGCCCCTACAGCACTGCTAGAATTTATCTGGGTTAGCTTTTTTGTATCTGTGTGGCAGCAATTGCCCCTACAGCCCTGCGAGAGGCTACCCAAGGTAGTTTTGTCTGTGTTTGTGTAACAGCACTTGCCCCTTTTAGCCCTCATAGAGGCTACCTGGGGTAGCTTTGTCTGTGTTTGTGTAACAGCACTTGCCCCTACAGCATTGCTAGAGGGTACCTGGGGTAGCTTTGTCTGTGTCTGTGTATGAGAGCACTTGCCCCTACAGCCCCGCTAGAGGCTACCTGGGGTAGCTTTGTCTATGTATGTTTTGACAGCACTTGCCCCGACAGCCCTGCTAGAATTTATCTGGGTTAGCTTTGTTTGTATCTGTGTGAGAGCACTTGCCCCTACAGCCCCGCTAGAGGCTACCTGGGGTACCTTTGTCTGTGTCTATGTAACAGCACTTGCCCCTACAGCCCTGCCAAAGGCTACCTGGGGTAGCTTTGTCAGTGTCTGTGGAACAGCACTTGCCCCTACAACCAGCTAGAGGCTACGTGGGGTAGTTTTGTCTGGATGAATGGGTGGGTGGGTGAGTGGGTGAGTTGGTGAGTGAGATTCTAGTTTTGTACCACAAGAGGGCAGCAGTGAGTCGCGAAATAATTTGTGTGGGAGGAGCGGTGGTGCAGTGGTTAGCGCACGTTGAGTGTGTGTGCGGAGTGGTGGTGCAGTGGTTAGCGCACTGTGTGTGAGTGGGGAGTGGTGGTGCAGTGGTTAGCGCACTGTGTGTGAGTGGGGAGTGGTGGTGCAGTGGTTAGCGCACTGTGTGTGTGTGGGGAGTGGTGGTGCAGTGGTTAGCGCACTGTGTGTGAGTGGGGAGTGGTGGTGCAGTGGTTAGCGCACTGTATGTGAGTGGGGAGTGGTGGAGCAGTGGTTAGGGCATTGTGTGTCTGAGTGGGGAGTGGTGGTGCAGTGGTTAGCGCACTGTGTGTGTGAGTGGGGAATGATGGTGCAGTGGTTAGCGCACTGTGTGTGTGTGTGTGGGGAGTGATGGTGGTGGTGGTGTTGTAAACATCGCTAGAACTGGGAGAGAGACAAATGCGGTCGGGCGTGGTGGTGGTGGCCACCCACTCCCTCTGTGTGTGTAGCCACTGTGACGGTAGCCTTCATAGGTGCTATTGCTCAAAGCACTTGTCCCTACAGCCAGAAAGATTCTACCTGGGGTAGCTTTGTCTGTGTCTCTGTGACAACATTTGCCCCGACAACCAGCTAGAGGCTACCTGGGGTAGCTTTGTCTATGTATGTTTTGACAGCACTTGCCCCTACAGCACTGCTAGAATTTATCTGGGTTAGCTTTTTTGTATCTGTGTGGCAGCAATTGCCCCTACAGCCGTGCGAGAGGCTACCTAAGGTAGCTTTGTCTGTGTTTGTGTAACAGCACTTGCCCCTATAGCCCTGCTAGAGGCTACCTGGTGTAGCTTTGTCTGTGTTTGTGTAACAGCACTTGCCCCTACAGCATTGCTAGAGGGTACCTAGGGTAGATTTGTCTGTGTCTGTGTATGAGAGCACTTGCCCCTACAGCACCGCTAGAGGCTACCTGGGGTAGCTTTGTCTATGTATGTTTTGACAGCACTTGCCCCGACAGCCCTGCTAGAATTTATCTGGGTTAGCTTTGTTTGTATCTGTGTGAGAGCACTTGCCCCTACAGCCCCGCTAGAGGCTACCTGGGGTACCTTTGTCTGTGTCTATGTAACAGCACTTGCCTCTACAGCCCTGCCAAAGGCTACCTGGGGTAGCTTTGTCAGTGTCTGTGGAACAGCACTTGCCCCTACAACCAGCTAGAGGCTACGTGGGGTAGCTTTGTCTGGATGAATGGGTGGGTGGGTGAGTGGGAGAGTTGGTGAGTGAGATTCTAGTTTTTTACCACAAGAGGGCAGCATTGAGTCGCGAAATAATTTGTGTGGGGGAGTGGTGGTGCAGTGGTTAGCGCACGTTGAGTGTGTGTGGGGAGTGGTGGTGCAGTGGTTAGCGCACTGTGTGTGAGTGGGGAGTGGTGGTGCAGTGGTTAGCGCACTGTGTGTGAGTGGGGAGTGGTGGTGCAGTGGTTATCGCACTCTGTGTGAGTGGGGAGTGGTGGAGCAGTGGTTAGGGCATTGTGTGTCTGAGTGGGGAGTGGTGGTGCAGTGGTTAGCGCACTGTGTGTGTGAGTGGGGAGTGATGGTGCAGTGGTTAGCGCACTGTGTGTGTGTGTGGGGAGTGATGGTGGTGATGGTGTTGTAAACATCACTAGAACTGGGAGAGAGACAAAGGCGGTCGGGCGTGGTGGTGCTGGCCACCCACTCCCTCTGTGTGTGTACCCACAGTGCCGGTAGCCTTCATAGGTGCTATTGGTCAAAGCACTTGCCCCTACAACCAGAAAGAGTCTACCATGGGGTAGCTTTGTCTGTGTCGCTGTGACAACATTTGCCCCGACAACCAGCTAGAGGCTACCTGGGGTAGCTTTGTCTATGTATGTTTTGACAGCACTTGCCCCTACAGCCCTTATAGAATTTATCTGGGTTAGCTTTATTGTATCTGTGTGGCAGCAATTGCCCCTACACCCCTGCGAGAGGCTACCTAAGGTAGCTTTGTCTGTGTTTGTGTAACAGCACTTGCCCCTATAGCCCTGCTAGAGGCTACCTGGGGTAGCTTTGTCTGTGTTTTTGTAACAGCACTTGCCCCTACAGCATTGCTAGAGGGTACCTGGGGTAGCTTTCTCTGTGTCTGTGTATGAGAGCACTTGCCCCTACAGCCCCGCTAGAGGCTATCTGGGGTAGCTTTGTCTATGCATGTTTTGACAGCACTTGCCCCGACAGCCCTGCTAGAGGCTACCTGGGGTAGCTTTGTCTGTGTCTGTGTGTGCGTATGAGAGCACTTGCCCCTACAGCCCTGCTAAAGGCTGCCTAGAATAGCTTGTCTGTGTCTTTGTAGCAGCACTTGCCCCTAAAACCTGCTAGAGGCTACCTGGGGTAGCTTTGTCTGTGTGTAACAGCACTTGCCCCTACAGCCCCGCTAGAGGCTCCCTGGGGTACCTTTGTCTGTGTCTATGTAACAGCACTTGCCCCTACAGCCCTGCCAAAGGCAAACTGGGGTAGCTTTGTCAGTGTCTGTGGAACAGCACCTGCCCCTATTACCAGCTAGAGGCTACGTGGGGTAGCTTTGTCTGGATGAATGGGTGGGTGGGTGAGTGGGTGAGTTGGTGAGTGAGATTCTAGTTTTTTTCCAGAAGAGGGCAGCATTGAGTCGCGAAATAATTTGTGGGGGGGAGTGGTGGTGCAGTGGTTAGCACACGTTGAGTGTGTGTGGGGAGTGGTGGTGCAGTGGTTAGCGCACTGTGTGTGAGTGGGGAGTGGTGGTGCAGTGGTTAGCGCACTGTGTGTGAGTGGGGATTGGTGGTGCAGTGGTTAGCGCACTCTGTGTGAGTGGGGAGTGGTGGAGCAGTGGTTAGGGCATTGTGTGTCTGAGTGGGGAGTGGTGGTGCAGTGGTTAGCGCACTGTGTGTGTGAGTAGGGAGTGATGGTGCAGTGGTTAGCGCACTGTGTGTGTGTGTGGGGAGTGATGGTGGTGGTGGTGTTGTAAACATCGCTAGAACAGGGAAAGAGACAAAGGCGGTCGGGCGTGGTGGTGCTAGCCACCCACTCCCTCTGTGTGTGTAGCCACAGTGCCGGTAGCCTTCATAGGCGCTATTGTTCACAGCACTTGCCCCTACAGTCCTGCTAAAGGCTACCTGGGCGTAACTTTGTCTGTGTGACAGCACTTGCCCCTACAACCAGAAAGAGTCTACCTGGGGTAGCTTTGTCTGTGTTTGTGTAACAGCACTTGCCCCTACAGCATTGCTAGAGGGTACCTGGGGTAGCTTTGTCTGTGTCTGTGTATTAGAGCACTTGCCCCTACAGCCCCGCTAGAGGCTACCTGGGGTAGCTTTTTCTATGTATGTTTTGACAGCACTTGCCCCGACAGCCCTGCTAGAATTTATCTGGGTTAGCTTTGTTTGTATCTCTGTGAGAGCACTTGCCCCTACAGCCCTGCGAGAGGCTACCTAAGGTAGCTTTGTCTGTGTTTGTGTAACAGCACTTGCCCCTACAGCCCTGCTACAGGCTACCTGCGGTAGCTTTGTCTGTGTTTGTGTAACAGCACTTGCCCCTACAGCCCTGCTAGAGGCTACCTGGGGTAGCTTTCTCTGAGTGTAACAGCACTAGCCTCTACAGCCGCGCTAGAGGCTACCTGGGGTAGCTTTGTCTGTGTCTATGTAAAAGCATTTGCCCCTACAGCCCTGCCAAAGGCTACCTGGGGTAGCTTTGTCAGTGTCTGTGGAGCAGCACTTGCCCCCACAGCCAGCTAGAGGCTACCTGGGGTAGCTTTGTCTGCGTTTGTGTAACAGCACTTGCCCCTACAGCATTGCTAGAGGGTACCTGGGGTAGCTTTGTCTGTGTATGAGAGCACTTGCCCCTACAGCCCCGCTAGAGGCTACCTGGGGTAGCTTTGTCTATGTATGTTTTGAAAGCACTTGCCCCGACAGCTCTGCTAGAATTTATCTGGGTGAGCTTTGTTTGTATCTGTGTGAGAGCACTTGCCCCTACAGCCCCGCGACAGGCTACCTAAGGTAGCTTTGTCTGTGTTTGTGTAACAGCACTTGCCCCTACAGCCCTGCTAGAGGCTACCTGGGGTAGCTTTGTCTGTGTTTGTGTAACAGCACTTGCCCCTACAGCCCTGCTAGAGGCTACCTGGGGTAGCTTTGTCTGTGTCTATGTAAAAGCACTTGCCCCTACCGCCCTGCCAAAGGCTACCTGGGGTAGCTTTGTCAGTGTCTGTGGAACAGCACTTGCCCCCACAGCCAGCTAGAGGCTACCTGGGGTAGCTTTGTCTGGATGAGTGGGTGGGTGTTTAAGTGACGGGGTGAGTTGGTGAGTGAGATTCTAGTTTTTACCACAAGAGGGCAGCATTGAGTCGCGAAATAATTTGTGTGGGGGGAGTGGTGGTGCAGTGGTAAGCGCACGTTGAGTGTGTGTGGGGAGTGGTGGTGCAGTGGTTAGCGCACTGTGTGTGAGTGGGGAGTGGTGGTGCAGTGGTTAGCGCAATGTGTGTGTGTGTGTGTGGGGAGTGATGGTGGTGGTGTTGTAAACATCGATAGAACTGGGAGAGAGACAAAGGCGGTCGGGCGTGGTGGTGCTGGCCACCCACTCCCTCTGTGTGTGTAGCCACAGTGCCGGTAGCCTTCATAGGTGCTATTGCTCAAAGCACTTGCCCCTACAACCAGAAAGAGTCTACCTGGGGTAGCTTTGTCTGTGTCTCTGTGACAACATTTGCCCCGACAACCAGCTAGAGGCTACCTGGGGTAGCTTTGTCTATGTATGTTTTGACAGCACTTGCCCCTACAGCCCTGCTAGAGGCTACCTGGGGTAGCTTTGTCAGTGTCTGTGGAACAGCACTTGCTCCCACAGCCAGCTAGAGACTACCTGGGGTAGCTTCATCTGGATGAGTGGGTGGGTGGTTGAGTGAGGGGGTGAGTTGGTGAGTGAGATTCTTATTTTTACCACAAGAGGGCAGCATTGAGTCGTGAAATAATTTGTGTGGGGGGAGTGGTGGTGCAGTGGTTAGCGCACGTTGAGTGTGTGTGGGGAGTGGTGGTGCAGTGGTTAGCGCACTGTGTGTGAGTGGGGAGTGGTGGTGCAGTGGTTAGCGCACTGTGTGTGAGTGGGGAGTGGTGGTGCAGTGGTTAGCGCACTCTGTGTGAGTGGGGAGTGGTGGAGCAGTGGTTAGGGCATTGTGTGTCTGAGTGGGGAGTGGTGGTGCAGTGGTTAGCGCACTGTGTGTGTGAGTGGGGAGTGATGATACAGTGGTTAGCGCGCTGTGTGTGTGTGTGTGGGGAGTGATTGTGGTGTTGTAAACATCGCTAGAACTGGGAGAGAGTCAAAGGCGATCGGGCGTTGTGGTGCTGGCCACCCACTCCCTCTGTGTGTAGCCACAGTGCCGGTAGCCTTCATAGGTGCTATTGCTCAAAGCACTTGCCCCTACAACCAGAAAGAGTCTACCTGGGGTAGCTTTGTCTGTGTTTGTGTAACAGCACTTGCCCCTACAGCATTGCTAGAGGGTACCTGGGGTAGCTTTCTCTGTGTCTGTGTATGAGAGCACTTGCCCCTACAGCCCCGCTAGAGGCTACCTGGGGTAACTTTGTCTATGTATGTTTTGACAGCACTTGCCCCGTCAGCCCTGCTAGAATTTATCTGGGTTAGCTTTGTATGTATCTGTGTGAGAGCACTTGCCCCTACAGCCCTGCGAGAGGCTACCTAAGGTAGCTTTTTCTGTGTTTGTGTAACAGCACTTGCCCCTACAGCCCTGCTAGAGGCTACCTGGGGTAGCTTTCTCTGTGTGTAACAGCACTAGCCTCTACTGCCGCGCTATAGGCTACCTGGGGTAGCTTTGTCTGTGTCTAAGTAAAAGCACTTGCCCCTACAGCCCTGCCAAAGGCTACCTGGGGTAGCTTTGTCAGTGTCTGTGGAACAGCACTTGCCCCCACAGCCAGCTAGAGGCTACCTGGGGTAGCTTTGTCTGGATGAGTGGGTGGGTGGTTGAGTGAGGGGGTGAGTTGGTGAGTGAGAATCTAGTTTTTACCACAAGAGGGCAGCATTGAGTCGCGACATAATTTGTGTGGGGGGAGTGGTGGTGCAGTGGTTAGCGCACGTTGAGTGTGTGTGGGGAGTGGTGGTGCAGTGGTTAGCGCACTGTGTGTGAGTGGGGAGTGGTGGTGCAGTGGTTAGCGCACTGTGTGTGAGTGGGGAGTGGTGGAGCAGTGGTTAGGGCAATGTGTGTGTGAGTGGGGAGTGATGGTGCAGTGGTTAGCGCACTGTGTGTGTGTGTGTGTGGGGAGTGATAGTGGTGGTGGTGTTGTAAACATCGCTAGAACTGAGAGAGACAAAGTTGGTCGGGCGTTGTGGTGCTGGCCACCCACTCCCTCTGTGTGTGTAGCCACAGTGCCGGTAGCCTTCATAGGTGCTATTGCTCAAAGCACTTGCCCCTACAACCAGAAAGAGTCTACCTGGGGTAGCTTTGTCTGTGTCTCTGTGACAACATTTGCCCCGACAACCAGCTAGAGGCTACCTGGTGTAGCTTTGTCTATGTATGTTTTGACAGCACTTGCCCCTACAGCCCTGCTAGAATTTATCTGGGTTAGCTTTTTTGAATCTGTGTGGCAGCAATTGCCCCTACAGCCCTGCGAGAGGCTACCTAAGGTAGATTTGTCTGTGCTTGTGTAACAGCACTTGCCCCTAAAGCCCTGCTAGAGGCTACCTGGGGTAGCTTTGTCTGTGTTTGTGTAACAGCACTTGCCCCTACAGCATTGCTAGAGGGTACCTGGGGTAGCTTTGTCTGTGTCTGTGTATGAGAGCACTTGCCCCTACAGCCCCGCTAGAGGCTCCATGGGGTACCTTTGTCTGTGTCTATGTAACAGCACTTGCCCCTACAGCTCTGCCAAAGGCTACCTGGGGTAGCTTTGTCAGTGTCTGTGGAACAGCACTTGCCCCTACAACCAGCTAGAGGCTACGTGGGGTAGCTTTGTCTGGATGAATGGGTGGGTGAGTGGGTGAGTTTGTGAGTGAGATTCTAGTTTTTTTACCACAAGAGGGCAGCATTGAGTCACGAAAAAATTTGTGTGGGGGGAGTGGTGGTGCAGTGGTTAGCGCACGTTGAGTGTGTGTGGGGAGTGGTGGTGCAGTGGTTAGCGCACTGTGTGTGAGTGGGGAGTGGTGCTGCAGTGGTTGGCGCACTGTGTGTGAGTGGGGAGTGGTGGTGCAGTGGTTAGCGCACTCTGTGTGAGTGGGGAGTGGTGGAGCAGTGGTTAGGGCATTGTGTGTCTGAGTGGGGAGTGGTGGTGCAGTGGTTAACGCACAGTGTGTGTGAGTGGGGAGTGATGGTACAGTGGTTAGCGCACTGTGTGTGTGTGTGGGAGTGATGGTGGTGGTGTTGTAAACATCGCTAGAACTGGGAGAGAGACAAAGGCGGTCGGGCGTGGTGGTGCTGGCCATCCACTCCCTCTGTGTGTGTAGCCACAGTGCCGGTAGCCTTCATAGGCGATATTGCTCACAGCACTTGCCCCTACAACCAGAAAGAGTCTACCTGGGGAAGCTTTGTCTGTGTTTGTGTAACAGCACTTGCCCCTACAGCATTGCTAAAGGGTACCTGGGGTAGCTTTCTCTGTGTCTGTGTATGAGAGCACTTGCCCCTACAGCCCCGCTAGAGGCTACCTGGGGTAACTTTGTCTATGTATGTTTTGACAGCATTTGCCCCGTCAGCCCTGCTAGAATTTATCTGGGTTAGCTTTGTATGTATCTGTGTGAGAGCACTTGCCCCTACAGCCCTGCGAGAGGCTACCTAAGGTAGCTTTTTCTGTGTTTGTGTAACAGCACTTGCCCCTACAGCCCTGCTAGAGGCTACCCGGGGTAGCTTTCTCTGTGTGTAACAGCACTAGCCTCTACTGCCGCGCTAGAGGCTACCTGGGGTAGCTTTGTCTGTGTCTATGTAAAAGCCCTTGCCCCTACAGCCCTGCCAAAGGCTACCTGGGGTAGCTTTGTCAGTGTCTGTGGAACAGCACTTGCCCCCACAGCCAACTAGAGGCTACCTGGGGTAGCTTTTTCTGGATGAGTGGGTGGGTGGTTGAGTGAGGGGGTGAGTTGGTGAGTGAGATTCTAGTTTTTACCACAAGAGGGCAGCATTGAGTCGCGACATAATTTGTGTGGGGGGAGTGGTGGTGCAGTGGTTAGCGCACGTTGAGTGTGTGTGGGGAGTGGTGGTGCAGTGGTTAGCGCACTGTGTGTGAGTGGGGAGTGGTGGTGCAGTGGTTAGCGCACTGTGTGTGAGTGGGGAGTGGTGGAGCAGTGGGTGGGGAGTGGTGGTCCTGGGCGGTCCCGGGCGGTCCCGTGTCGTCCCGGGCGGTCCCGGACGGTCCCGGGCGGTCCCGGGCGGTCTCGGGCGGTCCCGGGCGTTCCAGGGCGGTCCCGGGCGGTCCCGGGCGGTCCCCGGGCGGCCCCCGGGCCGTCCCCCGGGCCGTCCCCCGGGCCGTCCCCCGGGCCGTCCCCCGGGCCGTCCCCCGGGCCGTCCCCCGGGCCGTCCCCCGGGCCGTCCCCCGGGCCGTCCCCCGGGCCGTCCCCCGGGCCGTCCCCCGGGCCGTCCCCCGGGCCGTCCCCCGGGCCGTCCCCCGGGCCGTCCCCCGGGCCGTCCCCCGGGCCGTCCCCCGGGCCGTCCCCCGGGCCGTCCCCCGGGCCGTCCCCCGGGCCGTCCCCCGGGCCGTCCCCCGGGCCGTCCCCCGGGCCGTCCCCCGGGCCGTCCCCCGGGCCGTCCCCCGGGCCGTCCCCCGGGCCGTCCCCCGGGCCGTCCCCCGGGCCGTCCCCCGGGCCGTCCCCCGGGCCGTCCCCCGGGCCGTCCCCCGGGCCGTCCCCCGGGCCGTCCCCCGGGCCGTCCCCCGGGCCGTCCCCCGGGCCGTCCCCCGGGCCGTCCCCCGGGCCGTCCCCCGGGCCGTCCCCCGGGCCGTCCCCCGGGCCGTCCCCCGGGCCGTCCCCCGGGCCGTCCCCCGGGCCGTCCCCCGGGCCGTCCCCCGGGCCGTCCCCCGGGCCGTCCCCCGGGCCGTCCCCCGGGCCGTCCCCCGGGCCGTCCCCCGGGCCGTCCCCCGGGCCGTCCCCCGGGCCGTCCCCCGGGCCGTCCCCCGGGCCGTCCCCCGGGCCGTCCCCCGGGCCGTCCCCCGGGCCGTCCCCCGGGCCGTCCCCCGGGCCGTCCCCCGGGCCGTCCCCCGGGCCGTCCCCCGGGCCGTCCCCCGGGCCGTCCCCCGGGCCGTCCCCCGGGCCGTCCCCCGGGCCGTCCCCCGGGCCGTCCCCCGGGCCGTCCCCCGGGCCGTCCCCCGGGCCGTCCCCCGGGCCGTCCCCCGGGCCGTCCCCCGGGCCGTCCCCCGGGCCGTCCCCCGGGCCGTCCCCCGGGCCGTCCCCCGGGCCGTCCCCCGGGCCGTCCCCCGGGCCGTCCCCCGGGCCGTCCCCCGGGCCGTCCCCCGGGCCGTCCCCCGGGCCGTCCCCCGGGCCGTCCCCCGGGCCGTCCCCCGGGCCGTCCCCCGGGCCGTCCCCCGGGCCGTCCCCCGGGCCGTCCCCCGGGCCGTCCCCCGGGCCGTCCCCCGGGCCGTCCCCCGGGCCGTCCCCCGGGCCGTCCCCCGGGCCGTCCCCCGGGCCGTCCCCCGGGCCGTCCCCCGGGCCGTCCCCCGGGCCGTCCCCCGGGCCGTCCCCCGGGCCGTCCCCCGGGCCGTCCCCCGGGCCGTCCCCCGGGCCGTCCCCCGGGCCGTCCCCCGGGCCGTCCCCCGGGCCGTCCCCCGGGCCGTCCCCCGGGCCGTCCCCCGGGCCGTCCCCCGGGCCGTCCCCCGGGCCGTCCCCCGGGCCGTCCCCCGGGCCGTCCCCCGGGCCGTCCCCCGGGCCGTCCCCCGGGCCGTCCCCGGGCCGTCCCCCGGGCCGTCCCCCGGGCCGTCCCCCGGGCCGTCCCCCGGGCCGTCCCCCGGGCCGTCCCCCGGGCCGTCCCCCGGGCCGTCACCCGGGCCGTCACCCGGGCCGTCACCCGGGCCGTCCCCCGGGCCGTCACCCGGGCCGTCACCCGGGCCGTCACCCGGGCCGTCACCCGGGCCGTCACCCGGGCCGTCACCCGGGCCGTCACCCGGGCCGTCACCCGGGCCGTCACCCGGGCCGTCACCCGGGCCGTCACCCGGGCCGTCACCCGGGCCGTCACCCGGGCCGTCACCCGGGCCGTCACCCGGGCCGTCACCCGGGCCGTCACCCGGGCCGTCACCCGGGCCGTCACCCGGGCCGTCACCCGGGCCGTCACCCGGGCCGTCACCCGGGCCGTCACCCGGGCCGTCACCCGGGCCGTCACCCGGGCCGTCACCCGGGCCGTCACCCGGGCCGTCACCCGGGCCGTCACCCGGGCCGTCACCCGGGCCGTCACCCGGGCCGTCACCCGGGCCGTCACCCGGGCCGTCACCCGGGCCGTCACCCGGGCCGTCACCCGGGCCGTCACCCGGGCCGTCACCCGGGCCGTCACCCGGGCCGTCACCCGGGCCGTCACCCGGGCCGTCACCCGGGCCGTCACCCGGGCCGTCACCCGGGCCGTCACCCGGGCCGTCACCCGGGCCGTCACCCGGGCCGTCACCCGGGCCGTCACCCGGGCCGTCACCCGGGCCGTCACCCGGGCCGTCACCCGGGCCGTCACCCGGGCCGTCACCCGGGCCGTCACCCGGGCCGTCACCCGGGCCGTCACCCGGGCCGTCACCCGGGCCGTCACCCGGGCCGTCACCCGGGCCGTCACCCGGGCCGTCACCCGGGCCGTCACCCGGGCCGTCACCCGGGCCGTCACCCGGGCCGTCACCCGGGCCGTCACCCGGGCCGTCACCCGGGCCGTCACCCGGGCCGTCACCCGGGCCGTCACCCGGGCCGTCACCCGGGCCGTCACCCGGGCCGTCACCCGGGCCGTCACCCGGGCCGTCACCCGGGCCGTCACCCGGGCCGTCACCCGGGCCGTCACCCGGGCCGTCACCCGGGCCGTCACCCGGGCCGTCACCCGGGCCGTCACCCGGGCCGTCACCCGGGCCGTCACCCGGGCCGTCACCCGGGCCGTCACCCGGGCCGTCACCCGGGCCGTCACCCGGGCCGTCACCCGGGCCGTCACCCGGGCCGTCACCCGGGCCGTCACCCGGGCCGTCACCCGGGCCGTCACCCGGGCCGTCACCCGGGCCGTCACCCGGCCGTCACCCGGGCCGTCACCCGGGCCGTCACCCGGGCCGTCACCCGGCCGCACCCGGGCCGTCACCCGGGCCGTCACCCGGGCCGTCACCCGGGCCGTCACCCGGGCCGTCACCCGGGCCGTCACCCGGGCCGTCACCCGGGCCGTCACCCGGGCCGTCACCCGGGCCGTCACCCGGGCCGTCACCCGGGCCGTCACCCGGGCCGTCACCCGGGCCGTCACCCGGGCCGTCACCCGGGCCGTCACCCGGGCCGTCACCCGGGCCGTCACCCGGGCCGTCACCCGGGCCGTCACCCGGGCCGTCACCCGGCCGTCACCCGGGCCGTCACCCGGGCCGTCACCCGGGCCGTCACCCGGCCGTCACCCGGGGGCCCCCCGGGCCGTCACCCGGGCCCGTCACCCGGGCCGTCACCCGGGCCGTCACCCCCCCCCCCCCCGGGGGCCGTCAC